>NW_015173673.1:1537967-1594126 GCF_001447785.1 Gekko japonicus
TATCCAGAATCTTAACTGCTGTTGGTGTAAAACCCCCAAGATAAATCAGACCCAGAGTGGGTAACAAATATAAAACCATTTAAAATCAAGATAATATAAAGACCTCAAGCAATTTTTTAAAAAACCCAGGCAGCAAACTTTTCAAGTGTGCCGTAATTCATCCAGTGAACTATTCCATAGGACTAGGACAGCTACTGAAAAGCCCTATTTGTGATCAGCAGTGGAATGAACATGTGCAGAGGTCAGAACAACCAACAAATGCTGTTGGGTAGAAATCAGAACAGGAAAGGCAATCCTTCAAGTATGATGAACTTTTATATTCTGTACACAGTCACTATCACAGGCTGAGTGCTACGTAAATGTCAAACTGTAGCAACTCAAGCAAGATTTGACTTTCCATTTGTACAAGCAAGTATTTTCAAGGCAAGATACAAGGCTCAGAATTTGTCAGCTCTGGCTTCTGTACTCCTTCCTGGGAGCAGAGAAAAGTCTAGAGAAAACAGGCTATGTTGGTTAAACATGCTCCACAGTCATCTCTCACTTCCCCCCTTTATCCCTAACATGTAGCCTGAAGAAGAGTTCAGTGCAGTGTGGAAACCTGCATCCTGCATTTTAAACCACTGCTGGTCCAACAAAACAGTGTTTTGGTTTTCTTTTTTTCTTGTTCTTTAGGGTCCACATAGCCAATTTTCTGTAAAACAGTGGCTAAAAGAGAAGCCCACTGTTCTCAGAAGCGCAGAGGCTTCTTTCTATACGTATGTGTGTGTGATATTCTGAAAACCTGTTCAAATCCTTATCTTCTTTTCAAGTTTTCCTATATATTACTAAGGAAAAGCCTCTTAGCATTCCCAGAGACTAGTGTGAAAAACCTGGCTACAATTCTGTGGTAAAAGAAGAGCCAGCTTGCCCAAGTGACCACCCTTTCTCCTAACCCCAATATATATCCACCAACGAAGGAATTCAGGAATAGTGCACGTGTGTATAGTCTTCCAGACAGAGAAGGAGGGAAAGTGTGAAGTAACAGGGACAGTGTGAAGTACAAAAGAAAGCTGATCTCTCCATAATTTCTGCTGAGCTCAGAATGGACACGAACCTTCTGTCAAGAGGCTGAACAAGACAGGATTAAAATCCTGAGCCACCACTGACCATGAGATTAACATCTGCAGGAAATTAAAGTGCCTGTGGGAGAAGGCCTTTTTCTTTTCCACTGAGACAAAAAAAAAAAGGGATCTGGATTAGAATGAGAAGGGATGGAGACAAGCTGCCACCCACATGCGACTGTTCCTGGCTGGATTCTGGAAAAGATCTCTTCAAAGGAATCCCTCTCTTTGTCTCACACTGTGCATTTCTTTTTCTCCAAAGCACAGATGAAGAGAGTTATGCTTATTCATGTTCTTAGATAATGGATCTCGTGCATTGAGGTCTGCCCAAGGAAGCTCAGCTTCCTTCTGTACTAAAGAGAAAGGCACACAGCAAAGTTATAGCTGCCTTTGTTCTGCTAAGAGATATATTTATGCTACTCAGTATTAGCACTATCAGATTACTCGGGTTCTAGTCTCAATGGAATCAGAAACCTGACCCAGCCCAGTCACAATGGATTAGCCCCTTTCACCCTACTAAGTGTTGCTCTTCCATCACTCTGGATGATTAGGCTCCATGATGGCTACCATCTTTGAATAATATTGATGAGAGAATCTGCTAAGCTCCAGAACTAGGAGTCTGTACACTCTGAGATGAAATAATTGAAGACTCTTGGGGCACCTTCAGGAATAACAAATTTATTATAAGTTTACATGAGACTGAACCCATGAAAATATATGAAGCGCTGCATTTACTTGGCAGAAAGATTTATACCTAGAGCTACAAATGGCAGAAGGAGGAAGAAGGAAGTTATTATTTGCTAATATTATTACAGATCTCCTTTAAATAAGTGTTTTTCTGAACCATTCCATTGGTGTTTGTTAGTAAGCAGGAGATATTTGAGAGCTACACAGCTCTGTACAAGGAGAGAACAGAAAGCCAAGTTTCCCAAGACAACGTGTGTTACTTTACAAAATACTGCAGGTAAAAACCATATCTCTTATACTCAGAGTAAGTGTAGACCACTCTCAACTGGGCAGCCAACTTGAAATTCACATGCAGATTTGATACAAATCGGTTTAGGACTCAACAGAGACTTGAGGTGGTTAGCTCATTGCAAAAAGTAATTTCTTCTCCTTATAGGTTTATGTATACTATTTAGATTCATTTTATCAACAGCTGGGAGTGTTAACACATCTCGTTATGGGAAACTGGGCCTTCTAACCTTTGCTTTTAATACCTTCTTCCCCCACGCCCTTCTGCTGCTTGCATCCTTGGGTATAAATCTTCCCTCTAACCAGAAGTAACTTCAGGCATCTGACAAAGTAAGCTCTAGCTCATGAAAGCTCATACCATAATGTCTTTGTTAGTCTTTAAAGAGCCACAAGACTGTTTTGTTATTTTTGAATGAAGCATACTTAGACACCTACCCCTTTAGATCTAGACATGACATGGCAAATAGCATACAGATGTATATAGATCACTTGACAACGCAGCTTCCCCAGCAACAGGAAGTACTTAAAAGAACAGGAGTCTGTTACACAAGAAGTTGCCACTACTGTCACTGATGCAATACCACAATTGCTGTGTGATGCTGATTATAATCTAGGTAGTCCATTTAGGAGCAGTACACTGCTTATGTTGACTGTGAGGCTGGATGTTCTAATTCATAGGCAAGCAAACAGAGGGGGGTGCAGTATGATATGGATGCACACAGAATAGAATTACTGCAACCAGTGCATCTAACAAGCATGTATTAACTATATTAATGCTTTTACAAATTGTATTCACAGAAAGATAAAGCCAATGTTAATAAAGATGGATAGATGATGAGACGAACTCCCCTGGAGTTGACATTCGTTTCGATGATACGTCTTTTTCACATCAAGCAAATGTGTCTTCATAAGGACATGGGTCTCCCAAAACTGATTCTTCCTTAACTCCCATACATAGTGAAGTTATTCATAAGATGTTCAACTTATGAATAACTTCACTATGTATGGGAGTTAAGGAAGAATCAGTTTTGGGAGACCCATGTCCTCATGAAGACACATTTGCTTGATGTGAAAAAGACGTATCATTGAAACGAATGTCAACTCTGGGGGAGTTCGTCTCATCATCTATCCATTTTTATTAACATTGGCTTTATCTTTCTGTGAATACAATTTGTAAAAGCATTAATATAGTTAATACATGCTTGTTATCTGTTTCATAGGCAAAGCAGAAAACATGCTAGGAAACCCACAAATGGATCTTGCTGCTTTTTTAAACAATAAGGAATGCTCAGAAGTTTAATTCATGAATCAGGCAACACTAACTTGGCCCATACTGAGAGTCCAACACTCACAATCCCTTCACTCCACCCCGTGTGGAAGACCCTCAAGACTGCATTGCATATTACAGTTTTTCTCAGATTTTATGGGTCTTGATGGCCCATACCTGCAACATGCCCTGATCAGTACTCTGTGGTCAGCTTGAGGTAAGGGATAGAAAAACATGTGCTGCTGTTTAAGTGCCTAAGGATGCTTCCTTACATGACAAGCATTCTCCATGTTCCTTTCACTGCTGCTGCAAACGCAGAGGTGTTTGAACTGACAATGGCGTGTCCACACAGGAGCTTTTAACACACTTTCTTCCATTAGCTCCTCCTGGATATCCATTTCCTCCCCTTCCCCCACACTGCTGCTCCACCAGATGACCCTTGTGGGGCTTTAAAAAAATCAATAATTGCTGAAGCGCCATAGCAGTTGTGCGTGTGTAAAGTGCCGTCAAGCCACAGCTGACTTATGGCAACCCCAGCAAGGGGCTTTCAAGGCAAATGAGGTGGTTTGCCATTGCCTGCCTCTAAAGTCTTCCTTGGTGGCCTCCCTTCTAAGTACTGATGCTGCTTATCTTCTGAGATCTGACGAGATCAGGCTATACCACGAGACTTTGCCTCCTGCTATAGTAATTATCAGGGTTTGTTTTTTTTTTTAAAAGAAACCCTCAGAACAATATTCATGAACAGCTGACAGCAGGACAATGGCACCTTTGTAGGCAGGACATCCTCCTGCCCAGGTGGTGTGACAGCATACTTCCCTAAAAGATCGGAGCAACACAGGTTTGAGGAAGAGCATATGGAAAGAGGGGAAAGGATGAGGAGAGCATGTGTGTATTCTGCAATATTCTAGTTTGGAAGTCAACATGGGTTCCATATGGGCTGTGGAAGCAGTTTACGTCTTGGTTTGCCATTGATCGATACATTAAGGTATCTAGCTCTATGTAAGTCATTATTAAAGCAACGCTTCCTCAGAGATTCACAACACCTATAAATTCAAATGAATTATGACCACGGAGCTATTTTTTTTAAAAGCTCCTCTAAGCATTAACAGTAGCAGGATGAGGATTTCACAGCACAGGCTCCAAAATGAATGGCCATGTCAAGTCATAAATTATTTGTTTCCCACTCTTCTTCTCATTAAATGTTTGGCTAACAGATACTGACTCGTGGGAAGGCATTACACAAAGGACTCGAGAATAGGCACAATTTCTAAAATGTGGGGTGCAGGTACTAATCCTTGCCAATAAGTATACCTATGGGACTGGAGACATGGCTTTTAGTCCCAGATTTGGGGAGGGGGCGGCAACTTTGGTTGAGCAATGGTAATAGAAACATCCTCTTCACATACCCAGAGGCATTCATGTGTTTATTATTTCACATGTTCCAGAAATGAGAACATATTTTGGCTCAGATTATAAAACTCTCATGTAAATCATTAGAAGTCTTTAGAAATGCTTGATTTTGTGAGGATGGTAACTTCTAATTGCTTGAAAGCAATGCCTTACTTACTTAATAATGATGTTCATGCTTTATGTAAACATATGGGCTGTTAATTCAAAGGTAGGAAGGATCAGAAACTTTCTGACTTCAAGCATTCCCTTGGGATCTGGCTGGGAATACAAAACACTCCGTAGCAGACTGTGTATCTCTATTATGTTGCAAGAACATATGTGAATGTAATATAGTTTTGTTGAGTGCATGCCATGGGATTTTTAATTGACTGTGCCTGGTTCATGCGTTGGTGGAGTGGTTTCATTACCATGCATTCCTGGTTTCAGAAACGCTATGCCTTAATAGTAAAGAGTGAGCAACCCTGCTACCATAACTTTAAGGAGAAGTGGGACAAGCAATTTACCTTTCACATTTTGTTGTTGGTTGAGTAATGCTTATGTATGTATACAGCACATTTCCTCCAAAGTGCTTCATATACATTAACTCGCAATTCTCTTTAATATCTCTGTAGGTAGGCGGGGGGGTGTGTACCCTGATATTGCAGATGAGGGAGGGGGAGAATAGCAGCTTGCTTAAAGTCACTAACAGTGTAACTCTTTGCATGTTTACTCAGAAGTAAATCCCATGGAGTTCGATTGGACTTGCTGTAAACAGAACTACACCCTTCTACATTCATTGAGTTCAATGGACTTAGAATGATATAACTGTTCCCAGCATGCACTATTAGTCTGTGGCCAACCTGAGGTTTGAACCAGGAACTTCCTCACTCAAATGTCATGCTCTTAGACCATACACCAAACATTTCTCAAAATATGGAGGTAGCAAAATATTTCTTTAGCCCACTAACCTTGTCAGTTTATGGCAAGTTACAATTTAAAGCTAATATCCATCCAGATAAAACCTGACTATATATATAATATATGCTAAAATTCCAGGCTCATAAATATGTAACTCTCAAATTTTAAATAATCCCATGGAGTTATATGTGAAGTCAGTGGTCTTTGATCTTTTCCAACCAAGAGCCACTTATTACTCCAGGCTGATACGGGAGATGATTTTTTAAAAACTGTGTTATGTTTGTCCTTCTCCTTTTCTCTCTTTCTCTCCACTCCCCACTGTTCTCTCTGTCCCACTCACCCCCAAGAAATAAGATGGTGGTGGTGGTGCCTACATGGGGTCGCTAGCCTTCAACTGGGTCCTGGAGATCTCCTGGAATTACAATTGATTTACAGGCTATAGAGAGCAGTTCCCCTGGAGAAAATGGCTGCTTTGGAGGGTGGACACTATGGCTTTATATCCCACTGAAGTCCCTCACCTATCTAAACCCCTTCTCCCAGGCTCCACCCCTAAATCTCCAGGAATTTTCCAACTCAGAATTGGCAACCTTATCGGTAACCCAATTTTGACTCCTCCTGACCCACTTTTATTTATTTATTTATTTTATCACATTTTTCTACTATAGTTCCTCCAAAGCATTCAAGATGACATGCATGGGTCTTTCCACTTGGAGACAAGCGAAGCGGAGAGAGAACAAGTGGCTCAAAGTCAGCCAGTGAGTTTCATGGTGAGACAGGATTTGGAACCTGGGTCTCCCCAGCTGCAGTCCAGCACTCTAGCTACAACCCCACACTGGCACTCACTAAATGAAGACCAATGAGGTTATACCAACAGGCACACATCATGTTTTGCCTACTTATAAGGTACTTATAGATACATGAGATATTGTATCGTGGCATTTTGATGAGATCATACCAATGGAGATATCCTGGCCTGAAAGGCAACATTGTTATAAGACTTAAAAAAATTAACACAGAAATCAAATCACACAGACTCCAACATCATAGAAAGCAAATCCTGCCATAGCATCAGAAACATCGCTGCATATTCATATTGAACAAAGTTTGAATCCGGTGGCACCTTTTAAGAATAAAATTTTGTTGGCCTTAAAGGTGCCACTGGACTGAACTTCGTTCTTAAGAACATAAGAACATAAGAGACACCAATGTTGGATCAGGCCAAAGGCCCATCCAGTCCAACACTCTGTATCACACAGTGGCCAGAAATACCAGTGCCATCAGGAGGTCCATCAGTGGGGCCAGGACATTAGAAGCCCTCCCACTGTTGAACCCCGCAAGCACCAGGACGACAGAGCATCACTTGCCCCAGAGCCCCTATCTATACCTTGTGACTAATAGCCACTGATGGACCTCTGCTCCATATGCTTATCTAATTCCCTTTTGAAGCCGTCCATGCTTGTAGCCGCCACCACTTCCTGTGGCAGCTTCAGACCAACATGGCTACCCATCTGCATACATATTCATATTGTATGGCAGCTAATAGGCCTAAACTAGGCTTGGGCAATTTGTGATCCACCAGGCCAAATGTAGCCCACTATCCTGACAGATCATATCAATGATCAGGGAGACGCTGTGTCTCAGTCGCAGAGCACCTACTTGGCATGCAGAAGGTTCCAGGTTAAATTTTTGGCATCTCCCATTAAAAGACCCCAACCTGGGACCCTGGAGAACCAGCGCCAGTCTGCATGGATAATACTGACTTTGATGGACCAATGGTTTGATTCAGTATATGGATCATTAGACAGGGCCTCAACACACCTCCTATTTTTGCTGCCAATCCAGGATATTTAAAAAAAAACAACAACAACACCTGGAGGGATGTTAAATTCATGGAGATTACAAAACATGGAAAGTCAGCTTAGAAGGGACTATGGCTCAGTGGTAGAATATCTGCTTGGCAGCTTCAATCCCCAGAACATCCAGTTAAAAGGACTGGGTAGTAGGTGATGTGAAAATCTCTGCCTAAGACTCTGGTGAGCCACTGCCAATATTTACTCTGATGGACCAAGGGCCTGATTCAGTATAAGGCTAATTCATGTGTTCAGCTGTATTCAGCTTGGTGCAGGTCCGAACTAAACCAATGACCCAATCCTGAACATCCACACACTGAGCAACATCAAGACTTTACAATAAACTAGGGTATTTAGCATAATGCAAAGCAGTTAGGGTTGCCATGAACCTTGAATGTTGTTCAGATTGCTTGCTAGTTATGCAAATCGAAGGCATCAATTTGGGAACTATCTACCAATTGTTCTGTGTTTGCTGCTGGCACATACCACAACCTTAGGAAAACTGTTTCAAACTAGGAAAGAGTTGGAGCTGCAGAAGCAGGGACAGTAGGACAGAACAGCTGGCACATTGCTGTGCTATTAGAGTCGAAAAAGAAAGGCAGGCGGACAGATAAGAAAGGGTGAATTTCAATCCCTATCACAAAGGCTGTTTTGCTGGATTCTTCAGCCGGGACTACATTTTAAAGGACCTGCATATGTAAGCGGGGCTAGAATATATAGTTATTTCTACATGTGAAATACTGAAAGGAAAGCATGGAAGGGACAGGAAAAAGCCTCATTCACCTGACCACTTTGAAACTTGACCCATTTGTTGTGGGCCATGATTTCCAAAAAGGGATCAGTCCAGTGGCTTCTTAAATCTCCTGGAGATTTTGGTTTTCCAGCTACTAACATTACTAAATAAATGAATGAGCAATGACTGAAGCCAGACATCTTACAATTCAAAACCAAATCATGGTTTGGCAGTACTGGTCCAGGCAGGCCTGTTATGGCAACATAGATGAAGTCAAGCCCGAGATATTTACTATTCAGTTGCATGGATCAACAACCACAAGCAGAAATATACATGGAATTAGCTCAGGTCTGTGCACACAAGACATTGTGCAACACCTAGCATTTTCCTCCCTATATCTTACAGTGCCTAGAGAGTGGCTGCAAGCATCTATTATTCAAAATATACTATGTTTAACAGTGGAAAGGGGCTAGTGTGAGGTTTTTTAATTTCCCACTTCCACTTGCACAAGAAATCTAGTGCATGTGGAAATCTTCCAGTGGATCCAAGTGAATATTTTTATTCTATTTCACTTTAGTTTGGTTCTAGTGTGTGTTGATTTTGTTATGCGCCCCAAATATTATGGACTGAACAGCCTAAAACAAAACAAACAAAACTCTAGAGTAGCAGTCTACAGTGTTTCCAGACACAGGGCACATCCTTAAACCTAGCTTGCAAAACAGAACCCACTCTTAATCTGTATATTTCTTTACCTTTGTTATATCTGTCTATCCAGACTGCCTACAGTCTCCCCCTTTCTCTTTCTCTCTGTCCATCTTTCTCCTTTCCTCTCTCCCCCTCCCCCCGCAAAAGATGGTGCTGCTAATTAATTCTACTGTAGCTCAGGTTGTCACCCAAATGCAAATCATAACTCACCAACTGAAGACTGATGTCTAAACAAATAGATAAATAAACAAGCAATCCTCTTAAGGAAAAATATCTCAGGTAGGGGTTTACTTGGCTTCTTAACAGCTTAAGAACACAGATAGGCTTTTTAGTGACTCTGCAGGGTCTGTTCACCTGCACAAAGAGGGCAACATGGAGTTCCATTTCTTTTTTTAATCAAAAAGCAGCTGCAGGAGATTGCAATCAGGAGCAAAGAGAAGGTGAGTGGGGGAAAGGCTGCATAACCTTTTCCTGGCAGCCATTTTCCCTCTCAGCCTTGCCCTCCTCTAAATACCTGTTTGTACCAAGGGGAAAAGTAGCTTTGGGAAGGAGCATGGATAAAAACAGGTTGCTTACCTGTAACTGATGATCTTCGAGTGGTCATCTGTGCATTCACACCCATGGGTTTAGTGCGCACGCGCTGGATCGATCGGTGCTGTAGCAAGCTCTTTTAATGGATTTTCACGCCCAGACCTCGGGCATGCGCAGGAACCCCACCGCGCACTTTGCCTGCTTACTGAAATGTTTCTGAAATGTGGGCTTCTGGCCTCCAGAGGATGTACGTGGCCTCCATTGCCGGTCAGGAGATTGACGGTTTGGGGTGCGTTTTTGCCAGGGTCTAGGTCGGTATTGCTGCCTCATGGATGAAGAAATGCCCAGAGCACGAGAAACTTTTATGCTTTTATTCATATCTTGTATTATGGTGTCTGTGGCACTATTAAACAGACCAAGGCCATCTAAGGAGAGGTCCTCTACGTATGACCTAGTATCTGGCTGTAGATTGGTGTTACGTAGCCAGGAATGTCTTCGGAGAGCTATTGCTGAAGCCATTGTCCTTGAGCAGGTGTCTAGGGCATGTTTAGAGGTATTAATTTGTTGTTTCGCCAGCACCATGCCCTCCTTCTGGATGATGTGGGCTGCCTGACGCTTGTCTTCTGGAAGGTTTGCCAGAAGCTCAGAAAGCCTCTCCCACAAAGTGTATTGGTATCTACTCATACACGCTAAGTAGTTGGTGGTCTTCACCCCTAGCTCTCCAGTACAGTAGAAACGTCGCCCGAATGCATCTAGCTTTCTGTTCTCCCTGTCTGAGGGGGCAGAATGGGTTCTTTTTGACTTGGATGAGGAAGATACCACCATTTAATTTGGTTGAGGATGGGCAAATAAGAATTCTGCTCCTGTTTCTTGGACTCTGTACATATGGTCCAAGTGACGTGTAGACAGTGGACCCAATGACGGTTTATCCCATGGAACATTAGCTGCCTGTAACAGGACCATGGACATGGGTAGTGCTATAGCCATCGATGCATCTAGCTGCACGACATCGAAGACGGCATCTGTAATCTGTGGTTGCGGTGTACGACAGAAAGACCAAGGGAGTGTGCCATTCTTTTCCTCCATAGGAGGTTAAATTCTCAGATGGAGATATAGGTTAGTCATCGGCTACTGCCTGGTTCGGCAAAGGCTGATCAGGGGAGCTGTGTACATCTGAAACCCCCATATCAGAATCCTCATCCGCTGAGTCCGAGGAATTGGGCTCTGGCAATTGTACCTGAGTGGTTTTGATCTGACCAGTCGGATCTGTTGACGGTGGGTTAGGGGGACTGGGAGGATGATACTGATCCGGTCGATGTCGAGGAGGATCCGGAGGATGGGAGAGAGATGCTTAAGGCCTCGATCTATAGGGTGACCATGACCTGTGGGCAGAGTAACGATCCCAATCAGAGTAACCTGCTGGAGTCAACCATGGCATGGATGTGGGTGGATAAGCCCCATAGAGATAACGCAGCTGGCGGTGATCCCAGGAGAGAGCCGGAGGTGGTGGGGGCAGGAAGACTCATGGGGACCTACTCCTAGAGCGGGAGCATCTGGGAGAAAGTGTAGGATCTCGTCGCCATGTGCGGCCCCTATTAGCCCAATCATCGATATCGAAGGGCCGTTCCTCGACAAACAGATGGGGAGGATGACGTTGAGTGCTTTTAGGGATCTGTCGATGCCGATCTGGGTCGATATCAGCATGGAACTCCGAGACTGTCGAAGTCGATGACTGAGCAGAGGGAGAGCGATCCGTGCCCAGGGGACGACTGAGGATCTCGACATTATCGATGTCGGAGAAAGGACATATATCGACCAGCGTTTCATGGTCCAGCTGGTGTATGGGAGAATCCATTAGCTGGATGGTCGGTATCGGTGGAGCGACCGGAGCCTCCGATTCCAATACTGCTGTTGGAGCGGGGGGCACGTTAGGGGCATTACCCAGTGCAGGACCCGCTACTTTGCCAGACTTCGCCGCCTTTAGGGCCTTAGAGGAGCCCTTTTTGGTCAACTTGTGCTCTTTACCCGACTTCTCCTTCTTCTTCAGGGGAGTGGATGCTGAAGACTGTGCCGTCGGTGCCGAACGCTTCGATGTTGACTGGACGATATCGGACGAGGACTTCGATACCGGAGTCGTCAATGTTGATGGTCTCACCTCCACTTCTGAATCCAGGATGGAAGCGGGATTTAGCACCGTTTCCAGTAACGCCACCCGGAGACGCGTCGCTCATTTTTTTCTAGACTGATTTGAAAACTTGGCGCAGTGTCGACAAGACACTGGCCGGTGTGTCTCGCCAAGACAAAAAATGCAAAGGGTGTGGCCGTCAGGCTTACTGCTGCAACCCTTCCAACTCTTGAAAAAGCCCCACTTCTTCTCCATAAAATAAGCAGACGGAGAAGAAAAAGAGGTGTGGAGGGGGAAGCCCAAAGGCCAAAGTGAGGTAAACGAAAAAACTTCCCCCTCAACTAAAGAAGTCTCTCTCTTTTTTTGAAAGAAAACAACCAAAAACAAATGTAGAAGTGAAAAATAAAGAAAACTGAAGAGAAATCCGAAGAGCCTCTGAGGAAAAAACAGCTACCGATCAGACCGACGAAAGGAAGGTGCTTCCAGCGTGGCGGAAACAAAGGAACTGGTGGGATGTCCGCGCCCACCACCCTGGGCATGCGTGGTAGGGTTCCTGCGCATGCCTGAGGTCTGGCCACGAAAATCCGTTAAGAGCTTGCTACAACGCCGATCGATCCAGCGCATGCGCACGGTATCCCATGGGTGTGAAGCACAGAGACCACGTTGAAGATCATCAGATTATATTATATACATGCTGTGCCCAATGCCTAATTTAAGTTACCACTAAATCATGACACCACTAATCTCCTCCACCTCCCATGAACAGAGCTAGAGTTATAATGGTACAGGAACTGCCAACAAGAGAAAGCATCCAAATGTTTGTGCATGTATGTGGGGAGAGGGAGTGACTAGGAGATAATCTCCTTAAAGCATTCTCTATCCCTCACCTAACTCTGTTGCATTCTTGATAAAAGACTAATGCAGCTCAGCCCCGAGAACACCGATGGGGGTGCCTGTGTGGCTTCATGCATTCAAAGTGATATTATTGCCAGTATCTCCTGCAGCTCTTATGAGCCACGCTGCTCTAACAGAATCTTCTCCACTCCTTTGGCAATGCAGCTTGCAGCTGTGATCCTGGAGGCTGATGTAATGCAAGATCTGATCATAGGACTCCTGACTGCCTAACCCTTCCCTCAACTGACTTGTTGGATTATTAATATCTGTATTAATTGAATTGGCATTGGCATGGGCCAATATTAACAGAGTTGGCATCTACGTTCCAATCTTGTTTGTGATGCAATAGGAAGAGTGTTGGACCGGGACATGGAAGAACCAGGTTTGGATCCCCACACTGCCATGAAGCTTGTGGGCTGACTATGGGCCAGTCATATGCTCTCCAGCTGCAAGGACAGAACAGGAAAGGAGAACTATGTATGCCACCCTGAACTTCTTGAAGGAAGGACAGGGTAAAAATCTTGTTGCTAGATGTAGAGTGCTGTAGGTTCCCTGGCTTAACCTCCATTTCCTGTCTGTCAGAATGATAATGTGAGAGTTGTGTGCCACTGAAATACTGCAAGGATGCGTAACACTTTTAAAAACTTAATAATTAAGGCTCTCTACAACTGAAACTTTCTTAATCATTGAAACCATGGCATACAGCTTAGAGTCAACTCGCAGAGCTCTCTGCAACTAGTAGCAGTAAAAGTCAGGAGAGGAACTGAATTGAACTTATGTCTGTAGATAGCCATGTTGGTCCACAGAAAAATTCCCAAAACAGATATTCTGTAATGCCTTTTATTATGATCAATCAAAATAACAAAAAAGGGGTTTGCAGCATGCTGTTTTTTTGCTATTTTTGCTGGTCCTAGTAAGAAGCAATCCATGGAGGATACAAATGCAAACTACTTGTAGTTAGCATTAAGGGACAGCTGTTTTGGGTACTTCTAAAAGTCTAATCTTCTTGAGTGGCAGGAAATTGACTATCTTTTAGTGTTGTGTTAAAATTCCTAATGCGTCCATCCAGGTACATTTCTTCATTGAGACAAGACACTGGACTAGGCAGACTACTGGTTACACCAGAGTGGCTGTTTTATGTTCAGGGAAGGAAAGCTTATGAGAGTCCAGAAGCTACACCTGACATAATGAGAAGAGGAGAAGAGATTGGATTTACACTCAGAGTGGCTTACAATCTCCTTTCCCTTCCCCTCCCTACAACAGACACTCTGTGACGTAGGTGGGGCTGAGAGAGCTCTTTCAAGAACTGCCCATAAGAGAACAGGCCTGAAAGAATTTATGACTGACCCAAGGTCACACCAGCAGCTGCATGTGGAGGAGTGGGGAATCAAACCCAGTTCTCCCAGATTAGAGTCTGTGCTTCTAACCACTACACTAAACTGAGGAAGCTAGGACGTTCATAAATATAGTATGCCCCCATGGGAAATCAATAAATGAATATATTTTCCAACACATTATGGTGGCAAGACCCACTTGCTGAATCCCAGATCTGCCCCAAGCATGGGGGGGTGTCCATATTTTTTAAGAGCAAAAGGAGTTCATGTAGGTTAGGGTTTTAAACCCACACTCCATCTACCGTTTGATTCCCTGCATTTTGTTTCCCCAGATGCTTTTCTGTAGTTCCAGAAATGAGTTTCCAGGAAGAAAAATACTTGCAGGGGGAGAGGTTAAAAGCAAGTAGATACAGAAATGGTTCAAGTCACTTTCCCTGTGTATCCCTTTAGCTATAAAAATCAGATGCCCCATCCTCTCTTAAATGCGGCTGTGGAGGGCCAGGAGTCAAACGAAAAGGCTGCCATAGTTTTGTGTGGTTTGGGCTTTAAGATGGAGATGGACAGTTCTCAAAGGGGTTAAAAACAACTTGAAAAAGAGGTTTCTTTTCTCATGGGCTATACACGCATTTCACTTTTGCTTCTCATAAACGGGTTTTGATTGGTTTTAAAATCCTGCACAACCTGTTTTACCAGAAAAGACACAGTTTCAGAAGTGATGGTCTCACAAAGCACCTTCAGCTCTCTTAAAAAGAAGAGGATGTCTTCCTCTAATCTCAGTACTTAGGCTGGCATCCATCTGCAAAATAACTGTTCAACCCAGAGGGTAAAGAACCAACTGTGTGCCAAACTTTTCCTTTTAAAGACTATAACACACATACACACACAAACAAAAAGTTGTGGTTTTTTTATATCTGCACATAAATATGTGAATGACTTTGAGTGCCAATTCATCTATCTATCTGGCTGGATATAACATGAGCCAATAAATTTTACATGGTTTAATATTATATTCCATTTTATAGTTACTAATATGGAGAAAACCTATACCCATGAATCATAATCAAGGAAAATCACATGCGGTGCAACCATCCTAAGCACACTGGCCATAAAATACTAATAATCATACATATTCAGAAATAAATCTCTGTTGAGCTCTATAGAACATCCCATCTACTAACCACACTTAAAATTGAAACCATCCTAGTAAATTCTACTGAACTAGGCAGAATTTGCTTCTGAAATATATGTTTAGGATTGGGCTGTTATTACCACAGAGTCTCAAAGGTCCATAGAACTAGTTCTTATCCAATCCCCTATCTAAAAAGCAAGCCCACCACCAGCCCCCACAGAGCCTAGGTGCAAGGGGAGGGTTATATTACAATCACAACAAATTCCCGAAGGAATTGCACTCAGATCCTGCACATAATTACCCCCGGCCCAAAGGACATCCGCTTAGCCTCAACCAGGGACTGGGCTTTTTCTGCCCTGGCTCCGGCCTGGTGGAATCACCATCTTACAGGGCTCTGTAAGACCTTCTACCGTTCCACAGGGCCTGCAAAATGGAGCTGTTCCGCCAGGCCTTTGGGTGAGGTGGCAGTTGTCCATCTCAGTTGGCCTCCCTATTCTAGTTCCCAGCCTGCTGAAAGGGCCTATTTGATTCCACTTTGTGGCCCCAACAGACTTATATGAAAGTGTTGCTACCTGTGCAATTTTATTGTGTATTGTTTTAATTATGGTTTTATTGCAATGAGTCTTACACTCATTTTTTTGTGATCCACCCTGAGCCCGCTTTGGGGAGGGCAGAATAAAAATCTCAAAATTAAAAAATAAAGATTAAAAAAAGAATTGCTCAGAAGCACATCCATCTGATTGCAAGGGACTGCAGCCTATGACCGTTGCCTTATGTTACACTTAACTTTCTCTACATTTATACCCTCTGTGTCTGTTCAGAGACATATGACTATACATTTAAATGATTAACTTACAAGTAATGAGTAACTTATAAACTCAACCATTTGAGATGGCAGTATGGGTTAGGCCAGGGGTGGCCAAACTGTGGCTCAGGAGCCACATGTGGCTCTTTCACACATGTTGTGTGGCTCCTGGCAGGGCAGCTGGGGAAGTGAAAGGGAGGCATGCCCTCCCCGATTGGTCTTCCCTTCCCCACCCAGTGTTCCCCTCCCTGGGTAGGCTTGAGGTGGGGGGAAGCAGAGAAAGAAAGCAACTTTAACTTTAAATGTGTTCTCAAAGTCCCCCCCCTCCAGCTGGCTTGGAGAAGGCATGTGTCTCTTTAAACCCCTTCTCCAAGCCGCCATTCGGCAGGGGGAGGGCTTGGAGGACACATTTAAAGTTGTTTTCTTTCCATCTCTCACTCCCTCTCCCATCTATTTGCTTTCTTTCCACTTTCTTTCCACCTTTCTTTCTTTCTCCCCTCCTTCCCCATCTAAACTTAAATGTGTTCTCCAAGCCCCGCCACACCAGCAGACTGGTTCGGCTCAAAGAAGACATTTGTCTCTTTAATTTAATTTAATATGCAAATTTGCATATTTTTCAATTAGAACATGTGTGTTCATGCCTTGTGGCTCTCAAACATCTGACGTTTATTCTATGTGGCTCTTACGTTAATCAAGTTTGGCCACCCCTGGGTTAGGGCTTTAAAGCCACAGTCTGCTCTGTGCTGGGGTGTCTAGTTCATGCCACTGTATCATTAGCCTTGATTGTATCAGAATTTGAACTCAATCTAGACACTCAGTTCCCATTCAGGTGCACAGGGGTCAGAGATACCTTGGTGCATGCCCTGCGTCTTTTGTCCTAAATGCTCACATGGATGACGGGGGAGGAATGTTACATAGGGGATACTGCAGAGTGAGGAACAGAGTTGCCACCTCCTCCCCCCTCAAAAACACACACAAAAAAATACAAAAAAACTGTGGAGTTTTAATTCCTACAGGAATTCAACAAGTGCAGATCAGATGCAGCTCTGTCATGCAGTTTTATTCCAGAAAAAATATATAACAATTTAATTTCTGCTTGCCATGCAGCTATTAACAGCACAGAGATTCTAGCTATCTGGACAGAAATAACTAGAATAATTGAAGATAATGGTTTTGCGTCTACCAGTTCCATTTTGATGAGGCTTCTAAAAGATGTTGGTAAAACAAAAACATGAGAAATAGATCTTTAACTTCCTAACAGTTGCAAAAATATTCACTGAACAATTTTAGAACCCAAATACTTTCCTAGCTGTGAAAGTGTGGCTCTGTAAAGCACTGGATATTTTTTGCATGATGTAAATTGCCTATCTGATCAGACTGAGAGATGGTAGAATTCTAAAGTTAGATGGAGTAAAAAAGATGGAATTCATGTGTTGTATTCTGCAACAAATGAATTTGTCGGAAGACGATCACTATAATTCTGGACTCAGGCCTTTTAGCAATATAGTAGTAATTATGAGTGATAGATGAAACGGATGATGGATGCAAGAATCTATTAATTATGATAGCTCAATATTATAATTCAAATTATTGCTAATTGTGCATAATGTGTTCCAGATAAACCATTGCATTGGAATGAATCTTGATAAAATTGATTTGAACTTTTTTTTTTAATAAAAGGGTTGGATTTCCTCTCAGGAAAAAAGTGGAAACTCCAAGAAGCATAATCAGTACTTAACTGCCAAACTGAAAGATACTGATAGTCAGACCCTGTAACAGACCAGAGATGCACTGTGTGTGTGTGGGGGGGGGGGTGTCAATGTAATCTTGTCATTACTCATGTATAGGGTCACCAACCTCCAGGTGGTAGTTAGAGACCTCCCGCTATTACAATTGACCAAGATCAGTTCCCCTGGAGAAAATTGTTTTGGAGGGTGTACTCTATGGCATTATACCCTGCTGAGGTCCCTCCCCTCCCCAAACCCCACCCTTGCTAAGCTCCACCCCCAAATCTCCAGGTATTTCCCAACCCAGAGTTGGCAACCCTACTCATTGATAAAGGAAATGCACTTTGCCCTTGCTCAGAAGCAGCCATTACCCACTTTTTTCTTCAAGTTTCAGGGCAGTGAAAACAGACTCTGGGATTAACCTCAGGAGTGCCTGAATTAAGATTTGCCCAGGGCTTAATCTGAGCTGGGATTTACCAGGACTCAGTGGTGGATCCTGTTTTTAAGGCAAAGGCACAAGCCCAGAATATGTGAAGTTAAGATACCGCCTTGGAACATGCACAGAGTGCCTTTCCCTTTCCACTAGAGGATGGTTCATACACACACACACACACACAGAGAGAGAGAGACAGAGAGAGACAGAGAGAGAGATCAGCTGATTTCTCTACATTTGATTTATTAATATATACTGTGTGAGAGCTACTGAAATTATGTTTGAGAGTGTATGAAAGTTCCAGGTGTCTTATGGCCCATTCACACATGCAAATTATAACCATGAAATGCTGAACATATATATGTGAACCATCCCAAAGGAACAGTTCACAACATGGGTACCATTAAGGGAGAAAGACTCTAGCTGAGCGGTTTGCATGACATCCAGTTAGGCTTACAGCCCAGCACCTGCCTTTTGGAGAATTTAGAAATTTAATCCTGAAAAACAAACCACTGCCTCTGCCTTGAATAAAGTTCTCACCACAGGCAGTTATAGCAGGAAGCCTTAAATCTTCTTTTGGACAATGCACTCCTTTTGCTCTCACTGGAGATGGGATATCTAGAGCATCAGAGCGGTCCACAATGACCTAGGCAAAGCCAGGCTGAGTAACGGGGGTGGGAATGAGGAGAGGCAGAGAGTGGCAGGCAGTTCCTAATACCTTAGGGAAGGACAGGATCATTCTACAACAGGATTTGAAACTGATCAACTCTCTAGCCCAGCCATCCAGAGCAGCCGGCTAAGTCTCTGTGGCTGTCAGCTTAACTCTGCCGCTGGTTCCTGTGGGGTAGGGGAGTTAAATAGGACACAGACTGAGAGACGAGCAAGCCTGTTTGCTGGGAGTCAAGGAGGCAGAGAGAGAGAGAGGGAAGAAGGTGGAATTGGCTAGAGACCAGGTGGGAAGCAGAGTCTTGCCCGGTAAGTGTTCCTGCGTCGCTCTGAAGAAGAGGAGAGGAAAGAATGCTCTTTTCAAGGCTGCTTTGGGGACTGGCAAAGAGCTGTGGGGTGGAAGCCCTGAGCTGTGGCAGGCACAAGGGGGTGAGAAGCTTTTAGTGCCAGGAGAGATTCCGGCTCAGTTTTATTTGGGGAAGATGGGGTGTGTTGTGTGTTTGTGTGTGTGGAGGGGTGATCTTTTGTCAACGTTCTTAATATCTTTCACCTCAGCATCCTCCTGTGAGATTATCTCTCAACAGCTTTCGCAGACCACACCAAATCCTCTCGCCCTCTGTGCTGTGTGAATTTAAGAGCCTTTGGGAGGATTTGATTGCCCATCAAAATAAATGAATGAGGGGAGGTAAGAACAGGAGGAGGAGGGGAAAGTGACGGACATGGACCGAGCTTCGGGCATATTATACAAATCTAAAAATAAAGCCAAAAGGAAGACATAACATCTTCCAGGAGCAGGCGCGGGAGGGATGGGGAAGGAGGGGGTGAGTGGGAGAAGTCCGAGTCTAGTGGGAATTCTTGCCGGGCTAAGCTAATGGTGGGTGGGTTGCAAAACTACCCTGCTTGAACCTAAAACAACAGAAGGAGGAGCTGTGAACGGTGCTTCTAAGAAACAGTGGCCCCTCCCTCCCATTCCTTCCCTGCTTTTGGCAGCTGAAGGGCAGGGAGAGAACCTGTTGTCATGGTGGCTTATCAGCAGAGGACCGCTGATCATCTTGGGGGGGGGGGTCTGATTTAAATGCTCACTCCCCTCCCTCTTTTATTCAAATATAATTCCCCCCCCCCACATCTTGCTTTTCGTTTCTAGGCTTTTGAGCTGCTGCACAATTAAGATCCCCATAGCCCCATGTTGGAGATGGGCATCCCTGTAATGGGCATCATACCCCTGTGGACACCCGAAGGGATGAGAGGGGAAGGAAGCTTGGCAGCACAAGCAACCCAAGTCTGTTCCTTGGGGCACATTGGTTCACCTCTTATTATTTTCCCCCAGGGGCTTTACAGCACTGCTTTCAGTGTATCTCACCCCTCCTGCAAGCCATGCAGTGCTGATGTGGCATCACAGCTGACCAAAGGAAATCAGCAGGTCAAGTGACACAGTCTGGGCTCAGAACTTGGAACTTGTATTGAATGCTGGAGTGCTCTGAATGCCTTGGAAATGTGCAGGGCTGCTTCAAACATGTATATATCGCTGGCTTTCCCTCCACTTGATTACTGTATCCTTGGTGATGGGCAGCTGATTGTGTGAACTGACTCCATGAAAAGCATTTATTCCAAAGTGACATTCGACTCCCTTCCTTTGCTGTTCGATCAGTTCATACGTGTGAGTCGTCATTTATATTCTGAATCATCAATTGATGAACATGCGAGTGTGAATTCGGGTGCCTCTGAGCACCAGAATGGCTCCTTCTTCCCAGTGATTCCCTGGGAGCACCAGGGATTAAACAGCAGGGCAACCAACTCAGAAGGGTTAGCTTCCAGGCTGGCTTAAGCCTGTCTGATGTTTCAAATTAACTGGTGGGTGGCTGTCTGAACAGAAAAGGGGCACCTAAGATCCTGTACAACATAGTATCTGACAAAGAAGGTACAACTCCTAAAGACGCTGCTGTGTAATCATGGCTTGTGAGGCCTGGGATCAAGGCAGCATTTTTAGTGAGAAAAGAAGGGCTGGCTTTGGATGGCTTTAGCCTCGGTGGCAATCAATTTCTGATAACCAGTCCTGTGTATAACACACCAGTCCGGAAGTGGCAAATGACCGGTTGAGCAAACTCCAGAGGACAACGAAAAACAGAAGGGCTTGGCATGATGTGGTCGATGGGGTTGTGAAGAGTCGGACTCGACTGTGTGACTGAACAACTAGCTCAAAAATCAAATAAATAGGAATACAGAAAATTCAAATGTTTCCTCTAAGGCCTCCCCCCACACCCCGGTTTTTGGTGCTTTCCACTGTGCAGGCAGGTGATTGGGCAAAAGAAAAAAATTATGCCAACACTCTTCCAGCTTACAATGTCAGAGAGTAAAGTGCAGCTTCCCTTCCCTAAGTGCACATTTGTTTCTCATTAGCTGTACATGGTATGCCCATCTTCCCTCAAGGCTGCATCTGTATTTTCTCCATGCTTAAAACTAAAATATTTTGGATCTGGGAAAATGCAACACTTCAGGTAGAAAAATCACTGTTATTGCAGTTGCTGTGAGGAACATGGCTCCAGGGAATGTCATGGACACATATGGGTTATTGTTTGTGGTGTGTTCATTGATCAGCAGTACCACTTGAACCCCACCCATGGACCCACAATGCCGATCTTTGTTTAGTTTATGTATTTAGGCTGTGAAATCTCCTGCTTGGTAATCTGGGCTCCCTGCTTAATATTTGGTTATGTCATGTCGGTGAGTTGGCAGGGCTGGTCTTAGCATTGCTGCTGGTCCCTCCAGCCAACTCCATGATCTGCCTGACTCTATCTGGTTGTCCACCACCACTACCTACTGGGAAACATTTCAAAAAAGGCTTCCTAGAACAACTGGTGTCACCATTCTAGGAAATCTGCATGTGGTACACACAACTAACATGAAGGCATTCCTCCCCCCTTGCAAATGTTGTGTTTGGGCAGGTTTGTTTGTTTTTTACTTTTTAAACACGCCTCACCTCTCCTGCTAGTAAGATGCCTCCCTGCATTAGGCCAGCTAACTTCACTGAAGTATAATTTTATTAGAGAGTCAACTGCCATTCTTTCCTATGTTTTTGTCTTCCAGATTAACCAGACTGTTCTGCCTGCAACAGTGTGCGCCAGCCTGGCTGGCGGGCACGAGACACCGTGGGGAAAAACAGTGACCATCATGTTGTCTCTGAGTGGAGGCTATTGGTGGAGAAATACACTTTCTGCGAGATGGAGAGAAGCTAGCCGTAAGTACTGCTCACCTGAAAGATTATTTATTATATAAGCAGTCAGTCTCTGCAACCTAAATAACGGTAAAGAAATCAAAATGCTTCCATTTTAATAGTGAGGATTTCACCCTAGCTTTCAAATTTGGGGATATGCAATAAGGGATAAGAGATGTAGTGACAGAGGGAAAAGATACAGTGTTTAGTAGCAAAACAAAGTCAGTCTCTGCAACCTAAATAATGGTAAAGAAATCAAAATGTTTCCATTTTAATAGTGAGGATTCCACCCTAGCTTTCAAATTTGGGGATATGCAATAAGGGATAAGAGATGTAGTGACAGAGAGAAAAGATACAGTGTTTAGTAGCAATACAATGATTAATATGTATTCAAGGGTTCTTGTTCCAATGGGTTGGAAGTGGGAAATGACCAGACATCTTGGTGGTCAATCAACATTTTAAAAAAATATATACATTTGCATGATGACACTGGAAAATGCGTACTGCAGACTGGTGCAAAGATTAATTCTGCCCTCATCAAAAAATTCCACACCCACTACTTTGTAGAGCAGGAAAGGCCACATGAAAGCCCTGGTGCTATGTTAAAGATGATCAATGCCAATAATAGAACAATGTTTGAGTCCAGTGGAAACTTTAAGACCAACAAAGCTTAATTCGGGGTATAAGCCTTCATGTGCATGCACACTTCTTCAGTACATCCCAAAGACCACATCTGTTGATCAATCAGTGCCATGTGTTCACCAGACCATTCAATAGTCACATTTTTGAAGACTGTAATTCAAATTAGAACTGGTCCTCTACTGTGCTGTACACAGGGCTGGCCCGAGGTATTTTCGCGCCCTAGGCGGGGCTACCTTGTGGTGCCCCCCCAGGTGAGCTTGTCCAGGGGGTCCCGGCACAGTTCCTCGGCCCCCGCCGAGCAGAGGCGCCGCAAGAGCCTGGCCGGGTGCCCCAAAGTGGCCAGGTAAGGGAGGGGGTGCGGGTGGAGAGGCTGCAAGACTCACCAGTGCTCACTGCCCGGTGCACCCGCGCCCTCTCAGCTTTGACAGTGGGGACGAGCAGCCCTCCTTGGCGGGTGGCAGCAGCAGCACAATCAGCACTGTCTGGCCCAGCCCGGCAGCCAATTCGGGTGCCCCGCGCCCTCCCACCCAGCCCTGGAACCGAGAGGAGGAGGGGGAGCGCACGGCCAGGCACACTGGCCAAGGCGAGGATGACGTGGTGGGGCTCACTCACGCGGGGAGTTCCAGCGGGCAGGCAAATGGTAGCCCCTCCCCGAAGGGAGACAGACAGGCCAGTCCTCCCTCCCTCCTTCGGCGACTGAGCCCTGCTGCCCGGACCCAAGAGCAGCTGCGGCATCTGGTCAGAGGCTGCCCTTCTGCCCCAGAGCCTGCCAGCTGCCGACCCTAGGTGGGTGGGAAGGAGGGAGGGAGGGGGTGCTGCTGCTGCTGCGGTTGGGCCGGGAAGCGCCAGAAGGTGGGCAGCCTCCTCCGATGGCGCTTAGATGTGCCGCTCTCAGGGAGCTTCCGCCCAGTCCGCCCGCCCCCAAGGAGGGAGGGGGGAGAGCAGGCGAGCTGTGACGCTGCCTCCTGTACCCAGGCCGGGGGTCCCACTGCTGCTGCTGCTCCTGCTGGCGGTGGTGGCGGTGAGTCCCTTCGGCCTGGGGCTGGAGGGGAGGCACCATGGGTGCACCTCTTTCCAGGCAAGCCTGTAGCGGGACCCACTCCTCCACCCCTGCGGCTCCCGGGATTCACTCTGGGGCAGGGGGGCTTTTGGCAGTGGGACCCGCTCCTCCACCCCTGTGGCGCCCGGGACTCACTCTGGGGCAGGGGGGGGCTTTTGGCGGTGGTGAGGGCCCCCCCGATCCAGGGCTCGCGCTCTAGGCGAACACCTAATTCGCCTAGCAGGTGAGCCGGCCCTGGCTGAACATTTATGATAGTCACAAGTGTTAAAAATGCCCAAGGGGCTAACATCCACATGATATCAACTGTGGAAACCATCTATGTTAAATTAAGGACTGAATCCCTGAAGCTATTGTTTTTGGTGATTCTGGCAGTGTGAAATTGAAGAGGTTGTGATGTTAAAGAATTGTTAAGTAATCAGGCATAGTGGTGGAACAAGAGCACGAAGTTAAAATGGATGCATACCTGCACTCTTCTGTCCCATTTACAGCTTCTAAATGAATTTATTTTACTTGCTTCTCAATGAAGCCGAATCCCTGCTGGAGCATCAGCTCACTCTTCTAAAAATGCAGAGGCTCCCTAGCAGGAGCAGTAGAAATAAAGGGAGGGTAAATGTACTTCAATGAACCACCAGACAATCTCTGCAGTACATTATGAAAAGGGCCCTTTACATTAATGAGGATACATGCAGCTAAAGCTGAGTGGGGGGTATAGACTCTCACCAAAAAGTAAGACCAGGGGTCAGAATGCAAGATGCCAATGGAATCTGCTGAGTGAACTCTTTCCTTTTGCCCAGGAGCCTCGCCTTTGTTATATGCCCTTGCCTCCTAGATTGCTGTTATCAATTATTTACTCTAAATGCCACTGAGCCCCAGACTAATCTTATATTCTTGGATCATCTTACTAGAGTTCTGAACACCCCCACAAAGTAACGTTATCTTTTCTTGACATAAGAGCATACAGTATGCTGAATATTTCACTTAGACTATTGTTTAGCTTCTGCTATTCATTGGATGAAAACAACATTCTATCTAGCTGCCCCCTTGAGCAGCCACAAATAAAATGGCTTTTCAGATCATGTATCTGAAATCCCTACCAAACCACACTGTGGCCTTAGCATTGTTTTTGCACAATTGATAATATCGGAACTGATGTTTTCTGGTAACATAAGGAATGAAACTCTTTTGATCACCCTGTCACCTCTAGAGTCAGTGTAAATTAAATTCTGGGTACATCTTGCACCCATATTCCTGGAGGTCATGTTGACATTTAATCATTAATGGTGGTATCCTCGGACAGGGGCTAGCTGAGAAGAAGGTAGTAATGAAACACACAGAGAAAAGTGTCACCCGTATAACCTTTCCTGACATATTCTCACCTTTCCGCTAAATGTTATCTCATCATCACAGATATCACTGTATTATTAATATTGTACTTCTGTCAAGCATCCATAAAATCAGGATCACCTGAGTGACTCATGTCAGCTTTCCTTCACTCTTGTTCTTTCAAGCACCATCCTACATTCATGCCTTGAGTGGAATTAGATACCTCCAGCCAGACTGTCTGCTTTGGTGCCAAGATCTGTTTTCAGGGCACCAAACATCCACTGCTGATCCTGACCTGTGCTTGATATCAAGGCAAATAAGAGGTCTGAAAGTACAGACTTCTCTAATTTTGGGCCATGCTACCTGAGCCATAACTTATGTTAGGAGAGCAAGAGCACTAACGAGCATCTGTGCACAATGGAAGAGACAACTTGTCCTACAAATTAGATTCTATTCTGAACTTTAAATGACTTCACCGCCACCATTATCTCACAAATCTAATACCAAAACTCATTTGGAAACGTGAATCTGGAGACAAAGAACAGAAAATAACAGAGGAGCCAAAAGCAGGATTTACTGGAAGAAAAGGATGGCCACGTTAGGCAGTGATATTCAATCCCACATTCACATTCAGTGACTTTGGAATTTACTCCAATCTATTTATTTTTTTTAAACCCCCGGAGGGATATTTTTCTTTAGCAATAAACTACAAAACTACAAAGAAAATATTAGGGAGTGGACTACATCTAGGGATAAAGGATAGATAACCACACTAAACTAAAACCCCAAGAGGAGGAGATCTTATCCCTGTTAGTATAAGTGTTAATACTATAAGTGTTAATATCACAATATACTTGTAGAATTCTTGTTTGTCTCAGCTTCAATATTTATGTGTTAATGAGAGAACTTTCTGATCATCTTCTTATTCTTCGCTTCAGAGGCTATTTTATGAGTCCTTCTGCGTTTACTTCGGCTTTCCATCTCTAAAATCGTATACAACTCTGGCAGCACCTGCACCCGTTTCTGCAGCAGAGTCCTCTTCCGTTCCAGAGGTGGCAGAGTGACTAGATTTCGTTTCTTCCTCCTTGGGCTCTTCCTCCGTTCCCAGCTGACGCCACAAAAACTCTTTTGCTTTAAAAATGAAGTCTATCTTCTCTCTTTTATCATTGATATTAAAGATGACACCCTCCGGGATCGCCCACCTGTACAATATTCCATTGGTTTGAAGGAAAGAAATTAAATCCTTATAGTTTTCCCTCTTTTGTCGAATTTCAAATGGAATGTTTTTTAAGGTCTTGATGATTACATTTCCCATTTTCAGTGGAGTTGCTGATGTCACTTTTAAGATAGCATCTCTGGTCTGTCTTCTTGAGAATCTGACCACAATTTCTCCAGGAAGGCTATTTTTTTTAATATAATTGGAGTATGCCCTATAGACTAACTCCATTTCTTTTACTAACTCATCCGCTGTTAAGCCTATTACTGGAGCGATGATCTTGCTAAGCAGCTTCCTCAGGTCCTCCTTCTCTGCTTCAGGAACTCCCTGGAACCTGAGAATCAGGTTAGCTTTTTCCATCTGTAATTGCAACAAATGATTTTCTTGGAAGTTCTGCTTCATTTCCATTTCTCCCATTCTTTTCTTCAATTTCTTACTTGTGGTGTCTATCTCTTTAATTTGCTCAGTTTCCTGCTCCACTTTCTTCTCCGTTTCATTCAGCTGGAGCTGTTGAGCTGCAAAGTTCTTATTCATCACGGTCAATTGCTGGTTAATACCATCGAGTTGCTCCATCACCGGCTTAAGCATATCCGCCAGCAGTTTAATGACGTCTGCTCCCTCTTTCGGTTTTGGACTCTGACTGCCCGGTGGTTTCGTTTTCAACTTTGTCTGCTGGGCCGTCATTTTCTCCGATTTGTTTACAGTTTCTAACGCTTCTTCCCGGCTCAAAAAATTTGCCCCACGATGACGATAATCAAGTAAGTCTCTCAAAACACACTCGTTGTGTTTCCTCCCCTCTCCCCCTTCGTATCGCTTATCAGTTCATTCGCATAAGAGGCGTCCCTCTTAGCGATCTCTTTTATCACTGGGGGGGGGAATCCGCTTTTACAATAATTCGGTTTATTTTGAACTCACGTTCATTGTCGATCAGTTTCTCTGACCTCGCTCATTCTAAACACCATTCTACTCGATCTCCGGCACTTGTCCCAGTCAAATCAGCTAGTGCCTGAAGGCCACACAGCAACTGGACCATCAGGGCAGAGGGGAGCCTTGATTCTCCAGCATTATGCCATCAAAGAGGCTACCCCTCAAAAGCCCTCTGGCCTGGAGCCTATCGCAAAGGCTCCATGGGGGTGTCACTTGAGGTGGCACCCCTCCAAGCAGCTGGTGTGCGGATCGCTCTCCCGTGGTTTGGGGAGAGCATCCACCATCGCTGCTCCAAAAATCGGAAGCCTACTCCAATCTAATTTTGTGTGCTTAGAAGGTGAAGTCAGATTGAAACTCATTTCCCCCCCAGCTGAGATCAACTAATGTTTCTTTCATGATTGTGATCTTTTCTTGTTTGCCTTTTAATTAAGATCAAGTGAAATCACAGAATCCCAAGAAAGAACATTCCATTCTGGAGAACTCATGAAAGGACATTCTTTCTGGAGGCCTAGGAATTTCAAAACTCTTGCCTATTGTAGTCTATCTTCCCAGGCTTTATTTGTAGATTTTCAAGAAACAATGCTACATTTAATATCAGACTACCTTATCACCTCTTTTGGCCTTCATCTATAGTGTTATTTGGTATATGTTTTTACATCCATTGTTATGTTTGAATAGATGTATTTAGTTTCATTGTTGATGTTTAGGGCTCTGTCCCATTAGGGAGACCATCATCTGTTTCTGGGTGGAATAGACCCCTCTGTACTGAAAGGGAAGAACAACACAGTAGAGAAAGAAATGAAAGATGGAGGAGAAAGTAGAACAGGGTGTGCAAGAAGGCGAGAAGAACAAAACCTTGTGTTAGGAGTCCTGCTTTGTATTGTCTCCTTGCCTTTATCAGGTTGCAACACCCATGCACCCGTGCCCAGGCTAGCCTGATCTCGTCAGATCTCGAAAGCTAAGTAGGGTCGGCCTTGGCTAGTATTTGGAAGGGCGACCTCCAAGGAATACCAGGGTCATGATGCAGGAGCAGGCAATGGCAAAACCACCTCTGAAACCTCTCTTGCCTAAAAAATAAGTCTAGCTCACCATCTAATGCTAAATGCTTTAGCAATAATGCTAAAAGAGCTAGAACTTCTGGCTGCCAGATAATCTTAGGATCTCCTGGCTATATTACACACAAGACCATATGATAATTATTAATGATTACCCATGCATCAGGGACCTGTGGGCACGGACTGTATTTTAGAAATCTAAATGCTAAGCAAAACATACATCCAAATAGAGCAGCTGGACTCCTCTTTCACAGGAAATCACACTGCATAGATAATTTGTTCTTTAATGTTTACTAAATGTATCTAATTAAACTTTTCTGTATGGAAACTGATTATTAAGAAGGAACTGTCTATTCTTGCTTCCAATCCCATAATGCTTTGCTTCATCATGCCTCTGACAGTAAAGCACTCTGGCATCAAGTAGCAAAGCCCTCTGGGATATGCTGACCTTTCTTGTCAACGACACTATAAGGATGTTTATTCCTTTATTCCTTAGCCCAAAAGCTGATGAAAGGGTGAAACAAAACTTGCACTGTTGAGAAACCTTCTGGAAGTACCAGGATATATCTACAAGGATTTCACTTCATTACAAAGAAGATCAGTTTAGTCCTATTATACCTTTGGGGGGTATTTAAAAGAATTAGCACCTTTGCCAGTGAGGTGAACTATAAATCTAGAACTGAAAGTGTGGGAGGCTAATTTCCTGCCTATACAGAAACATAACCTACTGTGCTCAACGCCCTAAAAGCCAGGAGGTCAGTTTTTCTCACTGGATACTGCTGTGGGGGGGACGACTCCAAATCCTGCTACAATGTAAGACAGTACTCATATATGAATCCACTGGTTTAATCTGTGTTTCCTTTCTCTCCTGTAGTGCTTGCCTGTTGGCTTTCATTCTGTGCAGCAGAGTCTCTCACTGTTTGTCCCTCCTCCTGCAAGTGCAACAGTGGTACTCTGGAAGTGGACTGTAGTGGTTTGGGACTTTCATCCATCCCTGTAGACATTCCTACAAACACCAGGACCTTCCTTTTCCTCAACAACGAACTAAGCACTTTGCCAGGACAAGCTTTCTCCAATCTTTCTGCTCTCCAGAGACTGGATCTTTCAAACAACTTCTTAGACCAACTTCCCGAAAATGCTTTCAGAGACTTAGTGAACCTCACTGAGCTACAGTTGAGGAACAATAGCATCAGGAGCTTGGACAAAGACCTTCTCCAAAACACCGCTCTTCTGCGTCAGCTGGACTTGTCAATCAATGGCATTGCTCAAATCCCTTCTGGCATCTTCGATGATCTATCCTCTCTTCGCTGGCTCTCCCTCAGGTCAAACCGCTTGCAAAATTTGGACAGGGTGACCTTTGAGCCATTAGTTAGCTTGCAGCAGTTGCAAGTGGGAGACAACCCCTGGGAATGTGACTGCAACCTGAGAGATTTCAAATACTGGATGGAATGGTTCTCTTATCGAGGTGGGTACCTAAGGGAGCGGGCCCATATCTCCCTACCAAAGGTTATTCATTGCTAACTTTTGCAGGCTCAGGAGGGCTAAAAGAAGCAGCTAGAAAAGGTGGACGGATCAGGATGACCTAAATTCTAATTCTTGTACATAATTCTATAATTCTAATTCTCAGTTATAATCCTGTGGTGCTATGCTACAAAGCATAAAGCAGTGCACTGTAGTTTGGCTGAAAGGGCACTTCCAACCCAAAGTCCTGTTACCAGGTGCTGACAGTCATTCACCACCCCCAGAGGAGGAGTGTGAACTCATTGGTCACACATCTTCACACTGGGGAAAAGATCAAGGAAATGAATAGTTGCTACAGTGAAAGAAGAATTTGGATATTTCTCTGAATAAAGGCAATTTTACTGCTCTAGAAGACCTAATAAAGTAAGGGGAAAGCCAGTGATTATATTATATGGTTATGATCACTTAAGATTTGAGCGTGACTCATGCAATATGCCCAAAGCAAACTTTGGCCTCCACTCATTCACTGGGGATTTAACATTTTCTTCAATACAGTCAGGACACCGGGTCTGTAGCCAGAAATGTTACGGTAAAGGGGCATAACTGTACCCTGAAGAAAGGTAGCAGGGTTTCCTGGGTTCAGGTTGGCAGGTCCTCATCATCTCAAACTCTGAAGCTCATCAGATGGGGCCCAGTGATATCATGGACAGGAACCAGTGATGCTATGGGGTGGGACCTGGCAATGTCAGATGGAACAGCAGTTTTAATGGTAGTAGTTCCACAACTGCTGCTTATTGTACCGCATGGTATCTATGAATGTACAAAGTTATAATCACACAGTGAAAAGATGAGCTGTTTATCAGGCTAATTTTTTTTAAAATGAACACTATGTGCTAAATGTAAAATGCAACTGAGCTGTTAGTGCCAGATCGCTGGCTCCCATCTCCAATTTATATCTGGAGTAATAACCACAAGCAGACATGCAGAGAAATCTTAAAAGGAAACATTTTGTTGGCTAACTGGCAGCTCTGAGATTCCAGCATGTTGTGTGGTTCATGAGCCCCAAAAGTTTAGATCTTAAGTCACCATGAGGTGCTGAAAATGAGCACCCAAATTTGAGTCATGGTACCTAAGCCTGAATCCTAGCAACCATGGGGGGGCTATCATATGACAACTTGAAACAACAAGTTTCCCATATTTTATCTATGTACTTCTCATAAGATATTGTCACTGGGCCAGGGGGGTTAAGACTCAAAACAGTGTTAGGGAAAACCATGGGCCAGGGGAGTTGGAAACTAGTCAGTGCTTAAATGAGTAAAATGAAAGATTCCAGAGTTACATCTGCCTGCAAGTAACCCCCTGCAGCAGAATTACATGTTAGTATATGTGTGTGTGTACAGCACGATGAGGGGGAAACACTCTCCACATGTGTAGAGTGTTTGCAATCACAGCAAGATTATTCCTGATTTCAGTTTATTTAGTTCCTTGTCTTTCTGCGTTGAGAAGTTGTTTGGGTATTATATCACTTCAACCTTCTGGCCTTCTGAAGTGCCAGATAATCTCTGTAGTGAAAGGTTCTGTAGTGAAAGGTTCCTGAGCATTATCCCTCATCTATTTAGCCCTAGTCCCAGATTATGGAAGAGATGAGATGAGTTTGACAGCAACGTAAAAGACATTCAGCACAAACTCAGAGGCCCCCATTCTTTCACACAGGTGAACTCCAGCAAGCTAAGTGAAACTCAGCATTCATTTTTCTGTTCCTGTTGCCCCTCCCACAGCCCCACCTACTCCTGAGGCAAATTCCCTACTGCAAACAGAGGCTGCAACCCTCAAATAGTATAATTTCAGTTTTCTTTCCAGTAGTCCCACCTGTCATTGTGGATACTAGAGGACAGAAACAAACATGAAATAAGCAAAGGGCCCAGGGAGAAAAGTTATGGGACAAAGGAGACAAGAATGAATTTGGTCAGGAAGGGAATAACTGACACAGTTTCCATTATCTTACAGCTTCCCTTCTCCCATTCTTTCCTAGGCAATTTCAACACAAACTGCTTGCACGTTTCTCTTTATATCCTCACAACGGAAAAGGCCAGAGAGTTGCTTTTTAAAAAAGAAAGAAAAAAAGAAAGCTGTGAACTCAGAGAGGGGGCATTCCCCGCCCCCCCATGCCTCTGGTAGCTAAGGGCCTGCAGAACATTTACTACCACTTTACCCAAAGATTTCTCATTTGTAAAACTGTCTCAGTTGCATGTATCTCAACAGTTACAGGCAATTTCTTTGGCAACTTCTGAGTTAATTGACAATATGCTTTGATATTATTGTTTAAGGAAATGTTAAGCATTTATATTACCAACTGCTAATGGGCCTTCAGCAGAACTTCAGCAAAACCTGTAACTGCGGCAATACCATTTGGTCCAGGTTACATTTTAAATGATGTTCATGCTCTATGTTTGTAGTTTTTCTTAACTTGCCCTGAGTTTTGGGCCAAAAGAGTATCTTCATTCTTAAAGCTTAGCTACTGAAAAATAAGCAGAAAGCCCAATCGACTGCAATTTCTACAGCATTCTTGCATTGTGCTGAAACAACGAGAGGGACAGAGTGATCTGCTGGAGAAGAAAGATGCCGAAGACTCTCATCCAGCCACAAATAATTCTGGCACCTCTCTCCAGCTAGAAGTCCCACCCTATGCCAGCTGCACAGGCAGAATTTCTGTGCCCTTGAAAATGTTCACACTACTGGTAGCAAGAGGGCCAGGGAAACAGCATTAGGAAATTGGCTAAGCTGTCAGGCCCTGGTCCAGGTCCAGTGGCATATTTCCCCCAAACAGTTCTTTCTAACTTTAGACTCTGTCACATGTCACCCTTAAGCCCTCGGCCACCTACCTAAATGCTTCCAATGCTTTCAAATAAATTATACTCTGTCTTCTCCGTTATCATACAGGCCAGGGAGTTAAGTCTCAGGGGATCCTCCTCTGTACCCAGATTATCACATCTGTTTGTAAGGATTCAAGGGGGTCTAGTTATTCCAGAAGAGCTGGCACAATTGGCCCAAATAATTTGGAAGCAATAAAGGAAAACCTGGTTGAATCCCTTGGCTAATGGCAAATTTTTCACTGTTAACAGTGATTCATTCCATAATTTTGCAGTTCCTGACACATAGTGTCTAATTTCTTAGCTGAAGAAAGGGAGACGGCCCTAATATATCAAAGTGTTCAGGTGTAACAACTGTACTGGAATAAATTATTGCACTGAACATGATGTCGTTTCACACCACAAGATTGTACTAACCCCCCTCTTCTTTTCTTTTCTTTTTTGTCCTGTGGTATTAGGAGGAAAGATAGACCAGCTGGCATGTACCCTGCCTAAGGAGCTGCGGGGGAAGGATATGCGCATGGTGCCCATGGAGATGTTTAACTACTGTTCCCAGCTGGAGGATGAGAACAGCTCTACAGTTCTGGACAATGTTGGCCCTCCTTGCAGTAAGGGAAGCACAACTGCCACCAAGCCTAAAACAAGCCTGGAAGCAGACGAGGAGCCCACTGTGGGTTGCCCCCAGAAACAAAGATACAGGCCCGTCAGTGTGCGCAGGGCAATTGGCACCGTCATCATAGCTGGGGTGGTCTGCGGCATTGTGTGTATCATGATGGTGGTGGCAGCCGCGTATGGCTGTATCTATGCATCTCTCATGGCTAAGTACCACCGGGAACTGAAGAAGAGGCAGCCACTGATGGGAGACACGGAAGGTGAGCACGAGGAACAAAAGCAGATCTCGTCAGTGGCATGAATCCCTTTTTGGAAACCAGTGACAGAAGGAAACCAGGACGCAGGAGAGTCTTGAGCCCTCACATACCTTCTCAGACGTACAAATGTACTGTGCAGCTGTTTCATTCACCAAATTAGTCAAACATGCTTCTGAATTCAGGCCAGCCACCTCCCACTTCAGGTCCTCTCCTTCCCTCTGCCCTCATGTACTTCCAAGCAAATAAACTGTAGTCAGACCTCAAGTGCTAATCATTTTTCCTCTTTCCATAAAATTCTACACTGATGCTCACATGTAGGGAACCCAAGCCAACCAGGCATCTTCCCCCCTTTCCTTCACTACATTGATACTTCGCACATGCCCATAGTATCAGAGAAACATTTTGCAAACAGTACGAATAGCCAAAGGCACCAAGACAACCCCTGTGATTGTGTCTAAACTCCACTGGTGGGGTTAATAACATCACTGCACAATCATCTACTCTTCCCTGTCATCTGTACAAGAAACCCACTTCACAACTACTCCAGGAATGATTCAAGGCCAGCTCCGATTACACTAGAGGCACAGAAAACTTGACCTTCCCGCTATTTATAACAGGAACAGAATAAATATTCCTTAGATTGAAGACATGTTGCATACACTCATGCCAGCATGTACCTCACCTTCCATAACGAAGGGTGTGGACAAATAAACCTAACACCGGCTGATCACCACATATATATACACACACACACAAACGTATGCCTCTACACACCTCCGTTTCTTTGCATACCATCTGTATGTTACTATTTGTAGCAAACTGAAAAATGTGCAAGCTGCCTCCTGATATGATGATTTATAATCTGTGCAAGGAAGAGCCTTAAAAGCATTTGGGAAAGAAAGGATGCAAAGGAGAGGGTGGATGGGTCACCAAAAGGGCAGTTACTTTCTGAAGGCTAACGTGCCACCTCAGAAAGGGGGAAATGTTGTTTTTTTTCCTATTAGAGAATTAATCTGAAAGGCTCTTACAGTCTTTGTGGCAAAAGTGGGTCCCCAGGAGGGATTTAAGAGAACAACAGCCTGTCTGATCTCCTTAAAAGTATTTTTGGACACGGGTGGTGGGTGGTGGTGGGGCAGAGCATGGGCATGGCTGTAACAAAGTCAGACAAACCAGAGGCCAGGATCATTATTGCAGCAATGTGGCTATATATGTGGGATTAATGCAACAGAGCATGGCTCAGATAGGGAAGACTGGGGGAAATGATACAGAGCCATGAATGAGACAGCAAAGAGCTCCATGAAAAATGGAGGGAAAAGGAGCCACAGTTCAGAAATCCAAAACTGTTGATCAGCTACTGCTACAAACACCCTTTTTATATAACCATGTTTGTACATCACTCGTGCCCATACTTGTATGCTGAGCAACTAGCCAAGGTTCCTACTAAAAATAAGAGGCATAGCATTAAAGTCTTAGGTAGCATCCATGCACATGATAACTCCAACACAGATACACATGTGTGTGCATCCTTCTCTCCCCCCCCCCCCAATATGAATTGTTGCCCAAACAATCTTTCCCCAATCTGGTTTTTAAACCGTACAGCACCTCACAGCAGCAGCATTTTTTTTAACTGAAGGGAGGAGGAGAACCAACATAAGGACTCATTTTATATCAAGGAAAGTGGGATAAAGTGCCGTCTCCAGGGGAGAGCACATATTGCCATGGTAACCTGCTCTAGCCCGTCACAGCGGGTATTCCTAGGATAGGAAGATGACACAAGAGGTCGTGCAGCCGCAGTTTTTGTGGATACTGTGATCCTTGCAGTCATGAAACAACTTGGCAGCTGGCCCAGATTCTTCGGTACTTTGCCAGCGACTCAGGAGCAGAACCCAGCAATCACCTTAGCTGGGCACGGATCAGGTCATCAGAGTTCTTCCTTCTTCTGTTGTATTTTGGTGCCTCTCAGTTGATCTTTTCTTTAGCTGCCGAAATTCTGAATGGAAACAATGCTCGTTTTCCTTTAATTCCACCACACCTTCAAATCCCTTGTCACAGAAAAGGAGCACTGTGAAGGACTCAAGATTACATCTCGTAGCAGCAATTCCATCGTCCTTTGTTCTCCTAGCAAAGAACTATCACGTCCAAAGGGATGGAATACTCTTCATAGACAGATGCTGTGGCAGAAACAAATTCCCATGGAGCACTAGGGAGGCCACTGGGGAAAAGGCATCTGGGAGACATTTCAAGACAGTTGAATGCATTACATGCACAAACACAGCTACCAAGGCAAGGGACAAATTCCAAAAACGGAGGACAGACTATGTACCAGATATGTCTTGTAGTTCCTCCAATTCAGCCAACTCTACTCCAGCTTGATCCCAGACTGATGGGCAAAACTGGATTACCAAAAACTCTGGCGAGTATGTGTGTGTTGCTTCCTACTACTACGTATACTCAGCAAACCACCACTAGCACTCTGCCAACTGGATATAAAATTCCAACCTTACTATCTCTATAATCTTCCCAAAGGAACTTACCTCCGTAAGATATTGGACAGCACAATCATACTTGAAATGGGACTTATGTCAGAGCTGTATATTTATAGATCTCTATTTTACTTGCAAGAAATAATGAAATGATTGCACAAAGTCAATGGTGTATGATGTGTGTTTAGGGGATGAGAAGAACTGGGAAGTAAAAATTAGAAGAAGAAAAAAATCCTCCCCCCCTTCCCATCTCCTAATCCCACCCCGAGTAGGTTTCCTTCTCTTGCCAATGATATTTTCCATTTCCCATGGTGTTGTGAGTTTAATTACAGCCTCAAACTTCATTCTGTTTTTTCATTGACATGGCACAGGATTGGCCCTGATACTTCCACACCTAAAATTCTACTCTGAAAATAGGAAATAAGTGAAGGGAGAGGGAAGTCGGTTGAGAAAAAAGGGACCGTGGTAATCATGACAGTTGGAGACTGGTTAGTCCCAAAGAAACTGGAGTAGTTTGGGAGTACAGTGGGCTAAAGAGAGTAAGAAGCTGCTGAGTGACTGGAGAATGCAATAAACCAATATGGAAAATGTCCTCTGTCTTACTGAGAAACTGTGTCTTCAGCTGCGATGAGGTGATAAGCATTTTTAACAAGGATCCTGGAACTTCTAGGGCTCCCCAAGTGTATAAAACATCAAAGATGAGGGAGGGGGAAATCTTGCATTTCATCATCTTTCAGGCATGTAAAGCAGACCAAGCTCTATATGTCGATAAAACGGGGATTTAGACCATCCTGCTGACAGTAGCAGATGTTGTAGCTGTGGATTTCAGGAGATCGAAAGAAAAGTCTGGATTTACTGAATTCATATTAGTTATTCTATTTGAAAAGAGGTTCATCAGTAAAAACATTTGAGAATTAATGTTCAAGTGAAACTGGGCAAATATATAACTTACCAACAGTGCTTTTCAGCAGAATCAATATACTTCGGCACGATAGAAATCAGCTTGCATTGCTGTGCTGAGTATTCCATGTACAAGATCAAAATACTACCAGAGATGCATGGCTGTGTAAACAGAGGTTATTCAGGAGTTTGATGATATGCTACCCATGCTAGAATTTTTCAGTGCAAGTCCATGGAGTGTTTTCAACAAAGGCACAAGGAATATACAGTTCTCATTAATGTGGCTAACTGCAGCGTCCTAAGAAGAATTAGACTCTTCTATGCCTATTGACTTCAATGGAATTAGAAGGGTGCAGCTCTGTTTAGGATTGCACTGGATTACACTTGTGAACCTGGTTGTTGTGCCGTATAATACGGAGCACAGTCCTTAAGTATGGAGATTCCTAACTGTTTAACTATCTAATGGCTTAATTTCAATAACCTCCCCAAAGCTTGTTTCTCTGTAAAAGCAGATGAGATCTTGAAAACATATGCATGAGAACCATCACTAAAAGCAAAACAGCCCGGTTCTCCTCGTAGGCTTGATCTATCCTAATCAAAAAGACCGGAAGATGATTAGAAGCATGAAAATGCTGCAATGTGAATATTCATAATACATGTGCTTGTGACATCACTGCACAAAATGTACATGCATGGAATTTAAATAGAAATGTCTACATCAACTGTTAAAAAATCCCTTATTGTGCTCCAGGCAATCGACTTTTTCCGGCTATCAGACACAGCCAGCTAGGAGAGGCTCCCCTAATGAAAAATAGTTCTCTGATACTGGTGGGAAGCCATAATGAATGACAATCTAATTCCATCAATAAAAGTGTATGCAGACAAGAGATATGCACTCTTAGCCCAATAGGTTAAAGCTGCAACCAAGGAAAATGTACTGGGTTCAGTCAGGGCGACCCAGGAAAACAGAGGTAGGCACAGTTGGTGGGAGGGGAGGACAGATGGCGCGTGCAATCTTTTTGTTTTCTTTCTGTTAGGTATATTAGAGTTTAAAGGAGAGCAATGAGATTTTTTTAAAAAACAGGTGAAGGTATATTATATTTCTGGCTTGTTGTTTTAGAAGAATAATAAAGAATGTATTTTCCTAAACACCTCATATTTGAAATGTGATTTGTGAAAACTACCCATGCCTACTTCTCTACAAATCTCCTACAAAGAAGCCAAGAGCACAATTTATTTATTTATTTATAATTTCGATTTATGAATCACTCTATCCCTAACTGCTCAGGGCTCTGAGCGATGAACAATAATGATAAAATACATCAAGATAAAAACAGTTCCCAGCAGTTAAACAAATGTAGAGTCCAGTGACACCTTTAAGACCAACAAAGGTTTATTCAAGGTATGAGCTTTCGTGTGCATGCACACTTTTTCAAATACAATGGAATGGGAGGAACTAATAGATGGACTGAACAGCAAAGAAGAAGAAGAAGAAGAAGAAGAAGAAGAAGAAGAAGAAGAAGAAGAAGAAGAAGAAGAAGAAGAAGAAGAAGAAGAAGAAGAAGAAGAAGAAGAAGAAGAGGAAGAAGAGGAAGAAGAGGAAGAAGAGGAAGAGGAGAAGGAGGAGGAGATTGGATTTATACCCTGCCCTTCACTAACCAAAGGTGTCTCAGAAATTAACATGTAACATGATGAAGATGTTTTAAGATGTGCGAAAACAGAATTAAATAACAAGCTAAGGTTATAAGGTAAAGCAATAAATATGACAAAATAAGTTTGAGACTCTCCATTCACTCCCAGAGCATGGAGGTCACGGAACAGCATTTTTACTTTCTTTTTCGAGGTGGGAGCAGTGTATGTCAGCCAAACATTCCAATATTCCTTGCATTACATTCAGTATTCTAATATACTATTCTGAAAAGGAAATACACTAAAATACAGAGGATGTATAGTCCCTTATAACCTTAGCTTGTTATTTAATTCTGTTCTCGCAGATCTTAAAACATCTTCATCATGTTACATGTTAATTTGCTGTTACGCAGATCTTAAAACATTTGAAAAAGTGTGCATGCATACGAAAGCTCATACCTTCAATAAACCTTTGTTAGTCTTAAAGGTGCCACTGGACTCGAAATTTGTTCTACTGCTTCAGACCAACACGACTGACTACCTGGATCTATCAGCAGTTAAACAGTTTAAATTAAAAAATTCATAGATGGAGTTGTCGGATTCTAGACTACATTACTGCTTCTGAAAAGGAGTAAGGGAAATATAGCTGGAAAGGGGAGGGAAAGGGAGGGAAAGGAAGTGCCAGCCAAGATGGTACCTGTTGCTGTCCTCAACCAAAGGCCTGGCGGAATATCTCTGCCTTACAAGCCCTGCTGAATTGCATCAGGTCCCGCAGGGCATGGATGTTATTTGGCAGAGAGTTCCACTAGGCAGGGGCCAGGGCTGAAAAGGCCTCGGGCTTGGTCAAGGACAGCCAGATGTCTTTTGGGCTGAGGATCACCAGTAACTTGTTCTCAGCGGAGCATAATGCTCTTCGGGGGACACACTGGAGGAGGCAGTCTTGCAGGTATGAAGGTTCTATAAGTTCTTGAATTCTCAGAGTTCATATACACAAGGAAATCATAGGGACCATAGGGAAGATAAACATAATTTTACATATGGATTAAATCATGTCCCAGTGAATTCTGCATCTGAATATTCCAAGTCTGCCTAACACTACGACTTTAAATTTCATTTAAAAGTAGGGAGAGACCTCGTTGTACATCTGGACTCCACTCTGGCTTATATGGGTAGCTGTGTCTGGGCTCAGCAGGTAAGTGAAGTAGGGGAGGAGGATCAGATTCCCACCCCACGAATCTTGCAGGTCCTCCCTTGTCATATAGCTAATTCTCATGATGGTCCCAACAAGCAGATAAAAAAATCTGAACAAAGTGGGTCACCCAGGGGAAAATGTTTTAGAAATCTGGGTACCCCCAGGTGCAGAAAAATCTTTAAAATAAATTGAGGTGGCAAAAAACAAAACAAAACATAAAGCAGACATTGCAAAATGGCAGATATATAAATTGCCATTTAGGGGCGGGTAAACAACCTCATACAGTGTTGACCGCTGCCTTGGATACAGTGCTCTGTGAGAATGTCTACAACAGACTTAGGTTCCTCTCCCAAGTTTCAGCTGGATACCGTTTCCCATGATGCTAGGAGAAGGCCTTTGGCTCACCAGCAAATTCCACAGAACACTCCTCCTGGCAGTATTGTATGGGGCTGTCCAGGACACCTTAAAGGGAAGAAAGGGAAGGGTATAGAGCAGGGATGTCAAACATAAGGCCCGGGGGCCAGATCCAGCCTGTCCAGGGCTCTTACCCAGCCCGTGAGCAACTGGTGTGAGGAAGGGAAGGCAGGAGGCTGCTTGGGGGTGCGAGCACGTGTTAAGGTGTGTGTGTGGTTGAAGTTGTCAAGAAATAGAAAGGAAATTGTGAGGGGGCAGGACTATGAAGCTGAGGTAAAATAGTGTGGTGGGAATGGAAGCAAAGGCAGAGAAAGAGGAGGTGTGTTTTTTCCCCTCCCGTCTCCTCCAATCACGGCTCAGTGAGGACTGGAGAAGCCAGTACATGGGGAGACGGAGTTAAGCAGCTGGCGCTGCCACTGCTGCACCAACCAGCTTTGCATTTTTTTCAAATTCTGACCATGAGGGGGATTGGCAAGAGTGGGCACATGGAGCGGCAGTTAGCCGAGGAAGGGATGGGCCATGGGGAAGAGAGGAGGAGGAGGAGGAGGGCCACTGTGGACTGGGTGGCAACTGGGCTGTGGTGTGCATGCCATTCAGAGGGGAAAAGACCTCCCAGCCTCAGAAGCAAGTAGAGGAGCAAAGGGAAATCAGGGTGCTGATGTTGTTGCTGCACATCTGAACAGTTGAAGAGCCGGGAGGCAGAGTGAGTGTTGGGGCGTGTGGGGAACGACAACCTCCCTTCTCCCTCCCACTTGTTCTCAGCCCGTGATGGAAAAGGGGTAATCAGAGGACAAAAAGTGCCTTCTGGAGGTTTCAGAAACAGCCTCTCCATCAGACCTTCCCTGAACCCCACCGCTTCTGTGTGAAATGCAGGAAGGATGAGAACTGGGGGTGGGGGTATCTGGAAGAGCCCGGTTTAGACGACACCCCCCCCCCCGAGCCAGGACCCTGTTGTCTGGGTCACACGGGGCTGGTTGCTTGGCCCGGCCCACCTCACAAGGTTGTTGTTGGAGGTGGTGGGGATGAGGTGGTGGAGGGGTGAGTCCAGTGTGCCTCCTCAAGATCCTCAGTGAATGGGAGAAGAGAGGAAACAAACAGTGAGAGACAGATTGTAGTTGTGCTCGGCTGCTGAGGCTGGGTGTATGGGGAGGTGCTGAAAAACTACCTTATTTACCTGCAAGGACATGACTTATCTCTTAAAAGTGCTATATATACAAAAAGTAGCTTTGTATGGAAGTATAATATTACCCCCCTTATGGTATCCCTTGGGAGAAAACTCATATCACAGATGATTAAATACATTCATTGGGGCTTTTGTGGGTTCCCCAGTAAATCAATTGCTTTCATTGCTAGGAATCAATTGCTTTTGTTTGTATTTTGTGTAAAAATAATATTAATTGGGTTTGCCTGTATCTTTTATAAAGCTTATATCTCCTGTACCTGGCATTAGATTTTATGGCATACATGGCCCAGCCCAAGAAAGTAACACTTGTGTCAAATCTGGCCCTCATGACAAATGAGTTTGACACCCTTGGTACAGAGGTTGGGGGGCTGGGGGGGAATAACAGCAAGGGTGGCAACAACACAGAAAAGACAGGTAGAAGGAAGGAGAAAATGTGAGTGAGAGAGAGGGAAGTCAAGAAACTGGGAGACTCCGACCTTGTCTGTTAATGGCTATATTTAGGGGTGGCTGCCTTTCACTGCCCTACTGTGCACCACTGAATTTGCTATTAGAAAAACACAAGAAAGAAGACCCGCGGAACTCGCGCGGGGGGGGGGGGGTTTAAAACGAAAGAAAGGAGACCGGGGGAAGTGGGGGGGGGGGGGGGCTTTAAACTGAGCCGGTGGAGGAGGAACCAGCAGGAGCAGGTAAGGTCTCCCCCCATCCCGCCGGTTCCTCCGTCTCCTCCATCCCCCGGCTCGATCTCCCTCCCCCCTCCTCCCCCCGCTGTCACTTTTGGGGGGATTTAAGTATCCCCCCCGATATTTTTTTTAACTTTTAAGATTTTTGTGCACACCTGGGGACTGCCCCAAGGGTGCACGAAAATCTCCCTCCCCCCTCAGGTGCCCCCGATGCGCAGATTTAGGTATCCACACGCACGGGGGCGACTTGGCTATTAGATATATAGATGCTGACAATGTTACCTCAATGTTACCTATTAGATATATAGATGCTGACAATGTTACCTCATGAGTCAGTGTGAGCTAGCTCAGAATTTTTTAGCCTCTGGTTCACACATTTTTGTCTTAGCTCAGGAAGGATGGCTTCAGAGCAAACTAATTTATGCAGTAGCCAAATTGCTTGCTCACAACTTCAATGCCAGTAGTTCACAAAGTGGAATTTTTGCTTACTAGACTCCACAGCTTAGAGGGAGCATTGCTGACGATTAAGAGAATACAAGAAGCGGGACCCATGATACTCGTGGGGGGGGAGAATATTCCCCGCAGCTCCCAAGCTGCCAAGGCTTCTCCCCGCTGCAGCCCACAACAGCAACACTGGGGAGCCCTGTGTGGCTCCGAGCCGCCAGGCCCGCCAGGCTCTTCCCCCACTGCTGCCACCACCCACAACAGTAACACTGTTGAGCCCTGCATGGCTCTGAGCCGCCAGGCCTGCCAGGCTTTCCCCCAACCGCCACCAACAGCAGCAGCAACGGCCGCGGCTTCTAGCCACTGGCCCGCCAAGGCTCCCTCCTGCCACTGCTGCTGCCAGCACCAATGGTGGCGAGCCCTGCATGGCTCTGCCACAGATCCCAGAGGTAAGTGCATTCTCTGCGCATGTGCAGGGAATGCTTTTTTACTTTTGGGGGGATTTAAGTATCCCCCGTATAGTTTTTTAAAGTTTTCAGATTTTTCTACACACCTAAGGACTGCTTCACGTGTGCAGGAAAAGCTCTCTGCCCCCCAAGTGCCCCCGATGTGCGGATTTAGATATCCACACATGGGGGGCGCCTTGGCTATTCCCTCAGCCCCTGTTTTACACTGCAGCCATAATACATTCCTCACTCCCATTCAAACCAACGCAGTTCTGTAAGCACCTGCCTGTTATAGCAGTTGTAGTGTAGCTGTAATATATATGGTTGTTGATCTTACACTAGGGAGACCTAGGCTGTTTCCATAGGGATGTTTTGTTCAGCTCTGGCTTCCTTACTGATGCGCTGTTTTTGGCAGCACCCTCATGACATCATCCTCTACTCATCCTGTTTCTGTGTTTCCTGTGCTTTGCGGAGATGTGGTGTGATACGATCTCTTTGAAAAATCAGAGTCAAAGCACCTTGGATGTCTTGACCACACTGGTGCCATTTCCTTTACCTCAATCCCTTCAGTGGCCATTCCCCCCTCCCCTGGCTATAGCAATCAATCACTTCATCCATTTTATTATTACAATCCTTGATCAGCCAACAGAAGGATTGCCAGTTGCCTGGTGGGGGTGGGCAATCCCCCATTTTTGCAGGCTTCTGCCCGCCACTGGTTAGCTGGCTGGTGGGAGGGAATTCCGCCCCCCCCCAAACAGCAACATCAGACGTGATGTGCCTGCGTCACCTGGAAGTGATGTTGGCACATTGTCGACATCGTGGGGTGACACTCTGGCTTTTGGGCAAGACTCTATGGTTTGATGCTGATTTCACTATAGAGATTTGCCCCAAAACCAGAGCGTCGCCCCCAACATGTCAACATCACTTTTGGGTGACACAAGCACATTGTGTGTGACGTCACAGTTTGGGGGGGAATGGGGGGCAATGTCACTTCCCGCTCCCGGAACGTCCCCCCCATCCCCCTGCCAGCAGGTGATTTGTCAACCCTAGCCAATAAAAATGTAGTTTATAACACATAAAAGAAAATATATACATGTATATTCTAATTAATATAACTTCCATGATACATACATAGTTATTAAAAAGATTTAACAGAATGCTTTCTTATTAAATAGGCCAAAGCACAGAATTTAGCTATCGTAGGAGTAGTTTCATTGGAATGTCCTAACAGGAGAAGGGACATAAAATATTTGTCAGATCTGCCTGGAAAATTGGATAACATTGGGGTGATGTATAATGTAAAATGTCCTTTTAAAATAAGCAGTACAATAGGACATGTTTCAACTGTGTTCGACTGACAAGGATAAATATGCTGAGTATAGGGGATGCACAGGTATCTTCCTACCAGAAGAGCTGAAGGTAGAACATTAAAGTGGGCAAAGGTGAAGGCTCTGTGATATTTGGGGAACCCTAAGGCATATTTAACCAGGACAAAGTTGTTCCCATGGTTCCCTACTGCCAGACAGGTATGAGCCTGTGCTCTTTTGGCTTATAGGGATGTATCCCAAATTCATTGCTTATTATTATTTGCTTCCACAAACCCAAGATGTTGTAGAGCTACGAGCTATGAGCAGGAACAGCTATGGCATTATGATGGTCTATTGCAACAAGTTGCTAGTTTCCAGTTTGTAAACTCGGGGCTGATTCATTGTTGCAATAGATTTTTTGCAATAGATTTTTCATTGTTACAATAGATTTTTCATTGCAATAGATAATTCATTGTTGCAATAGATTTTTATTGGAAGATTTTGTTGCAATAGATTTTTATAGCAAAGTAATTTTTAAAGCCTGAAAAAAGCCCTCCAAATGGGAGTGAAGGGTAGGGAATGGCAGTTACAGAGGACTGAGGCAAGGAAATTGTGGGGGAAATGCCCATGCAGATACTCCTTTGCCATAGCAAATGCTGCAAAAACACAAAACAAAATGTTGCAAACGCAAGTAGAGCTACATGGAGAATTGTCTTTATGGGGAAACAGCCCTGGATTCAAAACCTTGCTTAGCCATCAAACTCAGTGTATGAGTTTGGGTCAGCTGCTTTCTGCTCAGTTTACCGCTGAGGTCTGTTGAAAGTATTGGGGGGGAGGGGGGGGGGGGAAACAGAGACCATGTAAGCCACCCTGGGAAGAAGCGTGGGATAAGAATGCAATATTACATTCATGCTGGCCTCGTGCTAGGCAATGGTTAGCCCTGCTTGCATGTGCCACCCACTTGACTGGCTATCCATGAACGTGCTGCAAACTTAGCCATATGCTGGGCAGACGCCACCAATTCGATTGGCGCAACTGCTCACATGACTGCATGTCTGGATGTGTGCAGGCTTTGCAACTCAATCTGTATGTTTGCCCATGCTACACCGCTCCCACTCTCTGAAATATTATACCATACAAGCCCTTTCCTAATATGCCACCACATTAGAATGAAAGCAGTAGAAGATATATATACAGACTGTCTCTGTGCTCTGAAATAACTATAGAATACTGTGTACAATACGCTTTCAGAACTCTCATTTCCAGTATATGGGGCTATTCCTTTCTTCCTTACTTTCTTTCATCATTGTAATCTCTCTCTCTCTCTCTCCTTCCCTCTCGCCTCTCCGTGAGCAGCTGCTCTTCAGATATTCCTCTCTCTGATCTTCTCAACTGTCACTTTTCAACTGTCGCAGACGATTCCAACCCCCACGTTCCATCTGCCTGCTGAAAGGGTAGCTCTTCTCCACAAGCAGGGGCTCTTCTGCCATTCTTCTGCTTGACAAAAATCCAGGTCATTTGAAAGAGAGACACTGTGGAGCCTTTGGTGGGCTCCAAATTTAGATGCCAGTTTGGATCTGAACGAGTTAGCCTTTAAGGGCATTGTGAGCCAAAGATATGAAGCATGTGAGGAAAGCAACATGCATTTGATTATGAATTGAAAGTATGAAACTCTTGAACAGCTTCCTTATGGCTAAAGCACAGACAGGCAAACACATACCAGGAGGAAGCTTGGCACAGGAATGTTCTGTTTTGGGAACAGCCAGAGCTCTGACTGCTCCAGCCTCCCCCATCTCCCTTTCACAAACCCTCAGAATCATGGAGTACAGTTGTAGAATTTGAGGAGCCAGAAACTTATTGAAAATTCCGGAGCTTCCAGCAGACTTTACATAGTGCGAATTGTGTGCACGCTGCACCAGTGTTCCCTCTAAGCTGAGTTAGTGTGAGCCAGCTCACAGTTTTCTAGCCTCCAGCTCACACATTTTTGTCTCAGCTCAGGAAGAAGGGCTCCAAAGCCAACTGATTGGTGCAGTTGCTCACAACTTTAAGGCCAGTAGCTTACAAAGTAGAATTTTTGCTCACAAGACTCCATGGCTTAGAGGGAGCATTGCTCTGCACCATATGATTTGCCACTGGTTTTCCCATAGTGCTCTACCTTCTATTGGCCAGTCCATAGCCCTGAAGGGAGGTCCCAGGTTAAATTCTCAGCACCTCAAATTAAATGAATCTTATGTAGCAGGAGCAGGAAAGATCTCTTCTTTATCAGAGTCCTCAGAAGGCTGCTGCCAGCTCGAATAGATGGTATCATGCTGCTAGGACCAATGATTTAACTCTTTATATGTACCTGTGTTTAAAGTATATGTAGCACTCTACCTTTTGATTGCAAGAACTGCCCTCCTCTCGCTTTCAGTACTTCAGATGCACTTTTAATTTTTTTTCTTTTTTTTATGTGCATGTATGTGTGTGTGCCAACCTAGCAGTTCAAAAGCAAGAAATTGCAAGTAGATAAATAGGTACCACTTCGGTGGGAAGGTAACAGCATTCCGTGCGCCTTGGTGTTTAGTCATGCCGGCCACATGACCACGGAAACGTCTTTGGACAGCGCTGGCTCTTCGGCTTTGAAACGGAGATGAGCACCGCAACCCTAGAGTCGGATTCGACTGGCTTTCGAGCAAGGGAACCTTTACCTTTTGATGTGTGTGTGTGCATGTGTGTGTGTGTACCCAGAAGTCATGGCATCCTCTGGTGATTGACTGTGTGTGCACCTGGAAGTCATGGTGGCCTCTGGAGACTGACCCCTACTGGGGGCCTGGAGGATATTCAGAGAGGTGGCTGAACAAAGCCTGCCCCCGCCTCCCACCTCTGGTATTCTAAGGAGGTCTCCCATACAAGTACTTGCAAGAGTCGACCCTGCTTGGCTTCTGAGATCTGACGAGATTGGGCTTGCTTGGGCTACCCAGGTTAGGGCAGATGCACTTTTAAAGAAGAGTTGACAGCATGTCCTCCTGTGCACCTCATGAAATTTGCATATGCACACACAAGAAGTTTGTGAGATGCACTTTTTTCAATGCTGACATGACATGGCACATGAAAATCATTCACCACCACACCACCAATATTTTTTAACATTGCACAGGCATTTTAAAATGGGATTTTAGTTTCTACTGTGTGTGCCAACAGTATTTTCAATCATAGTTGCACTAGATATGAGCACAGCCCTGCTTTCTAACTTCTGCAAAAATATTTGCTTTTTGAAGACCTTCTATTTGTTGACGTTACTACAGTGGTCCTTCATCCACAATGAATAGAAATGTGTAAGTTCACTGAAATGTGTGCCTTATCTTTCTTTATTATGCTTACATCCTTTCCACTCAAACATACATGCAAAACTATGCAGTGTTCAGACAACCATCTCAGAACACAGAGTCTGTATTCTCTGACTCATCATTCTAATCAGTGTCCATCCGCAGTATTTTGTCACCAAGCAAATAATCTTTCCCATGATATATGGGCATCACAGTGCCACCTAAGCATTAGGACAGGCTCCAATTCACAAAACAATATGGACTCTGAGTGTAGGATATGACTTGCCTTTGGATTCTGAAGAACTAATTATTATACTTTTTTCAGCCACACACTTATCAGCCTCATCAAAACACCCCATAAGCCAGAGATGCATTTGACTTTGGATTCTCTCACACCCTTGACACAGATCCCTATGCATTCAACCTTGCAAGTGAAGCCAAAAAACATTTTAATAGTCAGATGCTCACTGTCATAATAAGATTACGGCTCAGATCCTAAGCCTTGTTCCTGCTTCGACTGTGCTCTTTTCCTGTCCCCAGGACAGCCCCTCTGTCACTAGGCATTTTTACTCATGGAAGCCAGTGTCTTTCAGTGAGCCGAAAGCATCTAGGCACATAGGACATAGCAGAAGTCCATCAGTGGCTATTAGCCACAAGGTATAGATAGGGACTCTCAGTCTGGGGCAAGTGATGCTCTGTATTCTTGGTGCTTGGGGGAGGCAACAGTGGGAGGGCTTCTAATGTCCTGGCCCCACTGGTGGACCTCCTGATGGCACCTGGTATTTTTGGACTAGATGAGCCATTGGCCTGATCCAACATTGGCTTCTCTTATGTTCTTATATTCTTATGTTCATAGGAACACACTCCACTGCAAAGGACTGGCTCTGGAAGGAATAAAGCATGATGCAAAAGAAAGCCAGGCTTACAATCTCAGTCTATATATCAGACATTCCTTTAAAATAATTATATTACATGGGGTCCCAGAGCTCTCCTATCCAGATTATGGATTACGTTCACCTCTGTTGCTTCAACAAGGCTATAGCATGATGTCCTCAGACCATCTCATACCTTAGAAACCCTTAAGACAAAAATCACCAGCTGACAAAAATTCCCCCGTCCTGTGGCTTGGAAGCCAATTTTTACTCACCACAAGCACACACACATGCACTCAAAACACATCCCCATTCCCATCCACACATCCACCCTTACATATATGGGAACATGTGCAGAAACATCTCACACACTCATGCAATGATTAGGTTTACACACAAATTCACTATCTATAGAACCATCACTAGTACTAAGACTGAAGACTGTTACTCATATCCAGACCTAGGCCCTCAACTATATCAGGGGCCCAATATGCTGATGATCACCATGTGCGCGTCCTCACCCTGCTCATTTACGCTGATGAAGCCCCCCTCCCTGCTTAGCAGAAATGCACATGCATATATGTTTCGACAGCATGGGGGCTCTGCAGGAGTTAATACCAGTGAAAGGAAAGAGGAAATTAAAAGCGAAAAGTTGAAAGCCCAGCACATGACTCTTCCTCTATCACATCTGTGAATCCTGGAGCGTGAGAGTAATTGTCTGAAATGAGTCAGACCAAAGGCACAAGGAAACAGTTGCCATAGCAACCCCCCTCACTGCTCTAATTCCGCTCAGAATTAAAACGATATCAAATAAATTTGGGAGCAAAGGGAACATGGCAGACTCTGTGGGCGCCCAATCTCAAAATGTCCTGCAGTGTGCGAGCCTTTTCTGGACCAGAGTCAAGGGCTTCTTTCCTTTCAAGCTCAATGGCAACAGCAGTCAGGAGACAAACCAGCAAGGACAGCAGTGGATAGTTCACCCCAGGCGAGACAGTATCTGCTGCGAGAGAGATGAAACCAGCTCCTAGGCTGGAGCCCCAGATTTGAAATAGGCTTCAAGCCAGGGGACTGAAGACATGTGGATTTCCCCTGGAAATGCCCCACAAGTATCAGTAAGGGAAATCCCACAACTCACTTCCAGCAAAAACTGCCACCCTGCTCTATCCCAGAGTCCCTTCCTAGGTACTCAACAAAAGCACTGGGGAAAGGCATAGCAGTTAAACCGCAAATCAGGCTAAATAAAACAGAAGTCCAATGGCACTTTAGAAATTAACAGAATTTATCTCAGCACATGCAGGAATGTGACTTCATCAGATGCATGAAGTATATTAGGCAGGCATGTTCATACTCAAAGATGCAGACAAAAGGGAAGGGGGGGGGGAGGTGAAAACAAGATCCAGCCAAGGGAGTCATCAATTCACTCAGAGTAATTCACAGAGATTACTCTTCTGATTGGAACTTGCTTTAAAGCATCCTCTTTTTCTAACACCCCCCTTTCTGTTGTTGTCAATACAAATGCATCAGCCTAATGGATGTACACGTCATGTATCTGATGAAGTCAGCATCTCTGACTCAGAGAAGCTCATGGTGAAATAAATTCTGTTAATCTCTAAGGTGCCATTGGATTTATGTTTCGTTCTGCTGCTACAAACTAACATGGGTACCCATCTGGAATTATCTAAATCAAGCTTTTGCTTGTTTTTGCAAAACAAGACTCTCTGGTTTGTTTTGCGACAGATGAGAGGATTTAAAGAATTCTCACACTGGAAGGAGCGCAGCAACCAACAACCTCTCCTCCTTCTCAACAACAGAAAATTAAACAGAGAGTACAGGAACTGTACAAGCCAAAAGGCCAGCTGTTGTACATTTGGGCTTTGCTGGAGTTCAGCTGTATTATCATGTAACTGCTCCACACAGTCTGCACTAATGGCTCCCAACAGTCCAATGCAAAAGAAAGTGGGAGGAAGTAGTTGCAACAAACCTTTTAAAGGAGGAATAGCCAATTTTTTGCTTAGGTACCCAAATGTGGAATATGTACAGAGTCTGCATAAGGGCTTCTGTGTATAGAGAGGAAGTCCTCTGACTTCCAACTTCTATGATTCTATGATTACATGACCTCCCCTGACCAAATATCCCCTCCTTGTGCTCTGACATAAATTATTGCTGAAACTTTCTTGAGTTTGTTTCTTGTTTCTGTGGGTGAAAAGTCAGACAGCCTACTGCGCACACATAGCTGATGGCACTGATGGTTAACTTAATGTTAATCTACAATAAAAACATGAGCCCTGGTGCAAATGTGAGGTGGTTTGGTTTGGGAAATAGGAAAACATGATGCCCTGATCTCCAGAAGCCTACTATATTGGGGACAGACGAGGCAATCTGTGATGGCCTTTGAATTTTCAAGCTACGACATGCAAATCCTGATCCCATGTGCAGCCACAACCAAGAGCAACTCTTTAAAACACATAGACCCACAAACTGGAGTTTGTTTGTGCTTGGAATGTTGTTCAGGTGTCAAGCAAATAACTCACTTAAGAAAAGGTCACACAATAAGAGTGACATCACATACAACACCAACCAGAGAGACAGAAGAACTCCTGCACAGATTCCAGCAGTTTCACTGGGACTTTAAATCTGCTAGCAGCTGTGATGTAACTACAGCAGTTTCTCCCCAATGAAAAATAAAGCCCCCGGTTATTGACTCACTTGAGAGAACAGCCAGTAACGTTAGGAACTCCTCATACTGCACACATTTGTTCTATGTAGAGAACTGATTTTGCAAGCAGAAAGCTCTAGGCTTATGCCTCTGGAGACAAAATAGCCTCAATTAAATTATAATTAATAATTATGTCTTAGCTAACGTTTGCCCAGTGATCAAAAGCTATTAGGCACATTCTAGTAACTAACAGGAATTCCTAATTCACTAGGAAAGGTATGCATATGCTACAGTAGTGAAAGCTTACCCAATGTGGATTCCACCTAAAAAGGCCACAGATTTGATATTATGGGAAATACTATTCAACGGGACACAGAGAAGCCCAGAGAAACTTTTGCGTCCTGAGCCAGAATCAAATATTTGACTGGTTATTTTGTGTCAGTAGAGGAAACTTCAACATTTTTTGCCTTTTTGAACACTCCCGTGTATGTCCCATTCCTCTGCATACGCAGTCCCCAGTCAGGCACAAGATATCTTTGGAAGTCTCTCTTTACCCCCTTGGCCGCTTCCTCCCTCATCTCTTTATCTCTCAGAGCAGCTTCAGATGTTACAAAAATGCAAGTACAGACTGTATGGCCATCACCAGCTTGTGTATGTCCTTTTTGGATGCCACAAATATGTGCTACCTTTATCCTGCTACCCCCACCCCATTCAACTCCCTCCTGGACCCTCTGTTCTGTCCCTCAAACCCACCTTCCTCTAGAACCCTGGTTTCACTTGGATTCCCAGTTCTCAACCCGCCTGTCTCCTTGGAATCCCTCCCCTTTCATCCTCTTCTTTCCTCAAGTAGACCGGCCTGCCAATCAATTGCCAGCCACTGTGCTACACTTACAGAGCCTTGAACGTTTGCAGAAGCACGTTGAAAGCACAAAACAAAATACAATTCTATCAAAAATGCCTAAATCACACTAAATGTATGCTTCTTGACTGGCAATAAAATACTATGTTCAAACACAGATTCAGAGACTTCACGGGTCCTAACTTTTAGCTGAATTGACCATTCAGTGGTTTTTACACAGAGAATTGCCCTTCTGATGAGGTGGAACATTTCATTGAAAAAGTAAACAATGGAGGCTTTTGAGGCTGTTTTGTGGAGAGTAGTTTACCAGCCTTTCAGACTGGCTGCAGAAATTCTCTTGGGCATGGTTCCTTTAGAGAGTATTTGGGAACTTCATGGTCTTGGATTAAAATTAACAAAAGAGAGAATGTGCTGAAAAATGGATGAAAAACAGAGCTCATGTTTATCCAACAGGAACATGAAACTGCATCTCCATGATGGCTTATCACAATATATATTTGAAGCTTTGTCCTGTTAGGTTCTGGGAATGCTACAAGATTGCCAACAGAGATCATTTCATCCTCAAAACAGATCTAAAATGATGCCCAGCATTATGCCTTAATTGTATTGAAACACGCTCCTACCTGCTGCGATTCCGGTCTTCCCACCCACGGACACAGTAACAGATGTGCTCACTGTTACCACCTCAGGTGGACCTCCATCTGTCAAGACATAAATGCACAAATTCACTACCTGGGGAGAAAGCAGGCTGGATTCCAAAGAGAGCAACCACCACTGCATCATTGCTTGGTTCTTCTCCACCTCCATCTTAGTTTGTTGCTGCAATGCAAGTCTTTAGGGCTAAAGTGCTGTCTCAACTTTTATATAGGGTGGCTGTTTGGATTACTGGATTCGATAGCTCTATTGATCGACCTTTTGAGGTTTTTCTTCAGAAAATCACTGGAGTTCCTTGCTGTGTTGCTTCTGCAGTTCTTTGACTGGAACTGGGCTCGGGATCAGTGGAGTCCCAAGCTTGGAAGCTGGCTGTTCACTTCTATTTGAAGGTCTTGTTTTCTGAAGATACTAGTACTTTTCTTTCTCTTTTACATTCAGATCCTTATGTTTTGCATCTTCAATCTAACTTTCTTCTTTAGGGCTGCCCCTTCCGTTTCTCTTATCTATTGGCCCACAGGCTAGTAGACTATCATCAGATAGAGCACAGGAGGCATCAGACTATCAACTGGCTCTCAGCAGGGCTCATAGAGTATGCACTACACTATTTTTTTAGTATTGGGCCCCTCTTGCCCTTCCATCTTATTCTCATTGACTGATATTTGGGGACAGTCAGAGACTATATCCCAGTCTCCTGTATCCAAGGAAAGAACATCTCAGAATTGACACACCACTGACTTCTACCACAAAACCATCAGCAAACAGGCAGAAGCCTCACAAATAGGAGATGAGCTGTTAAACTACGTCTGTTCTGTATCACTTCTGTTGCAAGACAGGAACTCACCTGACTGAATGTTCCTAACGGGATGGTAGAAGTCATTTGAATAACAGGAGAAGGTTTCTAGCAATTCAACAATGAAAGCAGTTCCACAGGGGTGGGTGAGTGGGTTGTCCCTCGCTGGAGGTTGTCAAGCAGAGAGCCTGGACAGCTGTCTCTAGGGGATGTTCTAGCTTTGGATTTCCAGCATGCAGCAAGGGATTGAACTAGGGCTGCCAAATGCAGCCGGGGGGCGGGGAATCCCCCGTTTCGGAGCCCCGCTCTTTGTTTTCCCCTCAAATCGCGTGGCCCCGCCCCCAGCGTGCGACGTCACTTCCGGGTGACGTGCACGCTGCGCGCGCGCGCGCACGCACCCAGGATCGTCCGGGAGTCCCCCGCTCCCGGACGATCCAAATTTGGCTACCCTAGGTTGAACTGGATTCCATAATCTACTGAGGAAAAGTCTTGCTGTATAGAAAACTAGGCTGCCAAGGAGAAAGCTGTGCTTGAACCCTCCTCCCTAACCAGGCTAATCTTCTACGAGAAGGAACATACATATTTTTTTTCATGCAGAAGCATTCCATCATATGTACCAACCCCCCTGTTATGTACGCGGACCGCCACTAGGGGTCCGCGGCTACAGTCAAGAGCTTAGCTCCTCTAGACAATAGGAACCTAGGATCCTAGTTCCCCCAGCATGAACCAACAGAAGCTTTGGCGGGAAATTCAAACCCTCCAATGGGACTGTGGGTGTGCTGGGTGTGTGTGTGTATAGTTGGCCTTGCAGGGCCATTTTGCAGTTCCAGTGTTAAGTACAATAAACGTGAGCAAGAGCATGTCGTTGTCTGAGTCCTCCATGTGGCGAACCCAGTACTTTTCACCCCCCCACACACATTCTGATGTGACACAATAAAGAAATATATTTATTTCCTCATCTGCTGTTTCTGAGAACGAGCCATAGAAACCAAGTATAAGCTAGAACAGTTTCTATTTCATTGTGCTCTACAACTGCTCCATTTTCTGCAGTTACAGACGTTCTGAAGGTCAGGAGGATTTCTGATCAGTTTTCCCCCCTCTACTTTTTACATTCCATCCTAGCTTTGCTGAATGTTCTGTCCCAACGTAAGGGGTTTCCTCTCTCTTCTCCCACAGTGCCAGCACTTGTCATTGCTTTTTATTCTTGGCTCCATCACCCAGTGCCTAAATATGTCCTGAACATGACTTTGCAACTTCATTCAGTTTTAGCCTCAGGTCTTTGGCAGATCTGTTTTGGGGTTTTTTAAAAACAAAATTAAGTTGATTTGTGGAAAGGCATTGCACAGACGTAGGGGAGCACTTGTTCAGTCCAAGGACTCTCCCTCTGGATGGTATTTATATGCCTCAGCCATTATCCTTGTGGCATTCAAAAATCCTCTCTCACTTCTGTGTGCAATTTTGGGGACAGGCAAAGGACACCAAAACCCTCCAGCAGGATGCCGTGTGACTTGCACATTCTTGCAGAGCTACACGTACAAATAGAGCACAAACCCTAAGGAAACAAGGGCTTGCTATTCACTTGTCAGAGAGGGGGCTAATTCTAATGTCTTTTGCAAGTATTTAATGAGAAGAACATAATCCCAACTGATATTCTTGTGTACTGCTCCTGGTCATAGACTAGGTCAGTGATGGCGAACCTTTTAGAGACTGAGTGCCCAAACTGCGACCCAAAACCCACTTATTTATCGCAAAGTGCCAACACGGTAATTAAACCTGAATACTGAGGTTTTACTTTAACTTAAGATGATCCAAAGTAAGTAAGGAAAGCAGTCTCAAATCCTTTCATTTACTTAAAATTATTTGGCAGAGAATTTGACACTTTAATGATGGCCTCGGCCTGGCTGGGGCGATGGCACATGTGCCCACAGAGAGGGCTCTGAGTGCCACCTCTGGCACCCGTGCCATAGGTTCGCCACCACTGGACTAGGTCATCTCTTCTGAAGCCTCAAGATCCACCGTAAGCCTACCCTTGTCTCCACTTAAAGACATACAAGAGTTTTAGGAGAGTCCAAAGTGCTTTGTGGGTAGCACCATTTCCTATGGTGTACTGTAGGGTTGCCAGCTTCAGGTTGGGAAATACCTGGAGATTTGGGGGGTGAAGACTGAGGAGGGTGGGGTTTGGGGAGGGGAGGGACTTCAATGGGGTTTAATGCCATACAATCCACCTTCCAAAGCAGTCATTATCTCCAGATGAACTGATCTCTGTTGCCTGGAGATCAGTTGTAATCCAAGGAGATCTCCAGCTACCACCTGGAGGTTGGTAAGCCTAGTGTACTGGCATCTTGCTTTTGTCCCACTTTCTCCTCCAGTCAAACACATTTTGCAGGTTTTTGAAAGAACACAAACATCTGGAAAGCCCATATAGCAGAGGTAAAAGTGAGATACACACACCAGCTCCAGTAAAGAATGTCTATGTCTTAGGAAAGCACCTCCAGTGTCTGATACTCAGGCCCATCACTGAAAGCGTGAGCACAGACTCCCCTCATCAAGTTGGCTTGTTCATACGGAGAGGAAACGTGATGAATTGTTATCACTAAATAACCCTCTTGAAGCTAAAGAAAAACAAGTAGGCCTGAAGCAGCAATTCTAACAACACTTACAAGGGACCTGTGGTTTAATCCTGGCATGCTGAACAAATCATAGAATGGAATCCTGAGATCCTTAGTAATCTCATGTGAACCTGGAGAATTTCAAGGCTTGTAGCTCAAGGCAACATTCTGATAATGCTAAAGGATCAAGAGCTACAGAAGTCTGAGCAAGCTTTCTGGACAGTGGGACTTCCGGTACGGCGTTGCGACGGGCTAATGTCATGTGAACCTGGAGAATTTCAAGGCTTGTAGCTCAAGGCAACATTCTGATAATGCTAAAGGATCAAGAGCTACAGAAGTCTGAGCAAGCTTTCTGGACAGTGGGACTTCCGGTACGGCGTTGCGACGGGCAGACGCACTGCGTTTCGCCGTGGCTTTTCGCGGCTCCTAGGAGCCCCCCGGTTCTCCGGGTGGGCTTCTCCTGACCCTCCTGGAGGGAGGGTTGGCAGCAGAGGGCTTGTGGCGGCCCCACCCCGAATTCC
>NW_015173673.1:1594300-1621432 GCF_001447785.1 Gekko japonicus
ATTATATGCAAACGGAAGAGCAACACGGAACACATCTCGAGTTGCTGCAGATGAACAGAAAAGAAAGGATAAATGAAGCGGACTTGACAAAAGTTACCCCCAAAAGAGAGAAGATGTTGAAAAGAATTAAAAGAGGAAAGACAAAAAAACGTTGGTTTAAGCCCATGTGGAGAAAAAGGACGCTAGTACAGAGGCGAAAAATACAGAAAGATACAAAGAAGTGTGCAGGTCTCAATCAACGGAATGAGGAGGTTTGCCAACATGAAAGACTTTCTAAGATGACTATGTTAAAGGAGTACAAAAATTTAAGACATCTGCAAGAAAATAGGGAAAATCGAATAAAAAAGGAGATGCAGTATAAGTTTACCAGATTAAATAACATGATTTAGGTATGTTTGGATTTAAGTGTGTATTAAACTTGGAAAAAAAAAAAGAGGCAGCGGCAATCTAGGATCGAAATATTCTGAAAAGGTACATGGGTACTCTAGGGGATGGGTGTTAATTTGTATATTTATTTGGGCCTTAAACAGATGGTCCTGCTGTGAAGTATATACCTGTTTAAAAAAATATATATGTACAGAGTTAGTTAAGCAGAAGCAGGAAAGAATAGGGTCAGAACTGTTGTCCAGATGAGGGTGAATGTGTTAGTTTTTGTAAATTATATAGACTGTTCTCTAATCCAGAATGAATGGTGAAAATTATTTTAGAATTTTTGCTGATTAGTGCATAAATGGAATGCAATATAAATCAGAAGGGAGTTATTGAGAGAGCAAGTTAACTGCAGGAGGCCAGACTGAAGGGCATATTATGAACTGTGGATATATTATGAACTGAATTTGATTAAGCTGTTTTATATTTGTTGTCTAAAGATGACTACTGCACTGAATAGTATCCCGGCATGTAAGAGATTTAGAAAATTAAATAAAGCAAATTAAATAATAGAGGAAATTAAGAGGCTGTTAAGGTGTAATGGATAATAGATCAGATCAAAGATAAAAATACTGTATGTAAACCAAATCAGATAATCAGACAACTAGTGTGATATGGGAAGAAACAGAGAGGGTAACAGGGTGGGTGGGTGATGGATGTGTATCTTTTATGTATTGTGTTGAGGTGGTGGTTACACATGCTTGTATTTGTTTGAGTGTTGGTAAAGTGTTGTTAACCAATAAAAATTATTATTAAAAAAAAAAGAAGTCTGAGCAAGCTTTCTGGTGGATACAGGACAAGACTTTTGTACCTCTCACATCTCCCTATTCCTTCCATGGAAACCAGCTCATTATAGCTTCCAGTTTTTTCAGATGGCAAATCTGTATCTTTGTGTATAAATTTGGGTGAGGTCTGGTTTGCATTTATAGAAGAATGAGGTAGTATAAAGGTGACAGAATGGACTGCACTACTTCAAACTGCAGGTGGGGGTTCCAGGTTTTGATGCTCCTTTGCACAAAACTCCCTGCAAATACAATAACTATCACAAGCTCTACCTCCTCTCTAGGCTTGCTGGGCTGGTTTTCTATTTGCAGAGAGTTTTTAACACTATGGAACATTCCAAAACAAGACCCCCCCATTCTACACCTCAGCATACTACCAGCCTGAGTACCATTCAGACAGGTGCTTCCCAAGATTATAGACAATCTTCCCTGTCAGAGATAGTACACGTGATCTCTGTGGTCTTGCAGTAATTCCATTTAATATCCGAAGAAGTGATCAAGTATAATGATGGCAAGGCCCCCAGGGGAGATGATGCAAGAGACAGTGGGAAGGGTAAGGAAGGAGGAGGAAGAGGAGTAGGAGGAATTGGATTTATACCCCGCCCTTCACTTGGAGTCTCAGAGCGGCTTACAATCTCCTTCCCTTCCTCTCCCCACAACAGACACCTTGTGGGGTAGGTGGGGCTGAGAGAGCTCTGAGAGAAATGCTCTTGAGAGAACAGAACTGTGATTGACCCAAGGTCAATTCAGTTGGCTGAATGTGGAGGAGTGGGGAATCAAACCCAGTTCTCCAGATTAACATCCGCTGCTCTTAACCACTACACCAAACTGGAAGCATCAGAACCACTCACAGGCAAACATAAGGACATTTCCACAAGGATACCTTCATTTTTAGGTCTGGCTTACCTGCAAAAGAGCTTCCTAAAATAACACATTAGGATGTGTGGAGATTAATTTTGGGGAGGTGTTTATATCATCATCACAAAGTGCCACAGGATGTGGGTGGATTGTGAAATCCTTGTGCAATTTACAGCCAGCCACAAAGTAGAGTTTTATACAGGGTGAAAGAAGTAAAGTGCTTCCTCCCAACCCTGCCATATTTCTCTTCTGTCAACAACTATTTGAAGTGAGGAGGACAGCCAACTTTTGATGTCAAAAAATACCAACCAGAAATGAACGTATGGCAGAATTAATTTGATAGCTTATAAGCAGATATTGGTAAAATCTAGCAGGTAAGAGGTTGATCCAGGTAGGATTAATAGTAAAAAAAATTAAAAAACTGTCAGACCTACCCTCAAAATATATTGGCTTTTCAGGCCCACTACTAGTTGTCCACCAGAATACATATAAAAATATTGGAGAATTGTCAATTCTAGAAGGTACATAAAAGTGGAATCAGGCAAAAGAGGATTGCAAGTGCTTTCTTTCCACTTTCACCTCCACGCTTTATACCCTTGATTACCTTTTTCTCCAGCCTCATCTTCCTCTCTTTGCTGCTGACTTCTCCACCCACCCTCCCTCCCTCCCTCCCATTACAATGCCAAAAAAAGCTTTGCCACTAAAGAGCTGTACACCGTGATGACAATGCTTGAGATAAGAAGGGTTGAGAAAGAGCATATGGAGGGTTTTAAAGTAGTTTCTACACCTTCTTGTGGTTTCTAGATTTCATACAAAGGGTTCCTGCTTTGTATTCATATAGCAGCAGCATCCTTTCCCTCAGCTTCTGCAGAAGTTAGCCATTTATTGGGGACTTCAAGAATTTATGAGACTTTCTTCTGAAACTGGGTGGTCTACAGTAGGAAGAGTGATGATGCTGGCATCTCTCCCTGCCCCCACCCCTTCCACTTTGGGTATTTCCATAGAGTGAAAATCACTTCCAGATTGGGAAGGGGGAGAAGGCTTTTTCTTATCAGTTTCCTGCCAGGTACAACCTTGGGGTAGACTCATGTCAAATTGGTAATTGGCTGATTGACTAGTACATGTAATTCCTCTTCATAAATCTGGAGTGAACCCCCTACAGCCATCCATTACTTAAGTGCAATTCTGACTCACCTGCTGTGTGATTAATGAAAGCATATGGTTCATATGGGCTTCAGAGCACTGGGCTAATTTTGGATGTCTGAAGTATTCTTCTACTTTTCATTTACTATGGTGAGCAAATTTCGTATTACTCTACTGCCATGGCTGAAGCTAAGCCTTGATGATGGCCAATAGAGCCTTTGTTTAGCAAGATTGCTCAGGTTTACACAACTACCGGCTCAAACCTATGCACGGTTACTCCAGTCCAAGTCCATCAAAGTTAATGGACTTCTATGCAGAGTTTCGGGGAGCGGGTGCTGTCAAGTCAAAGCAATCTAGTTCTAGGCAAGAAACATTCAGAGGTGGTTTCCCATTACCTGCTTTTGTGTAGCAACCCTTTCTGAGACAGTGCACATGTTCTGTATAATTTTGGAGAATGCTTGCACATACCTCTCCCCACTTAACACTGGCTGTTTGCAGGGCCATGGCTGCAACCATATTTATTTAATTAATTAATTTATCCCCCCCCCTCCCCGCCGAATCAGGCTCAGGGCGGCTTACATAAAAATTACTTAGCAGATAATTGCTTCTGTTTCTCCACCCCAGTAGCTGATGCTGTGTATTGCCTGTTGGCATGGGAGAAAGTATTATTATGCAAATAAATCACATTACTCGTTGGGTTATCTATCAGTTGCTTTACATCTCTCATAAAATAGCTGGGGAATGATTTGGAAATCCACAAGAGATGCCTGATGAAAATTACCTAATTTTAGAAGCTAGTTAAATCTAAAAAATGCAGAAAACAGACTGAGCTCTAGGCCTTCAACAAACTGAAAAGAAGCAGCTCCTAGCAATAGGGAATGAAGCATTCCCTTGGGCTTTCCATATCCCGTTCCACTAGGAGTAACGTCCTACCAGCAGTGCCCTGTGTGAACTTCGATCCAACACGACCTAGCGTGGTGACACCACTGAATGTGTTCCTAAACTGCACTTTATTTTTATCGCCATCGAATTAATGTTTTATATTGACTTGTCTATGTTGTACCCCAGGATACTCTTTTATTATTGTTTTCCATTATATACTACAGACATACAGACATACATACAAACAACCCCCAACTACCCCCCACAACATATAACAAGAGACTTTATCATTTCTTCTGCTTATTAAATTTCTAAATTCATTATCTATTTTACTAAGCTTATATTTTCTACGTTCTCAAATTACTGCATTTATCTATCAGTTACATTTACATTATACCAATCGTAGAATCTCTTCCAAGTTTTTTGAAAAGTCCATTTTGTACTGGCTCTCATCTCAAGTGTCAGTTTGTCATTTTCCGCCGTTTCAAATATTTTGTTCACGTACTCTTGTTTTGTTGGTATTTCCATTATTTTCCAATATTTGGCATATACTATCCTTGCAGCTGTCGACAAATGAACTATCAAATACCTATCTGCTTTATCAAAGTCTTTCGGAAATATATTCAATAACTTCAATAACTTAATCTCTGGAGTAAACGGGATATTAGTTCTTATTATTTTTTCCATTATCTCATGAATCCATCTCCAGTACCTCTTGTAACATCACATAACCACCACATGTGATAAAAAGAACCAATCTTATTTTTACATTTCCAACATTTATCAGAGCAATTAACCTTTTGTTTAGCTAATCTATCTGGTGTAATATACCATCTATAAAACATCTTATACATGTTCTCTTTATATGACACAGCATTCGTTAATTTTATATTTTTCCGCCAAATCTGCTCCCACTCTTCAAAATTAATATTATGGCCTATATTCTGGGCCCACATAATCATATTTTTTTTCACCATTTCATCAACCATCACATCGTCCAATAAAATCTTATATATTTTCTTTATCACTTTGTTTTCTGCTGTTAAAACAGTTCCAGTTCAGTTATTTTATTATTAAAACCTAGTTTCTTAACCTTCAAATATATCGATTCCAGTTGCTCTTTCTTCCACCAGGATAATTGTTCTGGTAATTTAAGATTGTCTTTTTTATCCAAAATATCCTGGTATCTTAACGATTCTTCTCCCACATATACATTAGGTAAGGTAAATGCCTCTAAAGGTATAATCAGTCTTGATCTTTTAGTATAAAAGTTTTTATGTATAGGGTCCCAAACCTTTAGTAATGCTGCTCTCAGCCAATGCTGCTTAAAATATTTTTGAGAGCCTGCTTTTTCATACCACAGGAAAGCATTCCATCCTAACAGTAAATCATAGCCCTCAATTTTTAAAAGTCTCTTGTATTCTAAAGTAATCCATTCTTTAATCCATACTAATGCTGCAGCTCTATAACACAGTAACCAATTCGGTACACCAAACCCCCCTCTTTCTTTTACATCATGTAGCATTTTCAATCTTATTTGTGCCTGTGACGTCCTCCTTATTGGGGAGGACTAGTTTCCCTTTAAAAGTTCTCTTTATTTTCTTTAACATGGTAGTGTCTGCTGCCACCAGGAAATTTTAAGGATTTCCAAACCTTTATGCTTTTACTTTTGCTCTTGCTAGTTTGGTAGACCGAGTTTAAGGTTTACGAGGAACTATGTGGTCCTGGGAAGTATTTAATCCAGAGCTGGTATAAACGTGAATAAAAGAGGATTTATTGAAATAAATACTGAATAAGAGGGTGATACAATGTAACTAGTAATGTGTAAATTATGTACAATTGCTTTGGTATCACACTCAATCTTTTCCCTCACTGACAGGGATCTTTTCATGTAACTTTGTAACACTTGTTTATCTCTATGCCATATATGTTCACTGTTTCATTCCAGTTTGTTATGACACTCAGACTTTCCTTTAACTTTTCTTCACTTAAACTTTACTTTACTTTTCCCTATACACTCAGCTTTCAGCTCTCTTTCTCTTTCTCACTGAACAACCTCAGTTGTCAGCTTCTAACTGCTTCAACACAGAACTGCTTGTCTACATCAACTGTCAACTTGTAACTGAAACTCTTGACTGACTCACATACTCATCCAACCAGATTCACTTCCAAAACCCCTCCCTCTCTGTCAACCACCAATCATACCACACTTGCCTCTCTCAACCACTCTAGTCTATCTACCACAGCCATGCAACCAAACTTTTAAAGAGACACACACACAAAAAAAACAAGGAATCATTACAGTGCCCTTTTCCCTTGCCATATAAACTTGGATGTCATCCGATCTAGGTCTTTAAAAAAAAATGATTTTGTAATACAGGAATAGTTTGAAATAAAAACATCCATCTAGGTCTATAATTTTTCATTTCCTTCTCATCTAAGTTTTGTTTATGAATCAAAGAAATATTTGCTTCTTTCCACGTATCTGAGATTTTGCCTTGTTCTCTCACCATATTACATATATCCTTAAAGGTCAATGCAATCTGCTCTTCAAAAATAAGATAAAATTCTATCGGAAGTCCATCGGGTCCCAGAGCTTTCCCTCTATTTTGTCTCTTTATTGCCTCGACCACTTCCATCATTGAAATTTGTTGATTTAATATTTTTCTTTGTCCTTCTGTAAGTTTTTGCAATTTATATTTTTCCAAATAACTTTTAATTTTATCCATACTCACTGTCATTTCCCCGTATAGCATTTTATAGTATTCCTCCATAGCTTTTTTGATTTCTTCATTTCTATAGATTTCCTTCCCTTCTTTTCCCCGTATAGCATTTTATAGTATTCCTCTATAGCTTTTTTGATTTCTTCATTTCTATAAATTTCCTTCCCTTCTTTCCTTCAGTTGACTAATTTTATAGGCCAGCCATCTAGTGGGTTTATTAGCATTCTCAAAAAAGTTTTGTTTTACAAAGTATAATTTCTTTGCTATCTCCTCTTTCAATAACCAATTCATCTGATGTAACATTTTAGTCTTCTTTTTGCTCCATCATTATTTACTTTAGACATCATAATATTCTCTTGTAAATTTATTTGTTTTTTCAAGTTCTCAAACTTTTGTTTCCTCTGCCTGTTTACTTTTGCTGCTTCTTGAATTAATAATCCTCTAGAAAATGCTTTCATCGCATCCCATATCACCTTTAATGATGTATCTTGCTTTTTATTTTCTTTGAAAAAGGCTGTTAGCTCTTCCTTCATTTTATTTACAAAGTTATTATTTCTTAAGATTCTTAAGTTCATGGTCCATCTGTCTCTCTTCCCAGTTGTTTGCAGCTCCAAATAAACTGGTTTATGATCTGCATATGTTCCTGCCTGCATTTCTGCCTCTAACAGATCCTTAACCATTACTGTTGAAATCCATATCATGTCTATTCGGGACCATGAATCATGTCTAGCCGAGTAATATGTAAATTGTTTCGTAGAGTAATTCCTTATTCTCCAAGCATCTACCAAATTTAATTCAGTCAGTAAAATATTTACTACCAAAATCTTTTTCTCTTGATTTTGGATTTCCACCATCAAAATTCTCCCATCATCTAAAGCATGAACTTTTTCAGGGAATAAGTTTTCTTTAGCTATTATTGCCACTCCCCTCTTCTTTTCCCTCTTGTCTGAAGCTATAAATGATTTTCCCAATTTTTTATTTAGCAAATATTTCTCATCTTTTTCCCGAATATGTGTTTCTTGTAAACAAATTATATCCAATTTCTGTTTACCTAATTGGTGGGAAATCCTTCTTCTTTTTTTGTGGTCCATTCAATCTGTTTACATTTACTGAGAATATTCTAAGTTTCCCTTTATCCATTGTTCTTGCCATTCTGTTGGTGCCTTTTCACCTTCGTCCAATACCGCGTTCCAATCGGAGATTTCCTTCGGACAACCTAGCTTCTCTTCTCTTTGGGATTAAAATTGGCTTCAGCTACTTCCACCTGTAAATCCTCTTCTTTTCTCTCCCCTTCCTCCTCCTCTTCTTCTTCCTCTTCTTCCATTCCAAGTTCTTCCCCATATTTTCCTAGAAAATCTTCCGCTTTAAAAATAGATGTAATCCAGTATTTTTTTCCCTTGATAGGTAAATACCATGCCCTCTGGAAATAGCCATCTGTATTGAATGTCATTTTCTTCAGTAACCATGTTAACTTAGTATATTCTCTTCTTTTTTCCCTGACCCTCCAGGGAATTTCCTTCAGGACTTTTCCCACCGTATTAGCTCTTGTTCATATTCCCGTTGTTTGTCTTCCATCCTTCGTGTCCTCTTCCACCGCTTTAATCTTCTTCTCTGTCTTCTCATTGTTTTTCTTCAGCTCTGCTATATCCTTTGAGTTTTCACCCACCTGTTTTTGAATGGCTTGCATGCTATTTGTAAATTGCTCAGTTATTTGTGTTATTTGTCTTAAAGTTTGGTCCATCTGAGCTTTGATTGGATCGACTGCTTCGACCATCATGCTTTGCATTTCCTTTTGCACTGGGACTGCTAGTTTATTAACAGTTACCCCCCCTGTTCCTTGTGAAGATTGTGTAGTCTTAGCAGTGTGAACAGTTTTAACAGATGACATTTTGCTGATTGTTCTCTGAGCTTTATACAAATTCTAACCAGTTTTACTATTATCTCTTTTATTTATTGTTTTATTCCATCTGGCTGACTTCCCAGACTCTGTTATCTCCGTGTTATGGTTTAAGCCCAGTTCTGGTTCACTGCCCAGTGCTGGAGAGTCGCCAATGTCCCTTGGCCACACGCCTAGACTTTTGTTATTTGTTATTATTCACTCAAGGTCACCGTCTTTTCCCAGCTGTTCTTTACTCATCCACGCTCCGTTGGGGGGGAGGGGGAGTCAGTTTTAAAACCATCAATAGTCAATTATAGTCAGTTATGGACATAGCAAGCACTTTTCGTCTTTATTAAATTTCCAGGTCGGCTCTACCATTTCACCCCACTAATTTTAATGGGCCTCCTGCCCCCCTCCTGATGGAGAGAAAAAATTGAGATCGTAGAAAAATGTGGGGACTTACTAGCTCTTTAATTTACCTTGCTCTTCTTTTAGCAGTTTGGTGGTATTTTTCCCCAGCCGTTCCGTTCCCCTCTACTTTGCCAAAACACAGCTCAAGTTGGAAATTTCTCCCTTCGGTTCTGGCCAGTTAAGCAGAACTAGAGAAATTTCCCAGTCTATTGGGGATACTGCTTATCAGTTTTTGGAAGCCACCCTGAGCCTGCCTGGCAGGGAGGGCGGGGTAAAAGTGAAATAAATAAATAAATAAATAAAAATCCCATGAATCACAGCTGTAACTCCCCTCACTGGTGACAACAAAGGGAAAGCAGAACAAGCCTGTTTCCGCTGCATAAATCAGGCAGAAAACATGCACATCTTGCCTTCAATCTCCTAAGCTAGAAGGACTAGCATTTTTTTAAAATGAAATATGGGCATTTGGGCCAGCTAATGGAACAAACAGGTATTGGGTAGCATGCCCAGATTCTGTGTAAAACTCTGCAACCCCTGCCAAGTATAGTATATTTATACACACATCCCAGGCGTGCCAAGTTTCTGCCAGGGACAGAGGGTGATCCCCTTGCCCATTTCCCGCTTCTGCTTTGGCAGCCAGAGGGACAAAATTGCTTAAAAGTTGTTACATCACTTCTGGGGACAACCCAGATGTGACATCAGACTGCTCTAGGAATTAGCAGAAACTCTATGGTAAAACAATTCCAGCAATTCCTGGAGCAGACTGACATCACTTCTAGGTTTCTCCTGGAAGTGCTGTGATGTTCTCACACTGACAGTGCCCCCCCCCAACATCCTGCTCCCCAGAGTCACGCTGGCTTTCAGTCACAGTCTGGCAACTCTAACACACAAACTTGAAGTCTGTAATGCTACCTGTCTCTTTCATAGCATGGGAAAGAAAGATGTTTGCCCCTATGCCCAGCAGGCACATCCACAGGGAGAACACAAGAGCAAACACATAGAAACCATCTGTTATATAGAGTCAAATCAAAGCCCTTCCCAACTCAAATTGGTCAGCAATGTGATTGGCGTACAGAAAACATTAAAAAGACAGACCTTTTAGCACAATCCTCTTCAGTGGCAAGATCCATATGTCTCTATGGATCGGTAAGTGACCCTGTCAGTTACACATCTGCTGACTCTCTATCTGTCTTCTCATTCTTCCACATTCACTCTGACTATTGTGAATTAAAAATCCCAAGAAAAATGCCCAGATCCAACGATATTCAAATAATACAGACAAATAATTTCGTATCAAATGGGACATCTTGGGTGTGGGCTTGATTAATTATATGTGGAATGCAGATCCCTTTTTTAGCATCCAGTTTCTTAGCAAAATCATGAGAAAGTCCCATGTTATTCAGTGAGAGTTTACTTCCAGAAAAGTGTCCTTAGGACTGCAACTCTAGTCCTGCAAATGACCACTGAAAATACAGATCTGGGAAACAAATAAACCCGTCTCTGTGGTTCTCAGGGTGCGAGGAAGCACCCTGTACAATATTATCCAAGGAAAACTGGTAACAAATAATTATCACTACATTAAATAATGTTTGAATGGCTACTACTACAACATGAATGCTGCCACTGAAGTACTAGCTAGAAACACTTTAAAAACCTGATGTTATGCTTGTGCTAAGAATGACCAATGGGTCAACAATTGGAGTAGAAACATATGAATTACATGAAAGTTACCTGAAGTTTCTTCAAAAGGAATGCTGTAAATGAAGCTCCCTGAAGGATGCTCAGCAGCTCTACGGTACCACAGGGGGAAGTGGTCCATGGTGAAAATACTCTCCTTATCTTCACTGGTCAAGAATTTTCTGGGGGGGAAAGAAAAGAGCAAAGGATGTGCTTTTCTGTTACTTAGAATGTTCAAAGCACTTCCCCTCCTTTTTAAAAAAAGGGGGAGGGAATTCAAGTTTTCCCCTTCTAAACCAAAATGAGAAACAGCAAAACAAGAATAATAAAATTATATAAAGCCAAAAAAAATTAGTTTCAGTGCAATAGTACAAACAAGCAAACAAAGAACCGTAAGTGACAGCTGCAGGCTTAAAGAATCAAGCAAGATATTAAATAACCGCACACTAATCTCGTAAAATTGTATTCTGCATCTTCTAGCCTGCATAAATTTAACTGCCATAAAAAGGACAAAAGTTAAGTCCCTTCTAGTTTATGGGATGGAATCATCAACATCGTACTGTAAGAGAACCAGTGCAGGATTCACAGAAAGTGCTCATGCGGTGATTTGACCAATAACCCACATGATGTTATTACAAAATTCAGGGACGACAGGGCAGTCCCCCTATACGTCCTCAAATGTAGAACTCCTCCATCTGTGCTGGGTCTATCATCAGAGTTCGTCCAGCAGAGTCACAAAAAAGCTATATCTTGACTATTACTACAGATGGAAAAGGGGAGGGGATGTTAAATCTGAAGGGGGTGAGGGTGGGTGCACCTTGTCTTGGAATGCATTCACATCAGCACTAAGGCACAAGTTGAGGGAAATTCCTGGAGATTTGGGGGTGAAGCCTGGGGAGGGCAGAGTCTGGAGAGCAGAGGGAGTTCCTCAGGTATGTAATCCCATAGAGTCCACCCTCGGAAGCAGCCCCTTTCCTCCAGGGGAACTGATTTCTGTAGTCTGGAGATCAGTGATAATTCTGGGAGGACTCCAGGCTCCACCTGAAGATTGGCAACCCTACTAAGGCACCATGCAGCTCTCACCTTGCTACTTAACACTCAGGTATATATTAGTGCCCTTATGTTTTCTGATGTATTTTAAACAAAACAACAGTCACTGTTGCAGCTTTGAAAACAGGACAGACCAAGGTACTGCACAGTAACTGGATATATGGTATGACAACCAGAGGAAATCCTTTGGCAATACAATCCTCTGTGTTGTGAGGGGTGTGGGTGTGCTCACACATGCCCGGGCAGTAATCCTTAGTATTAACGAGCACGGGTGGTTAGTGCGTCTCTCTTTTCCTGAGATGCTGGAAGGTATGAAATTTTCTCTTTCCCCCTCCGTTAAATACTTTTCTTCAGGGGTCTTGTTGTAGAAAAAGAGCTGCCGGAGCTCATTAGCATAACTCATTAGCATAACTTATTTGCATATGCCACGCCCCCTGACATCACCGGAAGTGACAGAAGGCCACACCCCCTGACATCACCGGAAGTGTGTCAGAAGGCCCGGCTACTTACCCTCCTGCTTCATCCTCATTCCCAAACGGAATGAGGATCGAAGCAGAGGGCGGGGTAAAGAAGGGGCGGGGCTTCACCACGTGACCGCCCCACCCCCTAGAGGTTCTCTTCCGGAGCTCCGTACCTGAGAGCTCCCCCCCGACTAGAGCCCTGCTTTTCTTGATGCTTATTTATTTCTAAGGCAAAACTGCAGACGAACCTTTCATTTCATTTGCTTTGCTTACTGTTCTTTTCTATAGAGGACCACATAGTTCCTCTTTGGGCTGCTATGCCACATTAGATACTATTACTACTGTTACTTTCCCTACCGTTAACTTCTCCTCCAGAAACATTCCTAATAAGCCATGCCAAGAATAGCAACAGCAGCTACAGGGTGAAATAAATCTAATTCACCTGCCGTGTGTCTTACTTTAAGGGACCCCGAAGCATTTTGACGAACAGCACACTGTACACAGGTATGGTGTGACTTTATCATCCATTACAGAAGCAGTGCGGAGAGGAAGAGAAGCTGTTGTTTTAACAGCTCACAGCCACACTATACAAACATTTTAGGACATAAAGCAAATTGTGCCTAGCAGGGGGGATTTAGAGAGACACATTACACTCTCCAGCAGGTCTTCGGCTGTATTTTTTAAAAAGTATTTCTATTCCCCCCCCCCCAAAAAAAGCATTCGGTTATTTTAAAGGCACACAACACAAGCAGGATAAGGGATGAGGCCAAGGTGTCCAAAATATATTGTTTTGGGGGCGAAGGAAACAAAATGGGTGCCTATACTGTAGAAATGTCATTATTTGCTCCTGAGCTATCAAGGATTCTAGTCATCCGAACACTCATGTCTAGTCAAGTTTCTGCACACAGAATTTCTGTTTACCCAAATTCCTGATTATCTGAACATCTGGAAGTCCCACAGAGCATTTCAATAAGTGAGACTTTACAGTCCTTGATTTTATTGAGATAATCTAGTTTGGTAAAGGAAACAAGAAAGAGAAGTCATACCTAATATTCTATATGTCCAAAAGTATTAGTATGCTTTGTGTCGAGTTTTTAATTGGATTTTATTGAAATTATGTTGTTGTTGTTGTTGTTGTACTGTTATGTTGTTAACCTCCCTGAGCCCCGTTCTGGGGTAGGGGAGGGATAAAAATCTAATTATATTAATTAATTAATCAATCAAAATTAATTAATTGTATTCTGGGCCTTCTAGAGCCTTATGTCAAGAATATTCCATAGAAACATAAAGTAACCCAACGAAGATTCAGGGATAGTTAACCCACACACATATTCATCACTTATTGACTGCAAGATTAAGTAATTCTTTGCATGTGTGAATGTGCAGAGGCAGGACTTTCATATCTCCTCCTATCACCTCAAATGAAATACTTTTCAATGGAGTCATTTCATACATTCTGCTGCTAGACCTCAAGTAACCACATGCAGTAATCAACTGGTACAGATGCATGCAAGAAGCACACTTAGATCACTGAAAAGAGCACTTTATTTAAATTATGGCCAGCCAGTACTGCCTGCCCTATGGGGGGCATCCCATGTAATTCTAGTTTTATCTCTTGGGACTAGGCTTGGCTTTACAAAGCTCTCTAAAGCCTAGAGCTTGACCACCGTACATTCCCTTGCAACTCATGAGCTTTCTCCCAATCACTGGGATGTTATCAGTAATTCAGCCTCAACCCATATGTTAATGGAAGACTTAGAAATAGAGAATAAAGAAACACTTGCTTTTAAAGGCCAAAACTGATGTGTGTAAAGTGCTGTCCAGTCGCAGGCAACTTATGGCAACCCCATCAATTGGCTTTGAAGGCAAGTGAGAAGCAGAGGTGGTTTCCTATTGCCTTCCTCTGCAGTCTTCCTTGGAAGTCTCCCATCCATCCAAGTACTAACCCTACTTAGCTTTCGAAGTCAAAACCAATAACTAATTACAGTATTGTACCATACTGTACCAAACTCCTGGGGGGTTTTTTTGTATTTTTCATGTGTGTGTGTGTGCGCGCGCACGCACGCACCTGGAAGTCATGGTGACCTCTGGTGACTGACCCCTACTGGCGACGTGGAGGATATTCAGAGAGGTGGCTGAATAAAGCCTGCCCCTGTCCTCCCAACTGCTGGTATTCCTGGAGGTCTCCCATCCAAATATATGCCAGAGTCGACCCCTGCTTAGCTTCCAAGATCTGATGAGATCAGACTTGCCTGGGCTATTTAGGTCAGGGGACTCCTTCTGTTTTTTTTAGTATTACCTGCCTCCAGCATAGATACAAAATGCCCAAGATGAATGATGTTATAATATGCTTTCACATAGCAGAGGATTATATAATGGATCCTACTTACACAGCCAGCGAATAAGGACGACTTCACCCCACATCCCAAAGCCTGGATCATACAAGACCTATGCTTCCCTGAGTAAGTATTCATGTGGCCAATGCATGATTCTGTTAATAAACAGATATATCCAGTAACAGTTTATGTGATCACTTCCATCCTTGCCCACTGTCTAAAAACACTTGGTGGGCACCAGGAAGGTGCAAGTGAAGTGATGTTTGTGGGAATGAACTGCTGCTTTGCCCCCCCAGGCTGCTGTTGTGTCCATTAAAACTGGGCTGCTGTGGTGGAGATCTACATTGGGAGGGGGAAATCGGAGAAAATCCCCCCCCCTTTTCTGCTGGTAGAAGTGTCTTCAGCCAGCAGAGAACATGGGTGGAATCTAAGCAGAGATGTCTTAGGCTTATGATTATGGTTGCCAGCCTCCAGGTGGGGCCTGGAGATCTCCCAGTATTACAATTGATCTCCAGCCTACACAGATCGGTTCCCGTGGAGAAAATGGCTGCTGTGGCAGATGGATTCCATCCCTAGGCTCCATCCCCAAAATCTCCAGGTATTTCCCAGCCCAGAGCTGGCAACCCTACATGATATTTTATTTATTCAGAAAACTCAGTGTTCTGTTAACCAATCTTAATATTCAAAGTAACTAAAGACGTTATCTTTTTAAAAGGCTTCAAAGTTCAATCCTAAATTGAGTTGTACCTTTTTAAGGCCATGGACATAAATCTATTTAGGACTGCACTGTCAAAGACTTGAAAAAGTCGTGGGATGTCTTAGTAAACCAACTTCTGTTGGTGGAAGAATATTCAGAATTTGCAGCAAATCAGTTGCTAATGAAGTTCATCGCAACAATGCATAAACTCAGATAAAAATCTATTGTAATTAGGGACGCCAGATTCCAGATGGGACCTGGGGATCCACCGAATTTACAGCTCATTTCCAGACTACAGACGGCAGTTCCCCTGGAGAAAAGGGATGCTTTGGAGAGTGGACTTCGGTATTGTACCCCACCGAGGTCCCTGTCCTCCCCAGGCTCCATCCCCAAATCTGCAGGAGTTTCCCAACCTGGATCTGACAATCTACCCCCTCATCTCCTGCCAGTGGCCAGGGGAGACCTCACAACCCTAATTTTAATTCACTGAGCCTTTTATGTTTCAGCCCTAAGACAATGAATGTTATTTGTCCTTCAGTCTGATTGAAATCACTGGGAGAAGTTACTCATAACTAACTTTTGATTGCACTGGGGCCTTCGTGTCTTTCTGGAAAGCAACGTGAGCTTTAGTAAGTTGCTTCCATCAACTGAAATTGGCCCTGTGTCACTTTAATTATGCTATGATAATGAATTCATGCCAGAATTCAAGTCCTTGGGGACAGAAAGAAAAAAGATTAAAGCTTTGAGCTGAATGTCAGTAAATGTTCGGTAATTAGACATCTATAAACACAGATACGAAATATAATTTGTCCTGTGCACGAGTGCAAGTGAACTGTTTGCTGAATTTTTGTCTCCGGATTACAAGAGTGTTGCAGTAACTTCACCTGTCGTAAACCTTTTCTGCCCTAAAACCATGGAAGCCTAGCCAATGGTCCTAATCCAGAGAACTGCAGCAACAGCAACTTGTAGTCTGTTGTACCTACTGGGAAATAGTTCCTAGTATAGAGTGAAGCTTTCATGCAGATTGTGCACATGGGTTACATATGGAATAATTACCCATGGGTTTCTGCACTGCTGGATGTGTTTATGTTGTCCCCAGTTTACAACTGACTGATAAATTCTTGTTTCTGCATATAAATTGTGTCTCCTTATCAACAGGCCAAGCGTACAGATTAAGCTTTAAAAAAAATCCGGAAGAATACTTAAAGCAATACATATGTTTACTTTTTGAAAATTAGCAGTACCAGGCCTCAAACGTTCCACAATATAAACCCCCTGGGTTAAGAAATCCTCCAGATTGTAAAACCTTTTCCCACTAGGTGGCACTGTTGTCTACCTCAAACTAATCTGAACCAGCCTGTTCACATGCAACAGGCAATCAGCAAGAAGGATGGTTCCTTTTCAGTCCAACTGGTCTGGGCTGAAATAAAACCCAACTGGCCCAAACAAATACTAGCACACAGGCTGCAGGAAAAACAGGTGAGGAGACACAGGGTTCCACGGGACCAACGGTTGGTGTGTCAAAGACCACAATGTGGATCTGCTGATTTATATCACATCGCTACTGGATGCCTTCCCTGTCTGTCTGCCTGCCTTGGAGAAGAATGTTGAAGTAGTGTGGCTAAAAACAACTGGATCCGTATGGCAAACAGATGCTCACTATAGGTGACTAAAGGGATACACGGACTAACAGGAACCTCCACATTCAGAGGCAGGAAATCTCTGAAAACCAGTGCTGGGAGGCAACAAGAGGAAAGGCCCTGTTTGATGGCTCTCTTGAGGAACTGGTTGACTGTGTGAGGCAGGATGCTCAACTAGATGGACCACTGCTCTACTCAGGGCTCTTCTTCTGTTCTGATGTTCTTCCATTGTTTGTCACAGCCATTTGTGTCTCAAGTGGCTAGTGCATGGCTTGTTCATGCTTTCCCCTTCACGCTTTCCCCTTCACCCATGGCACATGCCACTGTGTCTGTGTGACACCTGAGCAGTCCTTCTTAACTGATTTTAAATGTGAATTGGTACAATGTGCTGGGGACGGGAGGACCAGACAGTGAAACAAAGTGAGGCTTTCCTGTCCGAGCCAGAGCATCCGGTCACATTACGTGAGAGCAGCTGTAGCAATATCCGTTACCAAAGGGATTCTGTTCTTAACATCTGCACTGTGCATGTACTAACAGATGTTGCCACAAGCCATTGGAAAGGATCTGGTTACTGGTGTTTTGATAGCAGCAGGCGTCACATGATAGTTAAGGGAGATGCTGTTACTTCAGACAATGGACGCAGCAGGGCACGTTAACAGGCTTCACTGTACGGGCAGCCGGCATCTTTTCACTCAAGGAGAGAAACTGCTGCTTTGAATACCCAACCAACGGGTTGTCAAATCTTTCTTTTGCTTCTTTTGGCAGGGCATTATTTGCAAACAGAAAGGTGACAGAGAGTGAGCCTGCCTCGATGACACATCTCCTAACAAAGAAACTCAGCTGCTGCCTGTCGGAGCTGCATTCACTCCAATGGTATCCATGTACTAGAAGAAGTCCCTGTTTTCTACTCCCTGCCCCTGGTGAATACTGCTCCTGTTCTTTTCCTATTCTGCCATTTGCAAAATGTATTGCAAGCATGTAAAATTGCTATCCTATAGACTTCAGATCCTCTGTAACTGGACCAGGAGAGGGAAGAAGATGTCTCTTGATTCTAAGTGCAGATGCATGTAAATGCACATGCTTGAATATTAATGTGCCATGTACTCCATGGCCAGCCATTTTGCAAGCTGCACACGGTATTTATTCTGAGCTGTTAAGTATGATAAAATATTATGTGTATATTTCCCCCCCACCCCCCAGGATATCTGTAACTTACAGGGGTGAAAACACTCTTTATTTTTATATCTATGCAGGCTATTACAGAGTAAATAAACACAATAAGTGGAGAAGCAGTATTGCTCAAGCAGTGACCTTTAATGGCAGAAGTGAGTTGTTATAAGTATAGAAGAGTATATTTAGTTCTGTATGTGAGATGTTACAGGGATTTGGATATAAAGTGCTACCTTCAAAGTTATGGAGTAGTGCTGATTTCTAAAACGTGGACATGTACGCAGTCCCAGGAGTCAGCCTGTCAGAGAAAACCCAAATTTGTGCAGCCAGCCTGTTCTGTACCAGGGCAAATGTGATAGCAGCCCGTTATGAATTAGGACAACTGTGTTTCGCAACTTGTATCGCCTTCACAGGGTTTAGGTGTGAATCCTGGCATCTAAAATATATTCCAAGGCAAAGCAGGGATCAGTCTAGGGTCAGATGAAACCTGTATCTTTGGGGATTTTTAAAAATGTCACAAATGATCCCTGATTAGTACAGAAAGGAGGGAGCAGCTCTCGATTTTGTGACAAGTGAAATCAATAAGCATATGGAAAGCTGGCAACTAGGTGTTAGGTGGGAGGCTAAGTTGGCTCCTGATTTTCCCAGAAAGGACATAGCCAGCCACCCACTACTATGATCAATGTGGTTTGTGATGTTTACTGAATTTATGCCTCATGAAACGAGCACCAGAATCAGGCCCGTAGCCTGCGTGGGGCCCTTTTGCGGGCCCCCTCTCCCAATCCTCTGCTCCCCCCTTTCCTCCTCGCTGCCGCCACCCTCCAAGGTCAGAGCTGCCGCCGGTTGTGGTTGCCGCCGCCCCCTGCCTGGCCGCGGAGGAGGAAGCCGAGCCTTCCGGCTTCTTCGCCTTCTCCTCCTCCTGAGGAGACCCGCCGCTGGGGGAGGGGGGGCTGCTTTCTGGCCGGAGCGCCTCCTCTTCCTCCCCCCTCCCTCCTGTTCTGGGAGCGGTGCTTCCTGCCGAGCCCGGCTCCTTTTGTGCTAATAGACCTGTCCTCATTTGCTGCCTAATATGGACTATATAAAGCCAATAAGAAGCAAGCTCGCATCGCCCGAAGCGACAGCGCCGCATCGCAGGGGGGCATGGAGGCGCAGGAATGGATGCCAGGGCAGCTGCCAGGGCGGCTCCACAGCCGCTGCTGCTCCTGCCGCCACCGCCTCTGGCTTTGCCGGGCTCCGGCTCCCTCACTCGCTCCCACTCCTCCGGCCCGCCGGCGGATGCCATTTGCCAGCAGACGCACCGGTGACATTTGGAGTTCGGCATTAGCAGGCGGCGCCGGATTGACGCCTTCCCCAGCCCAATAAAGTCAGCCAAAGGGGTGAGGTGGGTCTGCGTGGAACAACGGGGGGGAATGTGCCCAGGATAACCTGCAGGGGTGGGGAGTCTCCATCATTTTGGCTGTGTAGGTTCCCCCAGGAAGGATGGCAGATCCTGGATAGGAGAACCGTGGCCACCTAGTCATCCAATGCTTCAAACTCTTGACAGCCAAGGAAGTCTCTGAGAACTTTTTCCCCAAGGGATTTATTAGGGTCATCACCCACGCTCCCTCTCAGCTGTGGAGTCTGGTGAGCAAAAATTCTACTTTGTGAGCTCCTGGCATTAAAGTTGTGAGCAAGCGATTTGGATGCTGCATAAATCACTCTGCTCTGGGGCCATCCTTCCTGAGCGAAAATCTGTGAGCCAGAGGCTAAAAAATGTGAGCTGGCTCACACTCACTCAGCTTAGAGGGAACACTGGTCAGGAAGCACCAGTTTGGTGTAGTGGTTAAGTGCGCGGACTCTAATCTGGGAGAACCGGGTTTGATTCCCCTCTCCTTCACTTGCACCTGCTGGGTGACCTTGGGTCAGTTCAAGTTCTTTCAGAGCTGTTCTTGAAAGGGCAGTTCTGGAAAGAGCCCTCTCAGCCCCACCTACCTCACAGGCAGTGAGCCAAATCGCTCACTCACAACTTTAATGGCAATAGCTCACAAAACTCCACAGCTTAGAGGGAACCGTGATTTTAATGTATTGTATGCTGTTTTACAGGTATTGTTTTATTGTTTTACTGTTGTAAGCCGCCCTGAGCCGCTTCGGCGGGAGGGCGGGATAGAAATCAAATAAATAATAATAATAATAACAACAACAACAACAACAACAACATTGGTGGTGGCCCCCCTGAGAAAAACATGGGCCCCCTGAGCAAAAAGTTGTTAGCTACGGGCCTGACCAGAATCCCTGTACCGCATTAATACAGAGCAACTTTTTGAAACCTGCAGAAAGAACTCTTTGGAGTTCAGTATTTGCAAGAGGTTAAATGGCTGGGTTAGCTACAGAATTAGCTGCTGAGGAAAACGGGATGCTTATGCTGTCAGGGATTTTGATTAATGATCGCTCGCCGCTGATGCATGCCGTAAAACAAGCAACCAAAGCTAGCTAAGCCTACACATTTTGACAGGTTGGTTTCTGCTATCCCGCTATCCATCTGATCGGTGAGATCTACACCGTAATATGCATCCACTCTACCTGCACTGCATTAGGCAAAAGCAAGTTAGATTCTCCTTTCTCCAAATTGCAAATTAACCTGTGGCCCATCTCTCTGGAACATGGAGACCACTCTAAGCACACAAAGCAGGCAATTCTGCCGGGACACACAACTGCTATTTTTGACTTTGGTAGCTGTGTCACGGTACTACTGCAGAATCCAATCCAATATTTCAAAAAGCAGAGTGAGTTGGGGGAACGGAGAGAAACTGAAGACGGTCCCGACAAAGAGTACATGTCATTCTGATCACAGTCACATTGAATGACCCAGAAAAACATAGTGTTGAGTGGCATCTTCATAAACAAGAGGCAAATGTTTGGGAGACCCACCTGTTAGAAAGCTTCTCAGTTCCAACATAGAAGGCGCTCCTCATGAGGCCAGCCCGAGTTCCCATGAAGGCCATCTCCACTCCCTCTTCCACCTCATTGTTTCTTTGCACAGCGCAAATAAAGAGAGAGAGAGAGAGAGAGAGTGACAGACCCCAGCAAGGCAGGTGGCAGACAAGAGAAGTTCACAAACTGATGCAAGGTGCAGAAAATGGGTATAGAGAAAACCTCTTTTCTCAGAACACACAAGTCACTCGATACTGATTAAAAGTAAATCCAGGAAAGACAAAAGAAACGAAGTCTTTAAGGGATGAACAATGAACTTACAGACTTTATCCCCACAAGATATCGTGAGGGTCACTTAGGTGACTTTTAAGAGGGATCAGACCAGTTCCTAAGGCATGGGTCTGTAATAGCTCTGATATTTCTGGTTGCTGGGAAGCAACCCAGGGTACAGCTGTTTGCCACCTCCAAGAGGCAGTGAGGTCAGGCATTTGGCAGAGCTCCAGTACCAGCAATAGGCCAGCTACCCTAACAGGGCGAGCATTCTCCCTTTCTGCAGCACAGAAAGCCAGGGGAAACATGAGCAGCCTCCGCATTTGCATGGCCTGCCCCTTTGGGATTAAAGGGACTCACTGAAGGGGACTTGCCAGAGAGGCCCCAAAGTGCTGGAGCTAGCACTGCTCAACCTCTATGTTCCCTGTGATTCACCAGCTTACTTACTCAGACAAGCTGAGGGCCAACGCTGTCCAGTAGGCTTCCATAGGCGCAGTTACGACAGCATCAAAGAGCACCTCTTGCACTAACTCCTCATCACCTGGGCATGAGAAAGATTAAGGAGGGAGGAAGTAAGCCACTGCACAAAGGTCAAGTGAGGCTTTCCAACAGCTCTGAGTAGCCACTGGTTTTTTTTTATTTATTTAGATTTGTAGCCCGCCCTTCCCTGCACAACAGGGCTGGGACCAGGAGCTCATTTATGGTTTGAACATCACATTGGAGGGAATCAGGTCGATGTTCCAAAGTTCCATTTCAGTTGAACTTCTGAACTATTTCCCTATTCAGAGTTTTGGTCAAGTAGACCTTTTTTTCCAGTCAACCTTAATCTCCAGACACGTGCTTCCCTCAGCCAGTCTCACTCCCACTCCCAACTGCACTAACGGCTGTTTTCTTTTTTCTTTTGGTGAGTATTTATGTATGTGTGCCTGGAAGTCATGGTTGACTTCTGGCGACCCCTAGAGGGGCTTGGACATTTCAGAGAGGTGGCTTACTACTGCCCTGGTATTCCTTGGGGGTATCTCATCCAAGTACTTGCCAGGGTTGGCCCGCTTAGCTTCCAAGCTCTGATGAGACTGGGCTTGCCTGGCCTATCCAGGTCAGGGCTACTAACGGCTGTTTTCAACTGTCCCTCTTACCAACATTCCGTCAGCTCCCATTGGTTGCTCTTAGGGAGAGACGGGACCTAACCTGTCCATCACATGCTCCTCCTCCAAGACACTGTCATATTTTGCACCTTTGATGGACAGAAATCCGGCTTAACTCTGTAAATATCAACAGGCGGTTTCTTACGTTTAAATTTGGATTTTATTCAGTAACATGATCCATATTCTACCCGTTCAACCTCCTCCTTTCAATTAAAGGACCTCAGGTATCAGAACTCAAAAATATCTTACCCTGAGATCCCAGAAAGCTGGATTTGAAACCTGTTGCCAGCATGACTTGAAAGTGTGGCACTACACAGATCATTGCTCTGACTCAGTATAAGATGACAGTGAAACTGTAGCAGATGAATCAAATTCAGCACCTTAGGCAGTTTAAGAAGCGGAACAGAAAGCATGCTAGAGATCTGGCTGGCTAACTTGCCAGCACCTTCTTTCAGGCACACCCTGAGCCAAACAGTAAGTTACAGGTTTTAAAGAGTTTGCCAGGACCCAGCTCATGTTCCCCACAGCCCAAATAAGCTCAGAATGATGCTGCAGGAGGAGAAAGTGCCTCTGCTGCCCCAGCCAGTTTCCCATGCGAAAACAGTGCTGGGGGCAGTTATTTTGCGGATTTTGCTGCTCCGCATGGAGTACCCATGCACATGGGGCAGAAATATCAGTAAAGTGATACACACCCACCCAGCACAGTTCTCACACAGGAAAATTGCTTGGCAGGGAGGCAGAAGCCCTTCCTTTTCCCTCAGTGCCATTCCAAGTCAATTTGAGCTTTTTTATGCAGCCGTTCTCTAGAGCTGTTGTATGGCTGTCAAGAACACGAGTTGGGTCTGGGGAACCGGGACCCAACTCTTAAAAAACTGTACTGTATGGTTTGGCCCCCTGTCCTTGAGCTTTATATTTGAAGGTCCCTGCATCATCAAAGAAACAAAATGATAATCTAAATAAATATCCCAACAAAATGGCATAACTGGTTACACAGGATTGGATCCTATTATTCTGTTCCAGTAACGGTGGAGCCTTCATCCAAGACAAGGAACTTTCCACTGGCAAGTGGAGAACACCCTCCTTCTTCGGGACTGTTCTTTAGACAAAATTACTCACATCCCTCAGGGAAAGACTGTTTAACTGTCACTCTCAACTGTCATTCTGACATTCTTCCTTCTTAGCCTCACCCTTTCCAGAGAGAATGTATGCAAATTAATAGGTTGGCTGCTTTTAGAGGAGAGGCTTTCAGTGCTTCACACGCTTGTGCCAGATTGTATAACAGGTGCCTCGAGTAGCATTTCAATATAACCAGGGCCTTTTTCCTGGGGGAATGCGCCAGAATGGAGTTCCAGAAACTCTGACAATTTTTTTAAAAAAATGCTTAAAAGTTCATGAGTTTTCAGTATACAGATTAAAAACTCCATTTCCCTCTTGAGAATTCCAGGACCTCTTTTTTTTAAAAAAAGAAAAAAGCCCTGAATATAACAATCCAGGAGGCTCCTATAAGTGAGGCAATGGACACACCTCCGAGTACTGGGACACGCGAGGATATAAGAGAACTCGGAGAACAAGATACTAATTCAGAGAGAGAAAGGGAGGCAGCACAGTGAAAAGGAGAACGGTGGAACAGGAGAGTTAAGCACACATTGCAAAGGCGATGGGAAATCCATCTATGCAGTTTTTACAGTATACTCAACTTAGGGGGGGGGAACATGAGGAAGACCTATTTGTATCTTACCTCTTTTGAATCCAAACCTTTGTGAATCCCGCTTTACCTTAAAGAGTGTGGGGTTTTTTTTTCATATGAAGCTGCCTTATACTTCATCAGACCCTTGGTCCGTTAAAGTCAGTATTGTCCACTCAGACTGGCAGTGGCTCCCCAGGGTCTCAGGCGGAGGTCTTTCAACATCACCTACAACCTGGTTCTTTCAGCTGGAGATGCCAGGGGGTCTGGAACATAGCCTAAAAGGCTAGCTACTAGGTCAGTAAATTGAAGCTACAGGAGGGAATCTTGCAATAGCGATGATACTCATAGTTTGATATTGTTACATAGGTAATATCTAACACCACTAATACTAACAGTGTGAGGGCCAGTGTGGTGTAGTGGTTAGAGAATTCAGACTATGATCTGGGAGTTAGTTTATCAACAAGGAGAGCAAGCCACTTGCTCATAATTGATCCATGTGTATTTTATTGTATTGCACACATATTTTAACTTTGTTTTAACTGTTTTAAATGATGAGTTTTTGGTTTTAATAGTTTTAAAGATGTGTTTATATAATATATGTTTTTAATATGTTAGCCACTTTGGTGGCCCTGATGAGGGCAGAAAGGCAGGGTATTCAATGCTGTAACTAAAATGAATAAATGTATGCATTTATTTTCACGCATAGTCCACCTTTCTCATTGGGATTCAAGGCAGATGACAAGTACAATAGAACTATTCAGTCAATCAATACACCAGTTATATATTATAGAACAAATTTAGAGTCCAGTGGCACCTTTAAGACCCACAAAGGTTTATTCAAGGTATGAGCTTTCATGTTTGAATTTGAATATTCAATTCAAATATTTGAAAAAGTGTGCTTTGCACATGAAAGCTCATACCTTGAATAAACCCTTGTTGGTCTTAAAGGTACCACTGGACTCTAAATTTGTTCTACTGCTTCAGACCAACACAGCTGACTACCCAGATCTAGATACATATTATGATAATATTTGAATACTAACAATCTAACAGCAGAGATTCCAAGTAAAACAAAGCTATTCAATCGACCAGCAAGCGGATTACAAAATATGGTAACAACATCTGAGTCTAACAGCAAAGATTCCTAGTAGAACAACATAATGTAATGGCCAAACCATGAATGATTTCTCCCAAGGGCTTTACATACAAATAGAATAACCTTCAGGACAAGACTGTAGAAGAGACCCTTAATAAAGCAGTTCCCACAATGGAGAAAACCTGTCCCCTATAGCAACCTCCTGAATCCTCCCCATAATGAATGACTGACACCAATCCAAAGCGCATCCCTTAATCCCTGCTTTTACCTCCAAACGCCTTGGCATGGCCCACCGTGCCAAAGGCTGCCAATAAGTCTAGTGAAAGCAGCAGAGAGAGAGAGAGCATAAACCATTTACTACTTTTTGACTAAGCCAGCACAAGAAGCATGCCTGGGAACTGCACTGTGCCATGGACCACTGCCAGCTGTGGTTATTTACCAGGCAATTATATTTACCTTCAGTATTGTGAAAAGTTTCAGCTACCCATTTTATACAGTAAGGTAAAAGTAAAGGTTCCCTTGCTCGAAAGCCAGTCGAATCCGACTCTAGGGTTGCGGTGCTCATCTCCGTTTCAAAGCCGAAGAGCCAGCACTGTCCGAAGACGTTTCCGTGGTCATGTGGCCGGCATGACTAAACACCAAGGCGCACAGAACGCTGTTACCTTCCCACCGAAGTGGTACCTATTTATCTACTTGACATTTCTTGCTTTCGAACTGCTAGGTTGGCAGGAGCTGGAACTAGAGATGGGAGCTCACCCCGTCTTGCGGCAACCCGGGTCTCGAACTGCTGAACTACCGCCCTTCCACAGCCTGCAGTTCAGCGTCTTAACCACTTGAGCCACCGCAGTTCCTATTTTATACAGAAGGTCTCTATTAATGGTACAGGGCTCTTTTTTTCCTCCAGATCTGTTGGCAACCTTACTGTCAGGAAGGGGATGGGAGGTCAGCAAGGCAGTTTTCAGTTTAGCATTTTATTTGCTGCTGTCCCGTCACCCTCCCTGGCACCATCTATGCAGAATCAGTGAGGAGGAGCTGGCAAGGAGCAACAGAAAGAGCAACAAATGAATCATGGGGCTTTCCCACATGTCTTATTTTTGTCGGTTGTATGCCCCTACTGCATCTTCCCCACCTTTTCTGCATGTATTTTGCTCCCTCTAGTGGATGCTTTGATATATCACCCCTGTATCAAGAGAAGACTCTTGAGAGTCCCCTGGACTGCAAGGAGATCAAATCAGTCAATCCTAAAAGAAATCAACCCTGACTGTTCCCTGTGTCAGTATTCTATGTATAGTTAAGTCATGCTGTAGATCATAGGCATCTAACTGACAGGAGCTGACAGCTCTAAGTGTCATAAGAGCTGGCTCTGACTGGTTCTAGCTGGCTACTGCTAGAGCTAATTAGCACTGAGTCACAGTGACTCAGCATTGGCTGTGATTGGCCAGTAGTTGTATATATTCAGTGCTGTACAGAACTGTTCATTCCTTCTTGGAATGCGAGCGCAGCGGAGCATTACGTCACTCTGTGTAAAGATTTGGTGAGAGGCTTGTATAATAAACTGTATATTATTTGTACATAAGCCTGAGAGACTCCAGTCTTTATTGGATACCATTGCACCCATGTTTGGTCTGCTGTGGGCCGACACCGCGTAATATTGACAGGGTTATGGGCCCAGTCCGCGGTTGGCTGTGCAGAGGACGTGTGGTGTGAAAGGAGTGTGTATCCAGAGCACTGAGGCTGTCTGCCGTGGCTGAGAGGCTGAGGAGCTGTCTTTGGAGCTGAAGGAAGCAGCAGAGCCAAGCCGGAGCGGAGACGGTGTGGAGCTGGAGCTGGAAGCTGTCTAGGGTGCAGAGGGACGACCAGCTGCCGGAGCTGACAACAACCATGGC
>NW_015173673.1:1621855-1622042 GCF_001447785.1 Gekko japonicus
CACTTTAAGCTCTCTATCAAGTGAATTTCATATGCTAATTACAGCCCTTGAATGTGTAGATTCTAAGACTCTTACTTTGGAATATATTATGGGGAAGGTAAAATCCGAGGCACAACGCAGGTCTGAATCTGGGCATACAGCCAAACAGGTGTTTGATAAGCAGTCTGGGCATACTGCCAGAGAGTCC
>NW_015173673.1:1623821-1623969 GCF_001447785.1 Gekko japonicus
GTGAGCAAGTAACCTACTCATGTTTAAGGTTTGGTTCCTGATGGCAAACGGTAAAGGTTTGCAATAACAAGGTTGCCTGGAAGTATTGTGAATACAAGGGCTAAATAAATGCTGTGATGACTCTCTGTGTCAAATAAATAAAGCCATG
>NW_015173673.1:1624295-1628854 GCF_001447785.1 Gekko japonicus
CTGACAGGAGCTGACAGCTCTAAGTGTCATAAGAGCTGGCTCTGACTGGTTCTAGCTGGCTACTGCTAGAGCTAATTAGCACTGAGTCACAGTGACTCAGCATTGGCTGTGATTGGCCAGTAGTTGTATATATTCAGTGCTGTACAGAACTGTTCATTCCTTCTTGGAATGCGAGCGCAGCGGAGCATTACGTCACTCTGTGTAAAGATTTGGTGAGAGGCTTGTATAATAAACTGTATATTATTTGTACATAAGCCTGAGAGACTCCAGTCTTTATTGGATACCATTGCACCCATGTTTGGTTTGCTGTGGGCCGACACCGCGTAATATTGACACCCTGGAAGGCCAGATACTCAAATACTTTGGCCACCAAATGAGAAGGGAGCACTCACTGGAGAAGACCCTGATGCTGGGAAAGATTGAAGGTCAAAAAAGAAGGGGATGGCAAAGGATGAGATGGTTCGACAGTGTTAGACAGGGAGCGGTGGCACAGGGGATTTATCCTCTGGTTAATACATCTGAGCTGAACAGAGCTGCTGTCAGTTCTAGCCCCGTGCTGGTGTGAGCTACCAGCCTTGTCCCCAGCTCGCCATCTACCCAGCAGTTCGAAACCTTTCGCGAGTAGATAAAATGGGTACCACTCCTTAGAGAGGGTGGGCACACTAAACCCCCCGGTGGGGGAGGTGTTTGCCGACGAATGGAATGTCCAGCACGTAAGACCGAAAAGCCTAGAAAGAACTCTTCGGCATCAAGGAAGCATGTAATGGGCCGTCCGGCCAGGCGGTGGCAGTGCTGCGCTGCAACTTGAAGCAGTCCGAAGAAAGCTGACGACATCAAGCTACACCGAGGGAAAAATGCCGTTGGAACACGTCTGACCTTACAGCTGAACAAAACTCCCCGTCGGCTGCGAACGTGTGTGATTTAAAGATTATATGTTATCCTCCCTTACCCCTTGAATCATTTTTAGTCCCGTGTGTAATGGAGTAACTGTAAATCGCTCAGAGCCAGCAAGCTCTGCAGGATTGAGCGATTAATAAATTGAAATATTGTTATTTATTTATTTATCGAGGCAACGAACATAAAATTAAGCAAACTCCGGAGTATGACGGAAGACAGGAGGGCCTGGCGTGATGTGGTCCATGGGGTTGCGAAGAGTCGGACTCGACTGTGCGACTGGACAACAACAACATCTCCGGTTTATTTACAAGCACAATTAAGTGCTCATAACAGGTTGGTGACACAGCAATTAAATATCAAAGTGACCACTAGAGGAAGCAAAATATGCGTGGAAAAGGAAAAAAAACTGGTTCAATACAGGCACAAAAGTGAGGAAGTGACATGTACAGAAAAGCTCACGGATTAGAGCAAGTCAGGAAAAGAGAGCTGTGTGGGGAGGGTGGGAAAGAAGAAAGGAAGATGCTGTACAGTGAGTGCTATGGGCTTAGGGAAAGTGTATTAGAGCAGAGATTCAATATGCTAGCCAAAAGGGCCACTTTCAGTTACCAAGACTAGATGCCCCTGACTAGAATGCAGCGGTAAGATATCAACCGAGGTGGAATGTCACCATCTTCCTGGGGATGGGTTGAACCTAACAGTTCCCGTTTAGTTTAGACCACGGCTCAGCAGTAGAGCATCTGCTTGTCATGCAGAACATCCCATCTTCAATCCCTGGGAATCAGGTAGTAAGTGATGTGAAAGACCTCTGCCTGAAACCCTGAAGAGCCACTGCCAATCCAAGCAGACAACGACTGACTTTGATAGACCAGTGGTCTGACTCGGTATACGGCAGCTTCATGTGTCCATATGAGTGTATAATTAATCTGAAAACCAAGGCACAGTCAGAATTAATTATGAATAGACTGTGGCACATGCTGATTATATAGACAAGCATTCACTACAGCAGAAAGGCCTCTGAGCCAGCTGTGGCCTAAACAGCAGGAATCAATAGGAGATGAGACAGTTGGGGGAAATGGGAAGAATGAGTGGCAGGAATTGTTTACCTTGGCCCTCTGTCAGAGGAAGGTTTGGCATAGAGCACCAATTTGGCAGTTCCACCATCCCAGTCATTCAGTTTTGGGATTTAACTGCCCTTGTGCACTGCAATGCTAGGAACTGACTACTGCTGAAAAGACGATGTGATCATTTTGATGGACCATTTGTATGTCAGAAAAGGCTGTCCTTAACGTCAGGTTAAGGATGCTGGGAAAGATTGAAGGTCAAAGAAGACGGGGACGGCAAAGGATGAGATGGTTAGACAGTGTCATCGATGCAACGAACATGAAATTGAGCCAGCTTCAGAGGACGGCGGAAGACAGGAGGGCCTGGCGGGAGATGATCCATGGGGTCGCGAAGAGTCGGACTCGACTGTGCGACTGAACAACAAACGTCAGGTGCTTCCAGTAAAAGACTGAAGGTGAATACTGGGTAACATCTACCTATTTAATCACTCACATTCTAGATCAGGTTCTTCTCCTGTGAGGAAGCGGATCACAGCATCCAACTGGCTGAGCTTTCTGTGATCAGGATCAATATCTGTAATGCAATAGATCCTAAGGAGGAAAGACAGAAATAAATGCTGAATTAGACCTGGTTCAAAAGTTACCAACTGGCTTCAGTTCTTACAAAGTACAGCTATAGAAACTTTCAGGATTTTTAATACAGACTTCAGAAACCAAGTTCTCCACTGTACATATACCACAGGCAGCACAACTTCACACTTTAGGGAATAAATGTATTTTTTGTTCCATATAAGTACACAAACTCAACAGTCTTCAAGCCAAGGGGTTTAGAAGAAAGAGCATGGCTTTATGCCTTTAAATTAAGACTAAAACTGCCTTTTGCTGAGGATGATTTACTAGCTGCCTTGAAATGGGGTTCCTTCAAATCTACTTGGGATGAAAGCCGTGAATGAGAAACTGCTACTAGTTGGTATGATGACTAATCTTATTTCCAATATGGATAAATTTAAAGCCTTCTCCTTGATTAAAAAGTGTGTTTTAGAAACTGATCAGGGTAGTCTGATAGGAACCTAGAAGGCTGAGCAGCTGAAACATAGAACAAAACATACCTATTTGTTGCAAAGGGACAATAACTACAAATTAGAAACAACATTCGTAGAATGTAGATAAAAACAAAGAGGTAGTGAGTGTAACATCACATCCATTAAGACATTGCATACAGCAACAAATATAAGTTACACATACAATAACCACTAGACCAAAATATTGGTTAAACATACAATAACCGCCAGAACAAATGCATTTCAGCCCTGAGGGCCTTCTTCAGTGGTCTAAATGATAATAATACACATTGAAAGTATAAAATACCTGTTCCAGGCAAGGAAGGCAGTATATGAATCAATGGAATAGTGTAGCTCCAAATAATAGTGATAAAGTTTTGTTGTCAAACAGGCCTGCATATACTGAGGCGCTCACACCCATCAGAGGCGATGACTTTATACAACCATTCTGCTCTTGGCTGTTACTCTATTCACAGTGTCTGCCCTTGTGTCAACCAAAAGTTTGCCCCACAATTTCACATGCCTCCTCCTCTTTTTTTCTTATGTAGTTCTTTTCATTTTTGGGGCTTATTGTCTCTGGCAGTGGGCAGCACAAATTACCCAATTTAAAAACACAAACCAACATTAGCTGCAATAGGTAATGTTGTAAGAAATGTCACAGGTGCCAATTTGATACGAGCCTGTATGGAATACAACACTGCTTTTGAAACAGTTAGCCCATTGACCCATACTTCCCAGTACTATCTACACTGTCAATAACTCCCTAACTTCTCAAGTCACAGGTCTTTTTTAAATAGAGGTGCCAGTAACAGAACAGTGACTTTCTGCCAGAAAAGCATGTGTTCTACCACTGGGCTAAAGCCTTAGAAAACTCACAAAGCCTTAAGTGTTTAAAGTTTAGAAAATGGATGGTTCTATCCCTTCCTATACTCCCAATGGGAGAAGAATCCCTGCCACTTACCACTCATTGGCTAAGGTCAAATCTGGATGTAGAAGATCATGCAAACCTGAAATGAAAAGGCAAATGATAAATATCTCAGAAATGGGTAATTTTTTCTTTCCTTCATGGACCACTATATAAATTTAATTTACACAATCTATAAATTGGGCATGTTTTATATCTAATTCTATTCTACACATGTAAGAGTCATAATCCTTTAACCCTGGATGATTAAGACATGACAATTTCAAGTTGTACATTACAAAATTCCAGATACAGAGACCCAAAATTCAGATAATGCTGCTGAAATGATATTTAGGGAAAAAACAAATAATTCATTGTTTTATTGCAAGACTAGTAAGGAAAGCCCGTCGTGGCGGTAGACGACGGGCCCTAGATAGGAAGGAAGGGCGAGTGGAAGGGAGGAATGGAGAAGAGGAGGTAGAGAGAGAGACACAGAGTTAGAGAGGGGGGAAAGAGAGAAAAGGGGGGGAGACAGAGTGGGGTTTATGGTAGTAATTTGGAAAGAAAGGAAGGAAGAAAGCTAGGAAGGAAGGAAAGAAGGAAGGTAGATGGGTAGAAAGACAGACAGGGAGCGGG
>NW_015173673.1:1628932-1636970 GCF_001447785.1 Gekko japonicus
CCACCCAGCCAATGGCAGGGCAGGTTGGCTGAGGGAGCCAGTCATTGGAGGCAGCTCTTCTGAGTGGCATATTTTCCGCCCATACACTAACGGGGCGCATTTTAGAATTCTGGCACCCAAAACTCCTTTATAATAAAGGAGAGATCTGGGGACATTTTGTTAGTTGTTTTTTCTTACAGAATGGCATATGTTTCTGAATTATTGTATGGCCTATTAAACATGCACAGTTTACTGCAGGTTTTCCAAGCAGTAAGCCTTTAAATTTGACTCTGGATTCTATGCCCACCTTCCGCACCATTCTTTTTCCTTTGGTGTATTTATTCTACAGGTACAATTTTTTAAAAACACCACTTTTCTAAATGGAGGTGGAAACGTAACTTGTGACATGTGGGGGGTGGCGTCCAAAGGTGAATTTTTTTTTAATTTACACAGTTGCCCTATCGCAGCTCTGCATTAGCATCCAGCAAGCCCCTTCCATTTAAATCCTCATGGTTCAGGTTTTGTGCATGCATTTTAGTGTTAGTTCATTGAATGAAAGGGAGGACAAAGGTATGCAGGCAAAGAGGGAAAACCGATGCTGAAACTGACAAGACTATATTTGAAACTGACAAGCAGCTGCAAAGCCATTTTCCATATTGCCAAGCAGTAGGGAATTCTCTACTGCTTTATCGGCCACTGTGAAAAATGTGAAATAGTCAAACGATCTCATAATATGGGGGAACACACTGAGTGTACAGAATGCATGGTAGAACCAATTACACTGGCACTGCAAGCTTTGATCTTTGGCAACATCGAGTGTGTGTGCACGTGCGTGCGCAAAGTTGGCTGCACCCCACCACGCTTTGCACAAGGCTGCAATGTGTATGGGGGAGGAGTCCTTTGGCAGAAGCTCTGGAGAGCTTTTTTAGTCTCGTTCCACTAAATTGAAAAAAAAATTCAGTATTTTTTGCTGAGGCCCTAGTGCAGCTGCACAGTAATGCTAATTACATCAAGCGACTTGGAACGACACTGACCTGGAATCTAGTTGTCGGAGACATCTTAATACACCATTGTAAGCAACGAACTGTAGAACTGAATAGCACCTTATGATTTTATGTTTTAACTTATTATGAAATGATGCATATTGTTTTATCGGTTTTATTGGCAATTGGGCCACTGCTGTAAGCCGCCCTGAGCCCATTCGTGGGGAGGGCGGGGTATAAATTGACTAAATAAATAAATAAATAAATAAAAAATTTCCTGCCCTCCCTTGCAATTCTGTGTGGTTTTCTCTTTGTGATTCTCTAATTTGATCCTGCACGCAGGTCGTGATCTTGGCAGTTTTTTAAAGCCTCTCCTGTGCCAATTGCACTCTTTCTTCAAAATGGATCATCCCAAGCGATTCTTGTTCAGTGATTTGCAGAAGGTTCATGTGACTCAGCCGCCATTTTAGGTTAGGCTTCTGGAGACTGTCAAAATGGTTCCCCAAAAACTTTGTTCACTAAAGTGTTAAAGGGAAAAATATTTTCAAAGCTTTAGACTTCCCATCCCAGTGTCTCTCTCTCTTTAGATTTAATGTCAATGTCATTCCATGCTGACAATCCCCACTTTTTTTATTTGCATGCAGCACTGAAATACTTTTTTTTCGCATTGGGGATGCTGCCATTTGCCTCCTTTCTGCTCCCCCTTTCAAGTCAATACCAGCAGGGAACTAAACCTCATGCAGCTCCTTTTAAACTTTCCCCCCATTGTTTTATTTTTTTTAATTCAGTGATCCAGAACTATCAGTTTCTGCCCATCTATCTATCTTCAGCACTGTGAACAGAAGCCCAAGATGGACTGCATCCTCTCACACAACTTTTTGATTCCCGTCATTTTAATTTTTTTATTCAACTATCTGAGACTAGTGAGTCTCATATTGCTAGACTCATGCTGCTTGTCAAAGAAATTAAAAAAATTAAAACAATGAGGGGAAAGTAATCAATGGAGCTTGTACACCAATGAAGGGGGAGGATGGCTGAAGGTGCAGAGTGGGCGGAATGATCTCAATGTGGATGGGGGAGTGACCTTCGAATGGCAGCAAAAAGGCAGGGGGGAAATCCGAAGGAATCTGTACGCTTTTGAATTTTCTCCAGTTTGGAAGTGAAACAAGGGGAAAACTGGCACAAAAGCACTCTCAGAAAACCTGGGGAACAGTGACCAGAAAGTGAACTGAGCGCTGACGGGAGGAAAATCAATGCAGAATGAAAAAGAAAACCCTATGAACATGTATGGTGAAAGCAAGGGAAAACACCCATGCATAATAGGCCTATGTCTGTGATCCTTCTTGCCACCATTTATGTATATACTTGAACAGAATTTCAGGAGTGTATATACAATAGCCTTCTGGAGAGCATGTGAGCCTCCCCCCAAAATGGAGACAATAGCAAAAATAATTGCAGTTAGAATCAACTACCAACCACAAAGTCCTCCATGTTATTTTAGCAAACTGGTTATATGTGAATTAGACGACAGTACTATCAGGTAGATTCACAGTGGGTTGCAGAATCATACTAAAATAGTGCTTATCAATGGCACTTCATTCATCTGGAGGGAAATCTCAAGCAGCGTAATATAGGGCTCTGTCCTGGGCCCAGTGCGATATTTTTATCAATTGCTTTGATGAACAGATGGAGGAAATCCTTATCAGACTTGCAGATAAGACAAAGCTGGGTGGGAATAACTAACACCTTAGAAATGAAATTGCAAATGACCTTGAAAGACTGGAAACCTGGGCTGAAAATAGCAACCTGCAATTCAACAGAAAAAAATGCGAAGTTCTATATTCAGACAAAAAGCATCAATGTTCAGGTATAGGATGGAGGATACCTGGTTTGGCAGTAGTACATGTGGAAAAGATCTTGGGATTGTGGTTGATCAGAAGCAGAATGTGACTACACAGTGTGAAATAGCACAGAGGACATTACACATAACCATCTCCATGCCTTTTCAAGTGTCAAAGCAGCTGTGTGTGGGAGGAGCCCTTTCAGCACATGATAAAGCATGAGGGGGGGGCACACAAAAGTGCCTCATCCCACCACACCTTCATACCATTTTAAAATAATTTTAAAATGGTGCTGGTGCTGGCCTTGTGGCAGCCCCTTCTAGTTTGGCCTAAAACAGGGCCTCCTCAGCCAATTCCTAATGGCTCAGCTCGAAATTAGGAGCCAGAAGGCCTCTGATTTTAAATTGTCATATATAGTCTTCAGGAATTCACCTCAGAAATTTTCTACCATCAACCTACTGGATCTTCAACAGAGGAACTTACTTAACAGAAGGACTGGGCTGAAGGAAAGAACAATTAGAGACATAAACACAGCCATGGTATAAGAAGGTAGTGCTCTGTCTCTTCCTCCCACGACTGATCGAAGAATGCTTGCTGTTCAACTTACCTTCTTCCACTGTTGTGTTCCCAAGAAGGATGTATTCCCCATGCCCTCGTGATAGAACAATTCCAAGACTGTGGGTTAAAAAAAACTCTGTCAAGGAGAGTGACAAAGGCCTGCATTATGTGATGCAGATACAGCTATGTGCTTACACTGTGAAGTCAGACATTTCCCCTTATTTATAAGCTTCTGGATTCAATTCCCAGAATCAGTTCCCCTGGAGAAAACGGCTAGTTTGGAGGGTGGCTTTGTATCCCATGGAGCTCCCTGTCCTCCCCAGGCTCCACCCCCAAATCTCCAGGAGTTTCCTAACCTGGAGCTGGCAACCTTAGCAGAGTTAGGAGAGAGAATGTAGACTACGGTGGCGCTTAACTCCTGCCTCTGTCTGTCTGAGGTCAAAGAAAGGCACTTTAGTCAAAATGGACCCTGATACATGACAACCATGGCCTGGGATCCTACACGTGCTAACATTCATTTCTCTCTCCCTCCACCTAATTTTTCCGTGCCCGCTTTATTTTCAAGTCTAGGTTTAGGTCTCAGGTCTTTCTCATCTCTATCCTGCTGGCAACAGAATGTACTTAATAGTAGTATAGTAGCAAACCTTGTTAATATTATAAACAGAAGGGGGGGGTAATATTTTCCTATAAGCTAACAGAGTAGTAAAAGGAACACTAATCTGTTTTTGTGGTTATATATGTAGAACAGAAGTTAGAACTCCCAGTTCAGGCACTGGGTTGTTATGATTATTGTTGTGTTGTTGAAAGATCTAATAGCCCTTTGGGGACCCAAAGCTGCATTATTCTCCTGTCCTCCATTTATCCTCACAACAACCCTGTGAGGTAGGTCTGGTTGAGAATGTGCCACCCTATAACCTTCTATAGCAGACTGGGAATCTAAGTATTAGAGACACATGACAGATTGCTTAAAAGCTCTCTTATTAGATGTTGCCTATCGTGAAGATAACCTGGTTCAAGATATTCCAATTCCCTTCATTTTTGGCACTGCAACTTCCATCATCATTCTGGGGTTGGTAGCCAATTTTCAAAAATGTAGCATTATTTTCTGAGTTATGCCGGCCACAAACAGAGACCATTGGCTTCCATTGCAAATAGCATGGTGTGGTTGTGGGTTGTCTCATCTGGGCCAGGATTTCCCCATGCCTTTCAATTTTGACCCTGGAACTCTCACAATCATCCTGCAGCTGGTGGCTAATTTTGAGTCTCCTAGCTTTAGTCTCTGATGAGTTATGCCTGCCAGTGTGATGGTGTAGTAGTTTAAAGTGTCAGACTACAATCTGGGAAACCCAGGTTCAAATCCTGACTCTGCAATGGAAGCTTGCTGGGTGACCTTTGGCCAGTCACACACTCTCAGCCTAACCTACCTCAAAGGGTTGTTGTGAGGATAAAATGGAGGAGAGGGAAATGATTTAGGCTGCTTTGGGGGCCCATTTAGGGTTGCCAACCTCCAGGTGGCACCTGGCGATCTCTTACAATTGATCTCCAGACAAAATAATTTTTCCTGGAGAAAATGGCTGGTTTGGATGGTGGACTCTGGCATTATAACCTGCTGAAGTTCCTGCCCTCCCCAAATCCTGCCCTCCTCAGGGTCCACCCCCCAAATTTCCAGGTATTCCCCAGCCCAGAACTGGTAACCCAATCCCCACTGGGGAGAAAGGTAGGATATAAATAAAGTAAATAAATAAATAAAAAACAGATGGCCAAACAGGTCACTTATTTTATTACTATAGATTCATGGTAACAGCAAGCCAAGTGATTTGTTTTGTTATGATGTTTGGTTTGGAGCAGGGTCATATCGGGGGGCGGAGGTGGAATCTTTGTCTGGTGGATCTCAGTAGCCCTGGCATCACATCCCTATTAAACCCTCCCCTCATCAAATTCCACCCTCCTCCAAGCTCCATGCCCCACATCTCCAGGAATTTCCTGAGGTTGGCAACCCTAGTGTGACGTCCTCCTTATTGGGGAGGACTAGTTTCACTTTAAAAGTTCTCTTTATTTTGTTTAACAGGGTAGATTCTGCTGCCACCAGGAAATTTTAAGGATTTCCAAACCTTTATGCTTTTACTTTTGCTCTTGCTAGTTTGGTAGACCGAGTTCAAGGCTTACGAGGAACTATGTGGTCCTGGGAAGTATTTCATTCAGAGCTGGTATAAACTTGGATAAAATAGGATTTATTGAAATAACTACTAAATAAGAGGGTGATACAATGAAACTAGTAACGTGTAAATGATGAACAATTGCTTTGGTATCACACACAATCTTATCCCTCACTGACAGGGATCCTTTCATGTAACTTTGTAACACTTGTTTATCTCAATGCCATATATGTTCACTGTTTCACTCCAGTTTCTTTTGACACTCAGACTTTCCTTTAACTTTTCTTCACTTAAACTTAACTTTACTTTTTCCTATACACTCAGCTTTCAGCTCTCTTTCTTTTTCTCACTGAACAACCGCAGCTGTCAGCTTCTAACTGCTTCAACACAGAACTGTCTGTCTACATCAACTGTAAACTTGTAACTGAAACTCCTGACTGACTCACATACTCATCCTCCCAGATTCACTTCCAAAACCCCTCCCCCTCTCTGTCAACCACCAATCATACCACACTTGCCTCTCTCAACCACTCTAGTCTATCTACCACAGCCATGCAACCAAACTTTTAACGAGACACACACACACACAAAAACAAGGAATCATTACACCTAGCAACAAAACTATGACCAAAGCAGCATTTGGAATTAAGGTGTAGAGAACCTTTCTGTGTGTACCACAGTCAATGCTTTATCAAATCAACTTCATCAATAAATGATCCCTTTCCCAAGAAAAGCCTCGCCTCTAAAGAGATCATCCCTCTAAATCATCTGCTCACTCACCTAAAGGGTGTGTCATTGATATCCGTGAAGAAGTAATCATTAGTGAGGAACAAAACTCGTCTCTGGGAACAAAACAAAACAAGAGAATCAAAATTCCTCTAAGGGACACCTGTTTTAAATAGATGAAAGGGTCACACTCTCTTACTGATACGCAATTCAAATCAGATATAGGTAGGCCTGCCAAATCTCATCAAATCGCGGCGGGGGATCTGCATGTCTTTGCAGAATCCTTGCCGTGGGGACGGCGAGACGTGTTGCACCGCCATCGCCAGGACATGACGCTATGCGTCGCTCTGGCAACGGGGCTGTTTGGAGCCCCGTTGCCAGAGCAACGCGTAGCGTCAGATCCTGGTGACGGCGAGTGCAACGCGTCTCGCTGTCCCCGCGGCAAGGATTCTGTGAAGACCTACGATCCCCCGCCACGACTTGGCAACCCTAGATATAGGCATGTCAGTAGTATGCTGAAAACACTCGGCTGTATTTCTCCTTTTCAGCCCAGCCAGATAAGACAGTGGATAGTCCGGACTGGTGACTGAATGTCATGATGGGCTGGATGAATGCTGATAAATTCAATCCAGACCAGACTGGCTCTTTAATCACTGGCTGGCAATATTGTCTGCAGAATGGGGCTGCACTCCACTTGAAAACCATGGTCTATTATGCACTTATGGTTTCCGTTGCTTTCAGGGTCCATTAACTTTTTTTGGGGGCGGGGGGTTGTTCCTGCATTTGGTTTCCTCTCTTTAGTGCTCCCTTTAGTGCTCACTTTGCTTTTAGTCTGCTTTTCCCCTGCATTTTCTGAGAGCGCTATTGTGGCAACTCTTTTTAAAGTTCGATCCAAAGTCGAAGCGATTTTTAGAGCACAATGATTTAATTGGATTTCCTCCCCCTTGATGCCTACTTCCCTGACCACATCAAAGTCATTCTACCCACTCACCCACCTTCTGCCGTCCCCTCTCCATCACTGCTGTACAACCACCATTCTTTATTTTTAAAAATTTGGCCATACAGGACTAGCCTGAGACTAGAGTCGGAACGTTAAATCAAGAGTTTAAATCTCCAGTACCCATTTGTTTTTGTTTTGCCATGAAAAGTTAGGGATGGGACTCCACTGTAATAGCCATCTCTCATTTGTTCCTAACCCCCCCCCAGCGGGTGAGCCCTGTGCTCTGCACCTCCTGGCCATCTGACTCCCGCCCCCGCCAAAAGCCTTCACAAGGACCCTTCCTAAAAAAAGTCGAGCCAGACAAGAGCTTTTGGGGCCAGGGCTGATGATCTATTTTAAAAAAGGCTTATCCCTCCCTGCTGCGCAGATTGCATTCCGAGGGGTGTGCATTTTTTCAGAAACAATCAGAACCCAGGCTCCTCAGGACTCTTCTTTCTGTGCCTTTTGCCTCTTCCTCTCTCCAAGGAGCAAGCTTCAGCATGGAAAGGCTGCCCTCCTCCACCTCCTCCAGGCTCACTCAGAGGTTCGGGGACCAGCAACAAACAGCAACATTCACTTGGAATCCTCCCCTTTCTCCTGCACACTTAGTCATCAACCAAGGAAACCTCTTTTTCCCCCTTTCCCAGCCAGACATCATCATCAACAACAAAAATCATGTTGAGGGACCATGCGCCCTGCTCCAAAGCAGGGACTTCTTTTTTTAACCTTTAGAAAAAAATCACCAGCTGAGCTCTCTACCAGAAATAATATGTATGCAATGGTGATTTCTAAAAAATACTGTGGTGTGCATTCCTG
>NW_015173673.1:1637000-1637273 GCF_001447785.1 Gekko japonicus
TCCAGGCTTTTTTAGGACCTGCACCAGTGACCCCTTGGGAAAAGGAGAGCACCCCCCCCCCCAGCTGATCCCTCTGGCCCCACAGCCAATCCTTCAGGCTTTTAAAAAGGCTTTGCTGCTGCCTTATCTGTTGCAAACTCTGGTCAGTTTCAAGACGGTTTTCCCCCTTTGCCTGGGTTCCTTTATGTTCCCTTTCCAATTTCTCAAACAGAGCTTCGAAACCCTCCCCCTCTCTGCTTGCTTAGGATTGTTGTGACTGTGCTTTATGAGATT
>NW_015173673.1:1637431-1713977 GCF_001447785.1 Gekko japonicus
TTCCCACTTTTCCCAGTGGCCAATAACAGCAGAAAATCCCCTAGTGCTTGGCAATGAGGAAAATGGGCCTTTACACTTGTCAATTTCAAAATAGTCTGGTAAGTTAATTTCAAGAGGTTTTTTCCCCCATTTGTGTTCCCTTTCATTCAAGGAAGAACTAACACTAAAAGGCACGCGCAACACTAAACTAGGGGGATTTAAATGGGAGGCCCTTACTTGACACTACTGTGCAGCTGCAATAGGGCAACTGCATAAATTTTAAAAAAACCTTTAGGCACCCCCCCCCCCATACAACACAAATGACGTTCCAACCTCAATTAAGAAAAGTGTGGGGGTTTTCTTCTTGTAGCTGCAGAATAAATACACTGGAGAAAAAAGTATGGTGCATAATGCAAGCACAGAATCCGAAGTCAAGCTTAAGGACTCGACTACCCGGAAAATCTGAAAACCCCACCTTTCTCCCCAATATATGTGAATATATTCCTCTAGGCCTGCTTTAATATACACCTCAGATGATGGATAAAGTATTGCTATTTGCCTAGGTCAGATCTGCACACTTAGCAGAGTGCTCGGATAGAAATATAGCTGGGCAGAAATGGGAAGGAAGGCAGTAGGCAACAGGATGTAGAATATGCCATCAAGTCACAACCATGTCATGGGGACCCCCATCCACAGGCCGTTCCAGGCAAGAGATGTGCAGAGGTGGTTTGCTGTTGCCTTCTTCCACATAGTGACCCCAGGCTTTCTCGGTGGTCTCCCGTCCAAGTACTGATCATGGCTGACCTGCTTAGCTTCCAAGCTCTGACAAGCCTGGTCTCAGCAGGGCTTTTTGGGCTGCTAGGCAGCAGGATAGTGATCAATCGTAGTGGAACATTCCAATTCCATGATGCTGAGACTGTCCCCCCCCCTCCCCCCAGCACTAATCCTCAGTGAACTGGAAATCCATCTGGCGCAGTGACAGCAGGCATCAAGGGGACTTGAGGCAAAACTGTCCATGCTGTGCAAAGACAGCTTGCTGCTGCAGGGGAGATTTGTAACCTGGCTGCCAGCTGAGCATTTCAAAAATATCTCAGCTAACTTCATTAACTGGCCAAGCATGGCCAGCCCAATAACCCCAAAGCCAAATTCTATGTGCTGCCACACAGACCAGGGGCTTCCCTGCTGGGTAAGAGGAGGAAAAGGTCTGCCCCGACCTAGTCCACAGTGGATTCCAGGCTTCCCCTGGGATTTATGTTACTTTTATTTCACCTCGATTATGACTGGTATTTTATTTTATTTGAGGGTTTATACCCCATCGCATTGCATATTGAATCAACCAACACTACGAACTGATATATATTTAAAAACCCTATTAAAATCCAGTCCAAGGATAAAAGGGAGAATCTAGAAATACACAAAAACGGGAGCCACTCCTCTCTGGAAAATGCACTCATCACATTGTGAGTTCTGCTACTTAGAAGGGGTTGTACAATACAGATTGCTAGATGCCTGTGATATCATGAAACACCCTCACCCCTCCCTGGAGCAGTTTTCTTCATCTTAAAAATAAACAATTTTTAAAAGCAAACAAATCATCTATGATTGCTTAAACATATAATCACACAAACAGAACCATAAACAAATAAAGCAAATCAGAAGCATACAGAAGAAGCCAAACCGGTAAGGAAATCAGGGTTCACTGTGTCTAGTAATTTGAATAGTGAAGGTGGATGGAAGCTCCTCCTCTCAGCCCACAAGGGCCAGTGTGGGGTAGCGGTTAAGAGTACCGGGCTATTATCTGGGAGGCCCGGGTTTGAATCCCCACTCCTGCCATGGAAGATTGCTGGGTGAACTTGGGCCAGCCACATTCTTTCAGCCTAACCTACCTCACAGGGTTGTTGGGAGGATAAAATGGAGGAAAGGAGAACAACGTAAGCTGCTTTGGGTCCCCACTGGGGAGAAAGGCGGGGTACAAATAAGTAAATAAATAAAAACAAGGTTAAAACACACACGTGCAAAAAGCCCACATGCTGCCTCCTGTTCTTATTAATCTGAAAAGCAGCTGCTAGGATTGCCAACTCTAGGGTGGGAAGATCCTGGTGACACGGAGATGGATCCTAGGAAGGGTGGCGCTTGGGGAGGATGCTCAGCAGCAGTGTGATGCCACAGAGTCTGCCCTCCAAAGCAGCCATTTTCTCCAAGGGAACTGATCTCTGTAGTCTGGATATCAAGTCGTAATTCCCGGAGAAGTCCAGTCACCACCTGGGGGCTGGCAACCCTAGCAGCTACCGAAACCTGTATTTCCTTTATCGCTTTCTTGCCAGTTTGGTGTAGTGGTTAAGTGCGCGGACTCTAATCTGGGAGAACCGGGTTTGATTCCCCACACCTCCACTTGCAGCTGCTGGGTGACCTTGGACAAGCCACAGTTCTGTCAGAGCTGTTCTTGAAAGAGCAGCTCTCTCAGAGCTCTCTCAACCCCACCTAACCTCACCGGGTGTCTGTTGTGGGGAAGGGAAGGGAAAGGAGATTGTAAACTGCTCTGAGACTCCAAATGAAGGGCGGGGTATACATCTAATCTCCTCCTCTGTACAGGGCTTGTTTTTATATTTATGGAATTTCCTTTTATTCTCTCTAAATTGCCTTGTTTTAAATGTTGGGCATAAAAAAACCCAAACAAAACTACAGCAATAAAACACTTACCCCTTTATCCACAGGCACTTTCACATCCATTGAGAGGTAGCCAGTTTCCCCAGTGATCATTGCAGATCGTAGCTGGGAAAGGGAACAGATTTACATTAATGCCTCTGGCTAGGATTGGGGCTTCCTGCTTTTAGATGGCCTGTAATGCATATGAGATTTTTTATAAGAATCCTGGTTTTAAAAAAGCCAATACTGTTCTGCTGGGCTTTTGGATGTGCAGCTTTTGTTAATTGAGATCAAACTTACGAATACTTCTGGCTATATGGAGAAGTGGGTGACGATATTTTATACTTTTCAATAAATAATCAGCCACTAAAATCAGACAAGCTTTACAATGCACTTTGATGTCAGTGGAGAGGGGTGAAGCTGCGGAGAGATATTCTCTGAAATCCCAGACAGTAAACTTACTACTTCATCCGAATCTTCCCATTCCACCTCAGAAAGGTCAACACTGTTGTAATTTGGCTTGGGCTTCAGCTTCTTCCCATCTCTATACTGGAGTTTAGAAGACAAACAGAAAAAAATAACTGAATTATTTTGCCACTGAATTAACCAAAAATTATAGTATATATCTAAAACAGAAACTATTTTATGGGGGGGGGATTGTGAGTATTTTTGTTTGTGCGTGCGCACATGTGTGCCTGGAAGTCATGGTTGACTTCTGGCAACCCCTAGTGGGGCTTGGACGTTTCAGAGAGGTGGCTTACTATTGCCTGCCTCTGCATCCCGGCCCTGGTCTTCCTTGGAGGTCTCCCATCCAAGTACTTGCCAGGGTTGGTTAGCTTACAAGATCTGATGAAATCAGGCTTGCCTGGGCTGTCCAGGTCAGGGCAACAGAAACTATTATTAACTTTTCCTAGCTACACAATATTTGGGCACAACCCCAATTTAATAAGGAAGTTTCCAAGCATCATTCTTTTCCTGCAAGCAATATGTAGAAGTCACCCAGTAAACCTCACTGAACAGTGCAGTACTATTCTACCACCAATCCTACCAGTCTGCCATTTAAATCTTTCAATTTAGCATGTACTGCTACATGGATCATGTACAAAGATGATGAATATTCAGCCAAATCACAGATTTAAATAGGTATGGGTGCAAACATATACTAGCATGGCCCCTTAAGGCCAACTTGATGATGTGAATGAATCAGACACTCTATAATGGCATAACTAGACTCCAAGAAAGCAACGAAGAAATTCAGCCAGTCACTTACCAATGGGCGAAGGTCCGGGTGAGACAGTATATAGCCATTGTTAGTGTTTAGAAAGGCATATCCATGGACACCCAGCTTTAAACAAAATGTAGTTGAATTATTAGCCCCATTCCCTTTCTATAACTTTTCAAATAACAGAGAAGATAAGAGATTCCTCACTTACAAACATAACTGATTTTCCTACTTTCCAGAAAAGATCCCTATTTTCAGGGGTCGTTTCGTAGAAAAAGAGCTAGGGGAACTCATTAGCATAACTCATTAGCATATGCCACACCCCCTGACATCACCGAAAGTGTGTCATAAGGCCACACCCCCTGACATCACCAGAAGTGTGTCATAAGGCCACACACCCCGCCCCCAACGGTCCCGGCCGCCACTGCCGGCCTTGCAGCTCCACTGCCGAGCCCCATGAGGGGCCCGGCGGTGGACCTGCAAGGCCGGCGGGAGTACAAGGAAGCCCCGCGAAGGCCCTCCCTGGCCCCAGGCAGGCAGGGGTGGGGAGAGGTCGGGACGAAGCAACTTACCCTCCCTCTTCTTCTGCCTCCTCCTGGCTGAATGAGGGCCGGAAGCGGGGCGGCCGGAAGCAGGGGGCGGGGCTTTGTCATGTGCCCCGCCCCCCGTACCTCACCCAGGGGAACTGCGATCCCCCGCGATTCCCCCCGAAATGACCTCTGCCTATTTTGAGTCTTATTGTCCTGAGAAAGCTATATACGCTCATAATTCAAGTAACTGCGTTGGTTTCCAACTACAGCCCTCCAAACATTCAGATGTCCCTTTCCCTCACTTGTTTCCAGGACAGTTTAACCTTCCCCTCCTGTTTGTACCCAGCATCTCATCTTCAGAGCTCTTTAACCTCTGTGCATGGATATTCTAGGCAGCTAACAGGGCTCATAATAGGCGCACGGAGACCTACATACGCAAGTGCTGTCGAGCAGGAACCGATTTAAGGCAATCCCAGCAAGGGCCTTTCAAGGCAAGTGAGAAGCAGATGTGGTTTGCCAGTGCCTTCCTCTGCAGAGTCTTGGCACTCTCCCACCAGAGTACTGACCTTGCTTAGCTTCTGTGAGTTGATGAGATCCAGCTATATCATGCTGCCTTCCCTCCCACTGAGAGACCTGTCCTCCATAGATTCCCTTAATCCATCTAAGCTAATAGCCATCTTCACACATCTTGTGGCAGTGAATTCAATAAGTAGCAAAGAATAACAAAGCCACAAAAAACAACTGTGAGCTGAATTTCCCCACAGAATATTCACAAAGGAGAGTTCATAAATATACAAGAAGTCCAACACTTTTCCTAGGTAATTTTTCCAGTGTTTCAGACCTCTGGTCCTTCCTCAGGAACAAAGAACAACTACCGAGAGTCTCATTCCATCTCCTTATGAGATAATGCTTTTCTGTTATTTCTATATTGGGCAAGATCTCCTTAACTCTAACCAGCACCCCTAAAGGCTGCTTCAATGTATCAGGACCCAAAAACATGCCTTGTATATTTATGGACTTTTTGTATGTTTGTCTTGTATATCAATTCTTTGGCTTCTGCATTTTCCTATGATGGATTGTATGGTGATTTACTTCAGACAATAGATGCATTTCACTTTAAATAAAGTCTTCTTTGTGAATACTTGTTACTGTGTGCTGCACTTCTGTTGCTGACTAAATTCAATAAGTCAACTACGTGCTATATTATTTATTTCATTATTTATTTCATTGTATTTCTATCCCGCCCTCCCCGCAAACGGGCTCAGGGCGGCTCACAGTTTAGGGCATCATGTGCCAAATATAAAAACAGATAAAAACAGATAAGACAAGATAAGATAAAACAACCATATTTTACAATTAAAGTGCTCAGTGATGTTAGTCATTCAATCGCATTTAGATGGCGTACTGTAAATGTAACACAAGGTCCCGATTCAGCGGTGATTGATCTATCGCGATGTTGTGGCTCGATCTTCATATAGGGTCAACCCACTACCCTGTTGTTACTAACGATAATACTTGGTGGTAGTGGTAGTGACGGCTCCTAATTAAAAGCCTGGCGGAAGAGCTCCGTCTTGCAGGCCCTGAGGAACTGTAAAAGGTCCCACAGGGCCCTGATCTCCTCTGAGAGCTCATTCCACCAGGTAGGAGCCGCCACTGAGAAGGCCCTGGCCCTGGCTGCAGCAAGCCTGGCCTCCCTGGGGCCTGGAATCACTAGCCGATATTGTGGCCCCGACTGTAGTGCTCTCTGGGGTATGTGTGGGGAAAGGCGGTCCCTCAGGTATGCCATTTAAATATGAACAGTGCTTCTTCTCCTAGAGATGTATCCTTCACTAGGAATCACTGATCTTTATGACAATTGTTGGAGTGCATCATCTTACCTTGTACCGTGGAGCCAACTTAAGGAGTTCCCTCAAAGGAACATCTGAGCCCACAACACCTAGAAGAATGCCATGAGATCTCTACAGAATAACAGAAAAAAACATTCTCAGAAATGAAAACTGTCAAGAACACTTAAAGACATTGTTAATAGTATTTGTTCATTCATTCGTTCAGTAAAGGTATATTCCACGTTTATTACAAATAATTTTCAAGGCCGCTTATACCAGCAAGAAATACATTTTTTTAAACAAACAGATTGAAAAGCAGCAAATCTAAAAATCGACTACTCTGAAAGACACCCAGCAGCAATCCAAAACACAACTGAAACAGCAACAAAAATTTAAATGGAGGAACTCAGTATGAACAGTAGAGTGAATCTTCTAGTTGATGGGGAATGCTCATATTCTACTACGTACTCGAGTATCTCTCTACTAACAGTGCGGCGGGGGGGGGGGGGGCTGAAAGTGCTCAAGGAGCCAACTAGCTGCTATGCCAGCGTATCTCAGAGGTATGCTAGCGTGTTGCAGAGATAACCTGGTGTAGTCCTGTTGCTGCTGCACCATAACTGAGAGCTGCTGTAGCAATGGCACAGGACACTGCAGGAACATACTGCTGCACTGGGAGGGAGGAAGTGGTGGGCCCAGGGCATGGGAGGAGATAATAGGCTACCTATACTATACCAGACCTGGGATGCCCCCCCCCAACCATGTAAAATGATGCCAGCAAAAACCAGAGTAGCTTATGGGCATCCATACAACAGAAAAGGCTAAGTACCCGCCCCCCCCCAGCAAGCACATGCCTGCCCACCAGTCCCAGCATTGTACAGGAGGCTGATTACATCCACAGTAAATCACCCTCTCCCTAGCAATGGCCAAACCCCTTCCCCCACACCCAATCCCAGCCACCCAGCATTACATAAACCCCAGTCAGGATGCCTTATTGCCCACTGCACATGGAATGGAACTCTATCTATGGCGTTCCAGACGTCCACACTTAAGAGCACACAGTGTTGCACTTGGGTGGCAGGAAAGGCACTGAGAAGGCACTTAGCACCACTGAAGGAGCACTTAGCCCTAGCCACCCAGGAGGAGAGCAAAGGCCATGCTGTGTGGCTAACATGTCTCATTTCAGAACCCCACCTCTGGAGACACAAACCAAAGGGGCAACGATGCACTGAAAGGTGAGCAGGGATGGGAATCCAGCAGCCCAGCCTAAGGGTCCACACCTGCCTCACCCATCCCCCTCGCTCAAATCCAGGCACGGCCTCGACAGTGCAGGCTCCCACACCTGAGGCATGTATGGATATGCATGTATCGAGGTGACCTGAGCAAGGCCCCCACATTGGTATGCTCAAGGCATACTCCCAATAGAGCTGCCTATGATGAGAAGGGGAGGCAGGAATACAGGAGGAGTGGATAGAGCAGATGCACACTACTATCTCATGGGATCAGTGCGTGTCACCTGGATAGCTGCAGCATGTGACTCGGGGGGTGGTCCTCTGGCCGATGGGGCCCTCCAATGTGGGTGGGACCGCAGATGCTGCTGGGCCCCATAAGCATGGCTGTAGTGGGCACAGCTTCTGTACTGTTTGCCACCACTGCATGTGTTTCTGTCTAGAATCTGTGCAAGTGATGATTCAACAGGGAACAGACCTGGGAGGACAACTGGTGAAGTTCCTGCCACTGGTTCCAGCCCGGCTCTTGAAGCATTCTGCCCGGGGCAGACATCCATTTGACAAGTCCACCGTACTTCCAAGCATGCTGCAACAGGGATAGCCCAGCCTCTCTTCCCATGCCCCCTGGGAGCAGCTTGCAGTGGCATAAGAGCCATACTGGACAGAAGGAGCTGGCAACACCATTCATTGGACTGTATCATGATTTACTGTTCAATAAAGTCTGGACTGTTCAATAAAGTCTGTTTGATAACTGGCAGATAGGACTGGGTCCACGCCCCTCTCTGCCCAACCTCCTCCTTCCCCTCACCTGTGAATTCCCCTCGGGGCTTCCTAGGATGATCTCCCCTTCATATGTCACCGTGGGTGGGCTCTGACTCAGGGATACTCATGTTGGGATCCCTGCGCTGGTCTCTAATTGGACTTCTGTTATGTTCTGATGCACAATATAAGAGAGATCCAATGGCACCACCAAGACTGACTACATTAATTGACCCCTGCCCTCTTCTCACACACCCTGGGCTGGTTGCTGTGTGCCGCTTGCACAGTGAACAGGCTGGGGGTATGTGGGTGCAGCAGCAGGGGACAAGGATAGTTGTGCATGGATAGCATTTTTGCTGCCAGTCAGGCCCCTGCCACGGAGGGGTGGGCATCCTTTTAAACACATGAGTGCTCTTCCCTTATGGGCTGGGGGGATGCGCTCAGGCCATGTACCTCTGTTGAGGCTGCACTGTCACTGGGTCTTTCCTCTTTGTCTGCTGGCTCTCCATTGTGGGAGGGGGGACTGGCACTGAGGGTCAAAAGCCAGATTGGTGAACAGAGACTGGCTGCACCTGTGTGTGCCACTCACAAAGACATAACTGGCTGCCATTGCCTGATTGGTGGATGCTGCCAGGGTTGCTATGGAGTCTCTTGTGCTTGCTATGCTGCCTGTGCCTTCTGGAGGATCTTGGGTTGTTACTTCCTCCTTCTGAATGTCCACAGGAAGCAGACCAGTGGCACCACTTTTATGTCAGTGGATGACCACCACCATCACCACAGTGGCCCTCAGGATTGGGCTGCAATTGTGAAGGACATGTGAATGCAAAATTTAGCACATCCCCTTGAAAATATTCAGAAATGGTGATCAGGAAAGCATTACTGACCCTCTATTTTAAGTTTTTTTTAAAGGACACATGACAAATTTTACAAAGGTTTGCCTGTTCCACATGATGACGGGGTTGTTTATTTTATGCTTGAGCACCTATATTTGAATAGACAATATAAAGTGAGAAGCAACAAGAGACAGAACCTAGGACTGTATAATATAACACGTGTGCTTTGACAAAGGATAACTTAGCAGTATTTAGACTGCAGTGTTACTCTTCTATCCACTCTCATGCCAAGTGGCGCCTAGAGGTTGCCCGAGAGCATCATGCTTACCGTTTCATTCTTCTTGCTGAAAACTGGCATTGCCACTGTTGTCATTAGCAGGAGGCTTTGAGCCTGAGATGCAAAGAGCTACCAGGAAGAAAAGGGTAATTTTATTAGTATTATACTAAAGTGTGCCAGCCATTGACAGGAAGTTAATACAAGAGAGGCATATGAAAAGTACATTTTTTAAAATAACTAAGAGGATGCTAGAAAGTTAGCTCATTGGTGGGGAGGTTATGAAGCTGAGACAAAGATGGCAGGGAATATTCAAGAAAGAGGAATACTGAGAGAAAGGAAGCTTCAGAAGAAGCCATACGTACGCATGTCCGTATTAATATGGCCTAGCCATACGTACATAGCCAAACATGGTAAACAAAAGCACCTGAATAATATATATAAGCACAGAAACGGCATTTGGGGACAAATGGGAAATAGTGGGGGGAAATACAAAGGGCATATCTATGCAATGTTTCTCTCGTTTGCGTGAACAGTCCAGGTGATACCCAGAACATTAGGGATAAACTGGAATGCTAATATGCAGCTACATGGGAGATAGAGAGAATATCTGAATAATCAGAAGCTATGATCATCTTTGGTGCAGTTGATGGGAATGGGCACATGACATAAGGACTGTTAAAAAACATGATCCACAGAACCTGCAATATAAATACCCCACTTAAAATACTTGAAGGCCGTACATTTGCAAGAAAATAGAGTCCTTTTTTAAAAGGAATATTCATAATACTGCACAAATTCACATTTCAAAATCTATCATTTGGATTTTAAGTTCTATCACGAACCTTCATTCTGCATATTTGATGCTGAAACTTCAGTATTAAGACATACAAACGCCAACTGTTAACTATGACCTGAGCTTCACTTAAGAAAAAAATGGTTTTGGGATTTCAGAGACAGACTTCAGAATGTTCAGAATATATCTCTGTTAGTATGAAATTCCCTTTCAGCTCTTATTCAGTATACTGTGCAAAAAACCACTTAAGAAAACAAACTATGAAATGAATATAGAACAAACTAAGCTAAAGATAAGCAGAGACATCACACATAACATACATTCAGGTATATTGAAGAGAAATTGATATGTATGCATGTGTGCATTAATTAGACAGACATACTATGTAAACGAGAAAGAGATGTATCCATATATTCTCAGAGGAAAAGCAACTTGGCTTGCCTCTAGCAAAGTCAAGAAGTGACCTGCAATCATCTATCCTAATCATCTACCTGATAAAACAATACTGGCAATTTGTATCAATTGGCCAAGTACATACTGTTAAAAAGGATGCGGCAGGAATGAGTCCAGTCTAAGATGCTCAACCCTTACGAGGTAACATATGACACACAAGAGTATTACATATATTCAATTAATTCATGGCGTAATTTACAAATTGCCTTTATATACTCCTGAATGGTTAGTAATACTATTTATACTGAGTTTTTACTAAATGATTAAAGCGCAGCAACACTACCTCCACAATCCTTACAACTAGGGATGTGCACCTGGAAAAAAATACAGTATTTTTTGGATTTGCATTTCAAAAAGGGCATAAATACCAGAGTATTAGGCTCTCCCAGTACCATTTTGGGATTTGGGGTTTTCCGGGATTCCAAAATTATTCTGGTTCCATTATTCCCTATGGGGGACTTTTTAGAGGGGGGCGGATGGGCTGTTTTTCAACTAAATGACACCAAAATTGCAGGGGACCCAGTGCTGCCTGTCCACTAAAGACCCTCCCCACCAGCTTCAAGTGAATTGGGCCAAGGGCCCTTGAAGAAGGTGCCCCCAAGCATCCTACTTGCAGCAGTGTGGACTGGGGAGAAAAAACAGCCCTGAAAAGGCCTTGCCCCCACAAAGGGGAGAGGGAAGGAGGGAGGGAGAAGGAGCCAGCCAGACCCACAGCTCTGCTGGGCTTTGTGCCTGTCTCACCCAGGCTGGAAACCACCTTCCCTGGGCTGGGTGTGAGACTCCTAATAGCTGGGAGCTGCCTTCCCTGGGCTGAGAAGGATGCCTCCCTCCCACTGCTCATGAAACCTGTTAAACAGGGGGGGGAAATAGGCCTTGGGGTCCTTAAAAATCCAGCCCCAAATATTTCCAGAAATATACGAGACTTAGAGACTGGTACTCCCAAGAATACTGAATACTACTCTGAATTAGGTATTTGGGGGGTATATGTTCGGACCATATATATCCAAGCACACATCCCTACTTATAACTATTTTAAAGCAGGACAGGATTATTATATACAGGAAGGCTGAGAGTCACCAGTCATGTTTTCAAACACTACACTACAATACAGCACAGCATAGCTTCACAAATACATCCAGAGCTATCAGCATCTTCCCCACACTGCACAGCTCTCTCACTGGTGTGCTGTCATCTTCTCCCCAGCCTGGATGTATAGTGGAGCTACATCTAGGTAAACTAGCACAGGACAACAAGACTGACACCAGATGAACAGTTCATGTTCAGATAACGCAAAGCAGCTTGTTACCTCCTCAGCTTGTGGAAGCTAGCGAGAGATGTGGATGACAAATGAATGTGCCCGTTAATGAAATGAATGGAGGGTGTAATGAATGATTGCACAAGGTAATGAAACACAGCAACAAATGAAGATAAATGCCAGCCAGAAATGCAAGAGGAGCAAGCTGAAATCATTGCACAATTGTTCCAAACAGTCGGCGCCAAGACTGACAAAACAGATAGCCAGTTGTACAATTGATACATTTCTTATTGACCTCTAGTACATAGTAGACTTCCAGTAGAATCAGATGTCCATAAAGTCAATAGAGAAAGAAAGTCTTCCTATTGTACTGGATATGAGGCAGTATCATGTAAAACTTTCCATTATTAATCATAAACAGGGATGCATTTCTTTGTTTCCTTTGCAACTGACAGGCACCAATCGAAACCAACCAATGCCATACACAGTGGTGGGGGTGTTCAGTAGTGCTCACACTGAAGGAACATGATGCCCACTAAAGAATCGGTAGAAATGAAATGCAATGGCCAAGCTTCACATTTCACCTCATTTTTGGTGGGCTGCTGTGTGACAGCCTATTTCTGTTTCAACACACAATAGGTGTGAGAAAAGGTCTTGTTCATGTTGATACTTCAGGCAGTCTGGAGGTGGTTAATCTACCCAAGACCAAGGTAACAAAGAACAGACATACACCCACAGGAATTGCCATAAAGCCAGAGTTTTGCATTTTAAAGGTACACAAAATCCACTTGAGAGATTTCCTTAATCTTATGAAAACTCTTAATGGCTTCACTAGAAATTCCTCCAATGTTTAGCCTAAGGAAAAAGTTCAAAAGTTGCTTTAGGTGAAATTTCAGTGTAATTTTCTTTTTATTACAGTGGTTTTTTCAGTCAAAGAAGCAAGCCATTACTCAGTTTTAGAAGCAGTTTATCTTTTTGGCAGCAGAAACTGCTGCACTGAAAAAACCAGCAACACAAACCTCTGACTTCTCTGTGTGCTTCTCTCCCCTTTAAACATGTCCCCTCTTTGGTTTCCTGGTCACAGTTATCACGGACCTTGCCTGACACCTTCAAAACAAGTCAATTTTCCCTCTGTGTAGCAGTTAAGACTCTGTACTGCTGTAGCCCCACTGGACTGGAGGCTCAGTGACCCATTTCCTAAAGTGAAACTAATCTCTTTTGCTGTGGGTAATCCCTTATACGGTGTCTCTGCAGAGTTCACAGAAGACATAAATACTACTTAACTCCTGCTATGCCTGTGCAATTTGCTTTGAACCCTTAGTTCATGATGGAACGTAAGGACATCACAGGTGAAGACAGATGACGTCTGCCTAAGGTTATCTTTGTCCTTCATCCACACTTAGCCTTTACAGTCTGCCGGCTGGAGGCTTAGCTCAACATACTTACTGCACTGTCCATGTAGGCTTCAGTCCATATGATATCGTGATCATGATTGATAACCATTGGCCGACTGAGCACGTGCAAGTATTCCATGACATTCTCCTGGACATCAGCCAAAGTGGATATCTGTGTGTAATAGCCTTACACACACACACAAAAACAAAACAACAAAATAAAGTTAACTTCCTTGAATTAGAAAATACAATGTCTAGAACTGCATTCTGCAGACTGTACTGAGAAATGGATTGGATTTCAGAATGGTTGTTTCAAGGTCTAAAACAGGCCTCAATACATGTAAGCTTGGTAGTATCCTCTGTGCATGTGGGCACTGATGTCCTGAAGGGCTTAGGGACATCCCAGAAACCCTTGGACTTGTCAAGAGGACTACCAATGACTGTTCACTTGGAAACTCAACAGGACACAACCACACATTCACTGCCCCATGTTAGTTGCATTCCCAGTTTCTACCGCCTCGGTTTCAAGTGATGAAATGGTTCTTACACATTCACAAGCGGTGACAAGTAACAGGCACCCAGACACTATATACACTGGCACCATAATTTATCATGGTAAAACACAGCTCGTGAAATGGATGCAGGACAAAAGTGCCAGCATATTACTGAAATCAATGTGACTAGAATGTACAGCTATTGCTTTCAATGAGGCTCAGGTACAGCGGCCACCCAGTGGGTTGGACACGCAGAGAGCAATGCAGAAAAAGTTAGTCCCAAGTTGATCGAGGGGATCCAAGCACCCAGATAAACCCCAGTGACTGTGATACCTGCAACAGCTCCTCATGTGACTGCACGAGAAGCAGCTGAGATGGAAAGGAGCTACAAGTACTTTCCTTTTGGTTTACCTACCACCTTTTATCCCATCTCTCAAACCCAATGCATTTTTAAAACAAAGTTAAGAAATAGGAAATCCCAACCAAAGCTCTTTGTCTCCACTCTTACTTACTTCCCTCCATCCATGGGTCTCTCCTAAGGAATAAAACACCCCTTATTCAGTTCCCTAATTCTATCTTCCTCAGCCCTTCCTGAAACACCCCCTATTCAGTCCGCTAATTCTATCAGTTCAGTTTATTAGGTTTAAAAGCCTATAGGCCAGGCCCGTAGCCAGGATTTTTTAATTCGAGGGGCTATTAAATAAGTTGGGGGGGGCACCCTGCACACGCCCCAAGGGAGCACCACAAATAAAATAAAAAATTGGAAGTTGCAAGGCCTGGGCTGGATGGGAAGTTGGGGGGGCTTGGCAATAAGTTGGGGGGCTTACAGGAGATGCCCCACTGTAGCTACGGGCCTGCTATAGGCCATATACCATAAAAGTTAATTTTAAACTTTTTAAAAGGTTTTAAATATTTAGAAAGACAGTATAACAGAAATGTGCCACATCTATTATACAATTGCACAGAGTACTCAGCAGAAGTCTCAACCTTGTAGATTCGGAAAAGGAAGAAAATTTTAATGGCCATTTCCTCAGGAACTTTTCTCTTCCAACTGCATGTTTTGGGCAACAACAAAAAATATATGGGCAAGTGAGTTTATAGTTGCTAATGGGCAGTCACAATAGCGTTGACTTCCTGGAATGCCCTGAAAATGACCCTTCATCTGTGCAGATGGGAATGCATTGCAGTGTGCCGCCATATATGCTCTTCTCAACTTAGGGACAGATAGTGCGTACAAATAGTGTGGTACCTCAGCCCTTCCTGACAGTCCCAAACACCTGTTTAGCTGAGGCATGTCTAGGAATACACAATACCTTGAAGCTTTCTTGGAGCTCTCCAGACTTAAATCAAACTTGTAGTTGGACAAATGGAAGTCTGCAGTCCAGTTATAATAAATAATATTCATCAAAAGATTAAATAAAGGACCGATCTTTACCTTTGTTGTTACATGCTATCCACTTCACATTCTTTGCAAAACTGACTTCCCTTCCGATAAGATATGTAAAAACACGAACCTGTGACACAAGAGCACAGATGCTGAAATACAGATGCCTTCCTTATCCAACATAAAAGTAAAATGCCTCTACCTCACTGCTGTAAAGGTAAGAGATAAATGCAGGGTTGCTTATTTTATACACTGAGCGTCTGCAAATTTTGTGTCTCGTTTCACTACAAATCCACATAAAGGAATTTCTGTTCACAATAATACCCTGTTAACGTTAGCCGCCCTGAGCCCGTTCGCGGGGAGGGCAGGGTAGAAATATAATAAATAAATAAATAAACGTTAGTTTTGAAATGGTGAAAAGGCATCCACAGGACAGAAGCAAGGACCAACAACACTTGCATGGGATCTAAATATCTCTCCTCCCCCACACCGTCACCCCAGCTGAAGCATCCATTGTGGGAGAATCACATATTCCCAAGAGTCAAATCACCACGCCCTGTTGCTGCACAATGCAATTCCAACCCTCCATCTCCCGCAAGGACAGTTACATCATAATAACTGTGCATTCCCCAAAAGATAGCTTCAGAAGATAGCCATGTTGGCCCACAGAAGAAGAGTTGATTCAAGTCCAGCAGCATCTTAGAGACCCACAAGATTTTCAGGGTATAAACTTTTGAGAGTCAAAGCTCCCCGAAAATCTTATGGGTCTCTAAAGTGCTACTGGATTAAAATCTGATTGTTCAATCCCACTAACTCAAGGGGCAAGCCGACTTAAATAATCATTCAGCCATACAGAGCTCCAATCATGTCACTGCGGGACTATAGAGTCACCCTTTAGTTGGTACGCTACTTGATGCACTACTGAGCAGCAAAAACACAATACAGAGTCATGTATCCACAACATATTTGTTTTGATCAAAAGAAGAGGAAAATAACTGTTTTCTGTTGTCTTTTGCACTGGGTGAGTAATACAAGTGGACAAAGGAAGCAGACCAGTGATTCCATCCTAGAGCTATTTCAAGCTGCGACCTTCAGGCTATCTTTGTTCCATATTAAATTTACCAAAATGACACTCAAAGGGCTAAAGATGCATCTCCTCTGCCTTTTCTTCTGCCACATGCAAGCAAGCAAGCAAAAACCCCTTCTTGGATCACTGACATCCTCATCTGGAGAATGATTCCCTCCCAATCCTAAACATGGCTACTGAACATAAACAAAACCCATTCAACTAATAATCTCAAGTGAAACTTAGGCTGCAATCCGAAGAACACTTCCGCAGGAGTAAGCTCCATTGAGAAAATGGGACTTACTTCTGAGGGACTGCACCCTGTGTTGTTCACATCTCTGTGATACTCAGGATATTGGTAGCCCTTGTAATTTTCTTTATTTGTCTGTCATACTGGAAACAAACCTTGCGATCGGGCCAGTTGTATTTTTCAAAGACAACTTCATAATCTTCCATGGCTCCATCAGTAATCAGCATGATGGCTTGGTTACAAAGGCCTCCTTGACCAGCATCTCTGAACTACAAATGGAATGGAATCACAGTAAGGAAACTGTATTAGAGGTATGAGTTTGCTGGGATGGCTACAAGGTTATTAAATATGTTTGTCAATTATGGACTCTCTAATCTAAAGATTCTCCGAACTGTAACTTAAATTCCCACCTATCTCAAAAGCAAGAGAAATCCACAAGAGCTTCCTGATTTAGAATGTATCTCCAAGGAATCCAGCATGGTGCTTAATTTCTGACATCAGAGGTGCTAGGAGAAATGCACGTTTTTCCAGCAAATCAGGGCCTTTATCCTGAAAGTCCTTTTCCTAATCTCATGAGGCAACTACTACTTGTGGTAAGAGGAAGACACTTTGCACGTGCTAAAGTTGTCAGTTCCCCCCTGGCCACCAGCAAGGGATGGGGGGTAGGGTAGCCAGATCCAGGGTGGGAAATTTCTGGAGATTTGGGGATGGGGGCCTGGGGAGGTTGTACTTAAACAAGTTTGCATTAGTTTTCATACTGTGAAAGCACAATTTTACTGAGCATGAACACAGGGAAGATCTTAGGCTTTCCAAAACGAACAAATAGGGTCCCCACCCCTACACCAGATTTGGGGCAACAGCTGCTTTCTGGTGGGGTTTCATCAAAACAGCACCAACTTCGATATCAACTCTTTTTCTTCTCACAGTTTCCTTGTGGTACAACTGTGCTGAGCCATGCTAATGAAACCTGGTCTCTCCATACCCAGCAGTTTGCTGGAGCTACATAATTTATGAACACATGAAACCGGCTTACCTAAGGGACCGCCTCTTCCCATATGTTCCCTCAAGAGCACTGTGATCGAGGAATTTCCACCGCCTTGAAGTCCCAGGCCCCCGAGTTGTGAAGCTGGCCCACACCAGATCTAGGGCGTTTTCGGTGGCAGCTCCTACCTGGTGGAATGAGCTCCCGGAGGAGATCCGGGCCCTGCGGGACCTTGTACAGTTCCACAGGGCCTGTAAGACGGAGCTCTTCTGCCAGGCCTTTGAGTAAGAGCCGCCGCCGCCGCTATTCCACCACCGTGATTCTATCATCCATCTACCGTATTCTGGGTTGGGGGGTAGATGTCGCCCGACTGATCTGGGAAATATCACTCCTGGCGCTCATGCTATCAAGAAAACTGGCCGGCAATGTAGGATGTTGTGCATCTTGGTTATTTTATGTAGATTATTGAAGCACCAAATTTTATCATGTATGTAACATTGTTTTTATTGTTCTAAACTTTTAAACCCTGTTTGTTAGCCGCCCTGAGCCACTGGGTAGGGCGGGATATAAATCCCAAAATAAATAAATAAAATAAAAAATAAAATTATACTGAATTCGACCCTTAGTCCATCAAAGACAGTATTGTCCACTCAGACTGGAAGCGGCTCTCCACAGTCTCAGGCAGAGGTCTTTCACATCACCTATTGCCGGATCTTTCAACTGGAGACAGCAGGGATTGAACCTGGAACCTTCCACATGCCAAGCAGATGCTCTACCACTGAGCCACAACATGGATGGGTCATACTGGTGCAAAGCACAACAATTCCAGTCACTCCATTTATGAAATACAAGGCAGAGTCTTTGGTTTTTATCTGTGCCAGTCAATTCTACTTGGGGATTATATTCCACTTAATTAAGTTATTTGAAGCCTTTCAGCTTTAAGAGGCTCTCATTTGTTCTCCGTCGCACTCCTTCAGCTCTGCCCTTCTCATCCTCCCCTGTCAGTTGGCAAGCAAACCCAGTCATTCATTTTCACCCTCAAACCACAGGATTGACACATTGGTGAAATATGAAGGATGACATTCTGATTAAATGCGAGACTTAACTCAATAGTATTGTCACTAACGAAATAAGAGTTCTGGATGAGTCAAGAGCCTGATCTGATGGGGTCACGTTTTCTCAGGGGAGCCTAGCCACATGGTTTACTGTTTGACACCAAAAGCCACATCCATAACTCATTTTTATTCTGTTTTTGTCATAGCGACACCACCTTCACTGCTACCTTAAGTCAAACACTTAATAAATATGTATGTATATAAATCAAAGTTCCTGAAATAACCACGTCTAAACGTGTCATAGTCATTGTTACAGTTTCTCAAGCAATGTGCTCATCAGCAGCTTTTGGCACTGTCACAAAGGATTTACGTCAATTAACAAGAGAATTCCGTTCTCCTCCATTGCATTGCTGTAATCCCCACAATGCTCTGGGGCACAGAAGGAAGGAAGCATGTGCTTAGAGAGAGAAACAAAGAGAGAAATACCTCAGACCCACACAAACTCTGAAGTGTAGTGGGTTAGACGCATATAGAACCCGCTGAGTGTGGTGTAGTGGTCAGCATGGTTCACTGGTACACGACAAAGACAAAAAACTACTGGCCAGCTGGCCAACTATATACACACGGGAGACCATCCCTAGTTCCTGTTGGTGGGTTTGAATCTCCCGCCACCGTCCCATTGGTCCCTCCGTGGAGAGACCAGGAGCCCAGTCCCATTGTTCCTTTGGAGTCAAGCTCGGGGAGGGGGGGTAGTCACTGGCCCCTGGTGGCGGTCAGCGGACATAACAAACTCTTACCTCCCTCAGGATTTTGAAGGATTCTATCAGAGCCTTGTTCACCGTCCCTACTCCCTTTGCTTGTAACTCATCCACCAGCTGCTTGAAGTGCTAGACAAACAAGAAAGAAAGAATGTCAAAGAAGGGAGTGGGAGCATTGGCTAGAGAATAATACAGGGCCAACAAAACACTATTATGCCCTGACAGTCCAGGTGAACCTGCTGTTGTTAGATCTCAGAAGCTAAGTAGGGTCAGCCCTGGTTAGTTCTTGGATGGAAGATCACCAAGAAAGTAAGGTAAAAGGTAAAGGTTCCCTTGCTCGAAAGCCAGTCGAATCCGACTCTAGGGTTGCGGTGTTCATCTCCGTTTCAAAGCCGAAGAGCCAGCGCTGTCCGAAGACGTTTCCGTGGTCATGTGGCCGGCATGACTAAACACCAAGGCGCACGGACCGCTGTTACCTTCCCACCGAAGTGGTACCTATTTATCTACTTGCAATTTCTTGCTTTCGAGCTGCTAGGTTGGCAGGAGCTGGAACTAGAGACGGGAGCTCACTCCGTCATGCGGCACACTCGGGTCTCGAACTCCTGAACTACCGACCTTCCACAGCCTGCAGTTCAGTGGCTTAACCACTTGAGCCACCGCAGCTCCCTGAATATAGTACATATGTGTATAATCAGAGGCTGGTAAGGGCAAATCACCTCTGTTCATCTCTTGTCCTGACAGACCCTACAGAAGATCTTCCAGAATTTTCTGCCCACACCTGGATTAGAGGATTACAATACAGGCCGAGACTATCAACAAGGGACTTCAAAGAGCAGTTCTGCTTCCCCCAAGAAAGCCTCATAGAGGAAAGGGAAATGCTGTGTCTTCTGTCTTGGAGCAACAGGATTACCGTATCGGCTCATTCTGTATCTTAAGCAAAACTGTGTATTGGATGTAGATGCAAGCAAGTTATATCTTTAGAAAGTGAGGACCACCTCCACGCCTAAATCGAGGAAGGGTTCTGCACCCCCCGGATTCTTAAGTGACACTCCTGGGACCGTACATTGGTCTAGAGCATCATAGTTCCAAAGAACACAGCACAACATTAACATATTATTTAAAAATAAAGCCTGATCTGGCAACACTGGGCCACTGCCCAATGTCTATTAAGAGGCAGTATAATACAACACACTGAGGACGGTAGTTTTCAGCTTGTTCAGAACTGGAGTCACCTCAAACCTCCATCTGCAAGATGGAAGCCACTTCTACTACATTTTCATCGCAGATGCCCAGCTTCCTATTTTCCCGAGCACATCTATACTACAGATTTCCACTAACTTGTCATGCCCCCTTCCCAGAGATCTGAAGCTCTATGTAGGAGACTTGGGATGCAATCATATGCACAACTAGCCCCGACATAGCGTGAATTCCGGGCAGATTTAAAGGGCGCGATCAAACACGAACATCTGGGAAGCGTCCTGCAGCTGTCAGCAACCCGTGTTGCTCCGCTGCAGAAGCGGAGTAAACAGGCACCAAGGAAAGGGGGGGGGAGCCAGACTCACCCGCGATTGCATCTGATCACGCAGTGGTGGGCTGCACCCGCAGCTTCAAAGGACTGTGTGATCGCGCAACTGCAGGTCAAATTCCTCCAGAGGGAATAGCCTTGCTTCCCCCCACCCCCGTTTTATCTGGCATGTGTGACCGCAACCTTGGAATCTTTAACAGAGAATTCTCAGCACCTTTAACAAACTACAATTCCCATGATGATAGTTTAGTGCCAAGTTTAAAAGCCATGACCATTAAACTGGCAAAACTATGTTGCATAAATGTGCCCCTCTGTCTTACTCCTACTCTTTGCTTCTCTCACTTCATTTTTTGCCTTCGTTTAAAAACACCTTAAAGAACAAATGAAAAATGGTTGTGATGCCACCGGTGCAACCCTCCATCTGAGAATCACAATCCCCCAATAGAAGACCAGTGGCCTGGGGAGCTCTCTTGAAGACTGCTAGACTAGTCTCATGATCTGTACCAGCACTATTAGAAATCAGAGTGAAGGAAAACGTCAGGACAACAGCAGTACTATATTTCAGCATTTGTTAGCTTCTTAAATAACGAACAGATTATGCATGAATGTATCCCTCCAAGCCTAGTACCACTCACCTCTCTATTATCTCTGTCTGCTTGGACAAGGATGCCCTTAAAACAGGGTTCAATGAAATGAACATAATCATTGTACTGCAAAAACAAAGGGGAAAAATCAGAACCACAAAAACATGAGCAGTGACCAGCATTCCTGTTGTGCGACATCAGGGTTCAAATGCACAGGGCACATTTTAAAGTGCAATCCCCTACAAAATATGTGATTTGACTGTAAATCAATAACATTCAAACAGATCTTTCAAATGTGTGGGGAGAGAAACAAAATTTAATTTGAGAGGAAGATAGCCCTGGATGCCAAAGTTCCATCTCCTGCACCACGTAACTCCTTAATTTCAGAACTTGATGGCGCTTAATACACGCACACACGCAAACATATACAAATTACATCCTGATTTGTATCTCTTCCCCTGTCTCAGAACTGTGGCAAAGCCTAGGCTGCTTTTCAGTAGGTTTCAAGGAACATCTCCCTCAACTCATGACAGCCTTCTACAGGAAGGCCCATCTCCCTCAACTCATGACAGCCTTCTATTGTTAAAGTAGGGTTTGGATATCAAAGGACTTACTTATCAAAACACTTTCCCTTTCAAGGCAGCTAAAAATGCCAAGATTAAAAATATCCATATTCCAAATTCCAAGTTTAAAATTATCTATAACACAATGAAATCCTTTTCACCGCCCCCTCCTCAAGAAAATGCTGGCAGTTAAACCCCATTAAAAGCTCTTGCAAATAAAACAGCCTTTACAGACTGCCCCCCTTACACCTCCTTGGGAAGCCCGCTCCATAAGCTGAAAGCCACTATAAGGAAAGAACATGCTAAGCAGGCCACCTTAAGAGGGGGAATAACTAGGAGGGGGCAGCTGGAGAACCATGGCTGGTGCACAGGGGCGTAAGGGGAAATGCGGTCCTTCAGAGACGTAGGCCACAAAGTACGGTTGCCAACCTCCAGGTGGGGCCTGGGAAGGGCAGTTTGCAGGGGCAAGGTCCTCAGCAGGTTATAATGCCATATGATGTGACAGAGTCAACCCTCCAAAGCAGCAGTTTCCTCCGAGGAAACTGATCTGGAGATCAGGCATAATTCCAGGAGATCACCACCTGGAGGTTGGCAACCCTATCACAAAATACTTTAAAGGTGATAACCAGGACACTGAATTTAGGGTTACTAAGTGTAAAATACTTACTGGCGGGGGAGCCTTGCCAGGCTCCGAGAGCCGTCCCTGGATCTGTGTGCGAGCCACCAGCACGTCACCAGAAGTGACGTGCGACGTCGATCACGTTGAGGGCATGGCCCCGATCCTTGGAGTGAAAACCATAGAGTTTTCCCTCCGACGATCGGGGCCACGCCCCCAACGTTATTGATGTGGTTGCGTCACCGATTTTCCGCGGCGGCGGAAATCGGGCCTCCAAAGCGGGGGGTTACCCGCCCCTCGCCCCCACTTGCAGCCCTAACTGAATTGATCTCAGAGGGGGAAAAGGGCAGCCAATGCAGCCATCCTAAAATAGGCAAGACTTGAAGTGAGTGCTGAAGGCACTTCAAAGGTAGCGATTTCTCTCTCAGCCCCAGTGGGTTCCAGCAACTGCACTGACATGTAGTTATAACAAGAATTTAATGTGTGATGTTAATGGGCTGGGGGGGGGCCCCTCCAGGAGCAGGCCGGCTGGGGAAGCAAAAAAAAGGGGGGGAGGCATCTTCAAAAGTCATGCAATCTTTCCACTGTATTCTATGGCCCCATAGAATATAATGGAAAGATGACTCTAGACTCTCTCTGGCCAGCTGGGGAAGGGAAGGGGAGGCTTTTGAAGATGCCTCCTGTTATGTCTTCAGCTATATTAAAAGCCATGTTAAGCTTGAGAGGAAAAGAAGGATTGTAATCTGTAACAATACTATTGGCTAATGTGTGAATGTAACCAATCAGAGTGCAGAGAAATGCTCAGGAGGGGACTGATCTGATTGGATGCTATCTTTGTAATGCCATTGGTCTTTAACTGTTCTAGGGCGTGGCTACACCAGCCCAGGATAGTTTAAAAGGAGCCCTGCTCCACTGTTTGTTGTTGTGTGTCGTCGTGTGTTCTTCACTGTTCCTGAAACTAATAAAACTGATTCACTGTTACTTACGAGACGGCGTTGAGTCAATACTTGAAACCTCACCCTCTTTTTGCTTCCCCTGACACCCCTTCCAGAGATGTCAGGGGGAGTGGCATATGCTAATGAGTTATTATGCTAATAACTTATTAGATATGCTAATGAGGTCCTGCAGCTCTTTTTCTACAAAATGACCGCTGGTGCTGCCACGACTACTGGATGGGGTACCTATCTGATTTGCAAGACGCAATCTTAGAGAGGTGCAGGATCAATTTCCCAGAGGGATTCTTGGACTCCCTAACTGTGGTCAATGGCAGTTACAAGCCTTGAGGTGAGAATATGTTCCCCCCTCTTCTTCTGGCTAACTATTTGCTAGAGAGATCCATCTTCTAATTTTGCCTCTGTGGTACTGAAAGATGTATTTATGAGTAATGGAAGAAATTTATAACACACACACACACAAATGAACAGTGCAGGATTTTCTCCCTGAGTATTACAATCTAGAATAAGCCCAGACATTAATCAAGGAAAGGTTTTGTAGTATCAAAATGTATATGCTTTGGCATGTATGCATTGGACCTAAATTTTCCATTACCTAAGAAATGTGCAGGCTCTTTAAAAACCTGAAGTATCCCAAAATATAGGAGAGCTTTGACTTTAGCAACTGTAATGTTTTGCCATCAGCAGTTCCTGAGGGGCGCAATAAGCACATCCCTTTAAACAATGGATCATGTCCTTGTGGCATAGGGATAGCAAAGACTTTATCCCATGTGCTACTGTTTTGCAATTATAAGGGAGAGGGGATGTAATTGTTTCATTTTTGGCTATGGTACCAGGCTATTCAGCAGAACTCGGCAGCTGGCCCGTAGCTAACATGGGGCCCACGGGGCCCGGCCCCCCTAGTGTTTCTTCTGGGCCCCTCCCTCTTGGACTGCCCCCAAAGTGCTCCAACTTACCACCTGCACTGTACTTCCATTTAATTAGCTGGTGGGCCCCCCGAGGCCCCCTCCCAAAGAATTCCCTAGCTACGGGGCTGCTCGGCAGTTATTAAAATTTGATCAACAGTTGTTTCACCATCCGGGACCTTATCTCAATGGCTGCTTGAAAAATGTTGCCAGTTTTTCAGTAATGTGTATGTTCTTCTCAGCGAGAAGGGTAACTAATTGTTCTGTTTGGAGGCTGCGAAGCAAGCTTCTAACATCCGGGTAACTCTCTGACCATATAAGGTAGAACAGTTGTTGGCAGCATTCCAGCATTCTAGACATATAAGGTAACTGTTTGGGCGGGAAAAGGACCCTAGTTAATGGAAAATCCCACTGCTGTAATGTATGCTATGACGTGTATTTTACTGACAGTATAAAAGCCTTGAAACTGTGGAATTCATGGTTCAGCCATTTTAGCTCTCCTAGCTGCAAAAAAAAATGCTGAACCTGACGTCATTAAACATACACTTATACATTCCTGAAAAGTATGCAGACAGTTGAGTGACATGATACGGTCGGGACATGATACACTACAATTCCAGAACACATGGAGGCGCTTCTATAATTGGTATAATAGTGCAAATGATTGTAACCTAAAAATGTAATCCCTAGAGCAAAGTATAGGTTAGAACATTGAGATAGCAGGTACAGATGTTGGTTTTAAGAGACAAAAATGTGAGCTCATAGAAAATAATGATACGTGATATTGTATTAGATAGAGAATATCTAAGAGGCAATTATTGGAAACATAAGCATTTGATACCCCCGTTTGTGTTATATGTGTGTATGTTCAGTTTGTCATGAAAAAACAAAATTCTACCCTTTGAGTGCAGATTTTTAAAAAAACACAAAAAACCCACATACACTTCTCCTCCTGTTGATCTGGTGATCTCTGCTTGGGCTTAGGCCCCTTTCGCCATGCTACAGCTAAAGCTAGTGCAGAATGCTGCAGTTAGACTGCTGGCTGGGGCCAGTTGCCCAGATCATGTGACCCCCCCCCCAACCCTACAGCAATTACACAGGCTTCCAATCTGCACCTGAGCCCAATTGAAGCTGTTGGTTTTGACCTTTAAAGCCCCATATGGGTTGGGACCAGGGTATCTGAAGGATATGAACTAAGATCACAGGGGGATGCCCTCTTGACTGTCCCAAAGAAGCTCGTCTGGTGGGTGCAAGAGAGAGGGCCTTTTCAGCAGCAGCCCCGTGGTTATGGAACAACTCCTCACTCCCGATCTTTAGGAGGAAGCTGAAGTTTTATTCATGATACCATTTGATTAATTCTTTATGTCTACCAGAAGTTCTAAAATACTGATTTTAACTGGTGTTTTATTGTATTTATTTTATTACTGTTTACATTGTAAGCCACCTTGAGTCCCGATAAGGTAGAAAGGTGGGTAATATTTTAAATAAATAAATAATGCATTTAACTTGCAGCCATCAAAGGTACTTGCAGTCAGACCGCAGCTGCAAGTTCAGCATGGGACTTCACTTCTGCAGCACCACAGGGGTCCAATTCGGATCAAGACTGTGGCACAGATGGAGAACATAAGAACATAAGAGAAGCCAATGTTGGATCAGGCCAATGGCCCATCCAGTCCAACACTATCACACAGTGGCCAAAAATACCAGGGCCATCAGGAGGTCCACCAGTGGGCTAGGACACTAGAAGCCCTCCCACTGTTGCCCCCCTAAGCACCAAGAATACAGTGCATCACTTGCCCCAGCCTGAGAATTCTTATCTATACCTTGAGGTGAATAGCCACCAATGGACCTCTGCTCCACCAGGGCTCTTTTTGTAGCAGGAACTCCTTTGCATATTAGGCGACACACCCCTAATGTAGCCAATCCTCCAAGAGCTTACAGTAGCCCCTATAAGAAGAGCTCTGTAAGCTCTTGGAGGATTGGCTACATTAGGGGTGTGTCACCTAATATGCAAAGGAGTTCCTGCTACAAAAAGAGCAGCTTATCTAATTCCCTCTTGAAGCCATCCATGCTTGTAGCTGCCACCACCTCCTGTGGCAGTGAATTCCATGTGTTAATCACTCTTTGGGTGAAGAAGGACTTCCTTTTATCTGTTCTAACCCGACCGCTCAGCAATTTCATGGAGTGCCCACGAGTTCTTGTATTGTGAGAAAGGGAGAAAAGTACCTCTTTCTCTACCTGCTCTACCTCATACATAATCTTATAAACCTCAATCATGTCACCCCTCAGCCGTCGTTTCTCCAAGCTTAGGAGCCCAAAGCGCTTTAATCTTTCTTCATAGGGAAAGTGTTCCAACCCTTTTATCATTCTAGTTGCCCTTTTCTGCACTTTTTCCAAAGCTATAATATCTTTTTTAAGGTGTGGTGACCAGAACTGTACACAGTATTCCAAATGACTTCAGAATTCCTCCTTGCCCCAAAATGACCCTCGGGGGAGTTATTTGTTCAGCTTGGGGACTGCACATATGCCCCTGCAGTTCCCCAATGGCCACTTCAAGTTAGGAAAGTGATACAGGGGGGGAAAGGTTCCTCCCATACTGCAGTCCTGATCTGAATTGGGTCCCAGCAGTGCTGCAGATGTGAACTCCCCTGGGGAACTATCCGACCACAGGTCCCTATGGTGTCCATGAGTTAAATGTAACATCCACTTTGGATTCCATTTGGACACCTCCTCAGGGCTGTGCACATTCCCTGCCTTTCACATACATCTTGGGAGGACTCAAGGAAAACGAAATATGCCGTTAAGGTCCAACTTAGCCTGAGTTCTGCGTTCCTCTTGGTTTACTTGGGCAAAAGGGTTCTTCCAAGAAAATGTAAAACCATCAATCATAAAAAGTATTTTTTCCAAATGTAATATCTCGGATACAAATGAGTTCCACTATAAGATATATAATAGACTTTCTTTTCCACCGCAATATACTACTTATCTATTAAAGGTTCTAATGCATATGTAGAAGTGGCGAAAATATGTTATATTGAATACGTAGTAATGATGAAACCAGCATTGAAGTCAAAATAGATTAGTTCCGAAGTTTGAAATTTAAAACTTAAAGGATAAATATAATTGTACCCCAACAGGAATAAGAACTATTGTATTTTATAGATAATACCTTAAAAATTACAATGAAGGGGATGAAAGGGAAAATATTCTCTGTCCTATATACATTATGTACTACATGATTGCCTTTGACAAACATAGTTATGTTGTATAATCTTTTCTTCTTTTTTCCCTTTCCTTTTCTTGTGCCCCCACTGTTTTCCTAAAATAAAAAATAATAATTTAGAAAAAGTATTTTTTAAACAAAGTGGAAACTCAGTCTTCAACAACATGTGCTTTTGACTGGCTATTAATAAAGCATTTTTAGTGAAAGAAACATTTTGTTGCCTTCCCTCGACTAATGTGGTTTGCAAGATTGATTTAATCATCCATGTTGTTTCCGCACTGCATGGAGAGGTCTTGGGGGCATTTTCCCTAACTGTTTGCAGCTGACTAGGGAATGAAGGCTTTCTGAAAGCAAATTGGATGGGGTGAGAACTGACAATTCAAAGTCCTTATCCAAAGCCACTAAATATCTGGTTATTCGCTCTGGGAAAGGATGATGCAACAAAGGAAAGCACTGCACTCACAGCAATGATATTGACAAAGTCATTTTCTCCCAGTGTATCCAAAATGGTGACGATGGTGTGTTTTGCAATGGTCATTCGCAGGCCCTTCATGCTTCCACTGATGTCTACAACAATCACAATATCTTTGGGTGACGTTGCTGCCTGGATGTACCTGAGGAGGAACAGGAAAGTGAAGCGATACAAACAAAATGAACATGCAAGTGAGAAAGGGAGGATAATTCTGACTGTACCATGGAAGCCCAGACTGAAGAAATTATGAATGGCTGATATTAAGGATATGATGGAAAATCACAAGACAGTATGAGTTCCTCTCCTATTTAATTTGGCAATTGCAATGCCTCTCTCCAAAATGTAACTGAAACTGTCATAACTCCTCTGACCTGGGAAGAGCTCCAAGGTTTGTGTATCCAGTTTTGGCTCCATCTATTACAAAGTTATCATGTTCGTTTGGGAACAATGTGAGAATTTTGTATCGCACGTGCATTAGGAGTTTTGAAACTATAATAGGTTTTAAAAAAATTTGGCAATTGCAATGCCTCTCTCCAAGATGTAACTGAAACTGTACTGCTTATTTAACATAACTCCTCTGACCTGGGAAGAGCTTCAAGGTTTGTGTATCTGGTTTTGGTTCCATCTATTACAAAGTTATCATGTTCGTTTGGGAACAACGTGAGGATTTTATATCGCACGTGCATTGGGAGTTTTGAAACTATAATAGGTTTTAAAAACTCCTTTTTTTCAGCCATGGTTGGTACAAATTTTACTATGGATCAAGAGTGGTTTCTAGTTGCTGCAGATGTTTTATATGCATGCTAATTAGGGTGCTTAGCACAGTAATGCACAACATAATTCTTCATTTCTGCCAGCATACTTTGTATTCCCCTCCAGAGCTATTATCTTGTGTCTGGCTTCTGCCTTTTTTTTAAAATAGATACATTAGGGGAAAAATGTATACATACTTGAAGAACAGGGAGCAAATTTAGCATTCTCTGTCTCTAAAGTGATAGTGATAAAATGAAGAAGCTTAAATAGAATTTAGCGTTCCCTAAATATATCCAGCGCAACGAGTGGGAAAGACTAATCATAAGAACATAAGAAGGGCCCTGCTGGATCAGACCAATAGTCCATCTAGTCCACCATCTTGTCTCAGACAGTGGCCAACCAGTTCCTCTGGAGGGCCAACAACAGAGCATAGAGGCCGAGGCCTTCCCCTGATGTTGCCCCCTGGCACTGCTATTCTGAGGTTTACTGCCTCTGAACATGGAGGTTCCAATCAGTTACCATGGCTAGTAATAACTGATAGACTTATTCTCCATGAACCTATCTAACCCTCTTTTAAAGCTGCTTGTTTCTGTGGCTATCACTACATCCTCTGGCAGAGAATTCCACATTTTAATCACTCTCTGTGTAAACAAGTACTTCCTTTTGTCCATCTTGAACTTACTGCCCATCAGCTTCATTGGATGCCCTTAAGTTATAGTATTTTGGGAGAGCGAGAAAAATGTCTCTATGTCAACGCTCTCCACCCCCCATGCATAATCTTATAAGCCTCTATCACGCCCCCCCCTCCCCCCGTCCATCTCTTTTCTAAAATGAAAAGTCCCCGACCCTTCAGCCTTTCCTCATAGGGAAGGGGCTCCAAACCCCCCCCCATTGTCTTGGTTGGCTTCCTCTGCGTAAAAATACTTTAAATAAATAAATAAATAAATAATAAATAATAAGAACATAAGAAGGGCCTGCTGGATCAGACCAATAGTCCATCTAGTCCACCATCTTGTCTCAGACAGTGGCCAACCAGTTCCTCTGGAGGGCCAACAACAGAGCATAGAGGCCGAGGTCTTCCCCTGATGCTGCCCCCTGGCACTGATATTCTGAGGTTTACTGCCTCTGAACATGGAGGTTCCAATCAGTTACCATGGCTAGTAATAACTGATAGACTTATTCTCCATGAACCTATCTAACCCCCTTTTAAAGCTGCTTGTTTCTGTGGCCATCACTACATCCTCTGGCAGAGAATTCCACATTTTAATCACTCTCTGTGTAAACAAGTACTTCCTTTTGTCCATCTTGAACTTACTGCCCATCAGCTTCATTGGATGCCCTTAAGTTATAGTATTTTGGGAGAGGGAGAAAAATATCCCTTTGTCAACTCTCTCCACCCCATGCATAATTTTATAAACCTCTATCATGTCCTCCCCTTAGTTGTTTATTTTCTGAACTGAAAAGTCCCAGGCTGCGATCATACGCAGAATTAGACCTGATATAGGTGGAAATGTTGGGTGGATTTAAAGGGTGCGATCAAACAACAACATCTGGGAAGCACCCCACAGCCATCGGCAACCCGTTCTGCTCCACCGCAGAAGCGGAGTTAAAAGACACCGGGGAAAATCTGGTAGTAAACAGGTTGCAACGGGCCACAGACAGACGTTCCCATGTCTGATCTCTCCAGGGCGCTCTCATGGTGTCGAGATGGTCTGATCTGGCCATCCCAACTCCATGCCGTTGTTGTTTTTTCCCCTTTGCAGTATGCACATCATTGCAAACTCCACAGGGAGCCCTCGGTGCAAAGGCATGGTTCATCAATCCCTCGATTAAGCACATGGGCATGATTCATCAATCCCTCGATTAAGCACATGGGGAAAAATGGCACAAAACCCTCCGACTCACCCGCAGATGCATCTGATCACACACTGACGGACTGCGCCGGCAGCTTCAAAGGGAGGTGTGATCATGCAACTGTGGGTCAAATTCCTCCAGAGGAAATAGCCTCGCTTCCCCCCCCCTTTTTTCTGGCACATGTGACTGCAACCCCAGACTCTTCAGCTTTTCCTCATACGGAAGGTGTGCCAACCCCCTAATCATCTGAGTTGCCCTCTTCTGTACTGGATTTGAACTCAGCAGTCTGGTAAGAGGGCAACTTTAGTACTTAAACTCTTATAACCAGCATCCGCTAAGTCTGTGCACAGCCCAAGCAGGTGGAACAAATTCAGGGGGTAAGTCTGCTCTGGAGTGCATTTGTTTGATCTGAGCCCTAACCTATAGATTAGGGCCAGTCCCAGCTTTTGGAGGGCCCTGGCTAGAGAATGCCCACCAGACTGCATGCCCATGCGTCCTTCTGCCATCCCCTGATGTGCCCTCTTTCTACCCCTGTTCACAAATGCCACAGTGCCTTTTCTCTTACTATGGTGGACAGTGTGTATCGCTGGCAGCATGAATGGTGGAAAGCTCACAAGTAAGTAGGTGAGGGAAGGATCTGCAAGTTAGCAGCAGTGGTCCCCACCAGAAGCTCTGGGTCCCCAAAGCTGTCCCACCTCAAAGTATGCTGACGTCAGCCCTGCTACAGATGTTATTCAACCTTCTGCACAGATCCTATGCAGCTGTGCATGTGTAAAATCTTCCTGTATCTTTGTAGAGTGCAGATCACATGGACACAACCTACATACACATTGCTTGAATGCTTGTGGGCCCCATGCACAGATATAGAAGGATGTGCAGGGGTCAGGTGGGTGGGGTCAGCAAGAAAAGTGGAGCATCTACATCCTCCACTGGAAAAAAATGCATGGCAAGGCATGTACCCTTTCCATTCAGGTTCCTTCGAATCATATTAAAGTGCAGCGGGAAGCCCATGTGTGCCAGTATCTCCAAAATATGGCAGATGAAAAGATGCAGAACAACGACAGCACAACATAAAGGTTGAATCCAGTGGCACCTTTAAGACCAATAAAGTTTTATTCAAGGTATGAGCTTTCGTGTGCATCTGTTAAAATATCTTCATTATGTTGTATGCTAATTCGCTGCTCACTCTCTACATATATGTATGGACTGGTTACTTCCGTTTCAATGTATCTGAAGAAGTGTGTGCATGCACAAAAGCTCATACTTTGAATAAAACTTTGTTGGTCTTAAAGGTGCCACTGGACTCAAACTTTGTTCTGCTGCTTCAGACCAACATGGCTACCCACCTGAAACACAGGATAAAGGTTATCAAAATGTCTTACCAGCCTCGATTTCTGCAGTCAAAGGAGAGGACTCCATTTTCATCTGGTACCCATTTTATCCCTGAGGAGACAACCAAAATTTTTTTTTTCAAGGATCTGGTGCATGCTAGAATACATGGCCTCCTATGTCATCAAAAGTTTTCATGCTTTTGAATAGGTCCTTCTCACAGCTGTACAATAAAGTTGTATTTATTACTCAATTTTTGACATCAAGCAGCCAAAACTGCTAAGAATATGCCATGTTTTGTTTTTTCAGTTCCTTTCTTAGTAATTCCTAATGCTGACAGGAGATTACATTTTCAACACTTTGTTGACTATGATTCCAAGATCTCTTTCCTTATACAGCAACATTGGTACCACTGGGGCTTATAAAGCAGTGTATAGAATAGTGTATCCAGTTTCAACAAGTTTATAGTCTAAATTTACACATATGTACAGAACCTACAATATACAACATGTAAACATGTAGGTTCTATATGCAAAGGAACAATAAACATTTATTTATTTATTTATTTATTTATTAGTTTTGATTTATATCCCGCCTTACCTGTCTAGGAAAGGCAAGACGGACAACATGTGGACATCAAGGGGTAAGCCCACCTACAACAATTCTGATTCCCTTCTCCAGCTGTTGATTATAGAAACCTTATGCTGGAATACATTTTCTTAGGGTGCGTTCAGACAGACAGCTAATCCCACCATTATGCCGGCTCAAATTTTATCTCTATCTTTTTAATCCATGCTCGCACAACCAGACATCCCCTGGGGAATCTCCTTACTGCGCGCTGCTTCCGCTGTGGATTGTCTAGACGGCATGAAGGAGGCACGCACAGTGGGTTTTTTTTAAAAAAAACTTTTTGCGCATGAGCATAGGCATGATATTGCGGCCTTGTTTATCTGCGCATGCGCAGAATCAAGACATAAGACCATCCCAAACAGGCACCATTTTTAATTGGGCACTGGAACGGTGGAAAGTCCGTGAGTGGCCCGTCAGAACCGAAAACTCCAGATTTAAAGTAGTATCTTTTTAGTACGGCTCTGAGGTGCAGCAAAACGGGATGCTCACGGAAGACGGACGTTTCCCAGATATTGATGTCTGGACATTAGATTTAAATCGATGAGGCACCCGTGCCTCGTGCGGATCTACAGAGCCATCTGAATGCATCCCCGGTCTTCAAGTTGTTACTGGATTCTTAAACATAAGAACATAAGAGACGCCAATGTTGGATCAGGCGAAAGGCCCATCCAGTCCAACAATCTGTATCACACAGTGGCCAGAAATACCAGTGCCATCAGGAGGTCCACCAGTGGGGCCAGGACATTAGAAGCTGTTGACCCCCCCAAGCACCAAGATGACAGAGCATCACTTGCCCCAGAGTCCCTATCTATATCTTGTGACTAATAGCCACTGATGGACCTCTGCTCCATATGCTTATCTAATTCCATTTCTTTGTTTTGTTCTGGGGTATATAGCTGGGAGCCAGTTTGGTGTAGTGGTTAAGTGCGCAGACTCTAATCTGGGAGAATCGGGTTTGATTCCCCATTCCTCCACTTGCAACTGCTGGATGACCTTGGGCAAGCTATAGTTCTGTCAGAGCTCTTCTCTCAAGGACAGTTGGAAAGAGCTCTCTCAGCCCCACCTACCTCACAAGGTGTCTGTTGTGGGGAGGGGAAGGGAAAGGAGTTTGTAAACTGCTCTGAGACTTCAAGTGAAGGGCGGGGTATAAATCCAATCTCTTTTTCTCTTCTTCTTCTTTTCCCTTTGAGATCCATATTTCTTTTCCCCAGCAAAGATGGGGAAGGAGGATCTGATCCACAAGACTAATTAGTGACTTCCCCATTCAATACAGTTTTTAAACGCTGCAGTCAAATAGCTGATCAATAGATGCATATAGTACTAATAAACAACATAAAATGCTGCCGGAAAAGATGACCCAGAGAGAAAAGGGATACTACTAACTAAAGGGAAGCCCTTAAAATAATTAATGCAATTACTACTTGAACCTTCATGCCTGATCCCCAGAAAATGGGCACAATCTAATTTTAAAGTTTCTAAGTCCCACTGATTTGTGGGAAACATTTAGATGTCCATATAACTAGTCCAAGGAAACCAATGGGACTCTCAACCCTGCGTATGTTTATTCAAAAGCAAGTCTCACAAAATTAAATGAGGCCTCCTCCTGAGAAAATGTACATGCAATCCCAGCCTTACATATGCTTAAAATGGACTGAATCGTTAGGATTGCCAGGTTGGGAAATACCTGTTGATTTTGAGGGTGAAGCCGGAGGAGGGTGGGGTCTGGGGGGGAAAGGGCCTTCAGTGGGGTACAGTGTCACTGAGTTCACCTCCCAAAGCAGCCATTTTCTCCAGGCAAAGTGATCTCTGTCACCTGGAGCTCAGTTGTAATCCCAGGAGATCTCCAGATACCACCTGGAGGTTGGCAACTCTATACATCATATGCCATGTTTAGCTTATTGTTTCTCAGTTCTAGTCTAGTCAAACCCTTTTCTCTAGTGGACTTTCATTTTCTGACCAAATAGGAACCAGATCTTGTACCTGGATAAAGTCTGAAGAATCCTGTAGAGCTGCCAAAGTATTGCCAAGTGAGAGTTGGATCTCTTTCAAAATTGTCCACAAAAATAGGATTCAGCGCTTCAGACATATAGACTCCATTCAAAATATCAGGGTCTATGACAAAGAGTGAGTAAAGAAACAGGAAAGGCAGGTCAGTAAATTTTTGTTTTGTAATGCGTGGGGTTTTTTTTAATAAACAGGGAAGGCATAAAAAGCAGGGAAGAGTTAAGAAGCACCAACAAGCTCTACCCACTGTATCACAACTTTATCAAACTTCTTCCTTTAGTCTTTTGGCCCAGAAACAGAACATACAAGCATATGGCGCTCCCTTATATTGAATCAAATGATTGTTTCATGTAGCGTAATATTTGCTACCCTGATACCAAATTTTCAGACACAAATCTTTCCCAGTTTTCTTCAACTGGAGATGCTAAACTGGGTGTCGTTTGAGTGTTTGTTTTTAAATAGTAGCTGAAAATACTCACAAATGCTGAATCTTGTAGAAACCCTGCCATCCGGTATACCCACAGCTACACAGAAAAGTAAACTTATGACCATGTCTCACTTCTCCCCTCTACCTGTTCTTGCCAATAGGTCAGAAGGGAGGGTGGGAATTCTGGCATGTTGCTGTACTTTTAACAGAAGCTTCCTATACAGGAATTAGCAGGTAAAGCTGTTCACAGCATGAAGATCAGCACCGTCACGTGCTAATGTCTGCCTTTAAATGCTACTGTCAAGAAGCTGTTCTTCATCTCCACTCTCTTTCATCTCCTGGCACTCCCAATTTCCTTTGCCTTTTGTTACTTCAATTGCCATTTTTGTGGCAGACTTTACAACAGAACAAAGGCTGGAGTGCTTGTACCTTTGTTGTAGACATTCGTTGGAAGCTGTATGTCACTGTACGTTGTGTTCACCAGCAGGTTATTGAAGTGCTCATTAGGCTCCAGAATGAATTCATTTCCGAGTTCCACGTAATTATCGTTTTCATCCTTTTCATTAATCTTAACAGCGTTGTAATAGTCAAACTGTCGATGAAGAGAAATTACAGAGATGGTGTGCACTACAGATTTCAGTACAACCTTCATATTTGGTCCTCAGGTACTTATTTACTTTACTTATTCTCCACCTTTCTCCTCAAAGGGGGCCCAAAGTAATTTACATAGTTCTTCTCTCCTCCATTTTATCCTGACAACTACCCTGTTAAGTAGCTAGGCTGAGAATGTGTGACTAGCCCAAGGAAGCTGGCAGAATGGGGATTTGAACCTGGGTCTCTCTGATCCTGGGTCCAGGACTCTAATCCAGGGGTGTCAAAACCATGGCCCGTGGGCCGGAACAGGCCCGCCCAGGCCTTTAATCCTGCCCGGAAGTGGGGCTCTCTTCTTTCCCCCCTCCCCTGCCCAGCCTTGGTTTTCTCAGCTTTGAGCTGCCTAGAAATATAAAGAGCAGAGGGCAGGGCTGCCTCTGAGGACAGGAAGCAGAGGGCAGGGCTGTCTTTGAGCAGGAAGCAGAGGGTAGGGCTGCCAAACTTCCCAGCCACCACTCCCAGCCTCCATATTCCTCATCACAGGTAGGAGCTGGGGGGGGAGGGTTTTTTCTGCTGTGATCCTCGTGCTTCTTTTTTTTAAAAAAAAAACTGTCTTTGCAAAATCCCACTATTCCCCCACCTTTCCTGTTTAGGCAGGCACATTTTAAGGGTGTGGAGGGGGAGGTTTGGGACCAGCCAGGGTTAAAATATAGAGTTCTGCAAACCCAAGAGACTCCAGTTTTGCAGAGAAATATTAGTTTTAACACACACACACACACACACCCTCCTAATGTGGAGCTCCAATGGAATAATAGCAGAACAAGCGCTGAAGAGGACACCCAAAATTGTTACCTGAAACCACGCTGTAACCTCCTGAGACCCTGGAGAGCCACTGCCACTTTGAGTAGACCTAAAGTGGGGGGGAGAAGCTTGCAATGCTCAGCCATTCAATGTTAAGAGCATGAGAGAAGCCAATGCTGGATCAGGCCAAAGGCCCATCCAGTCCAACATTCAGTCACACAGTGGCCAAAAATACCAGGTGCCATCAGGAGGTCCAGCAGTGGGGCCAGGACACTAGAAGCCCTCCCACTGTTGCCCCCCCCCAAGCACCAAGAATACAGTGCATCACTTGCCCCAGACTGAGAGTTCATATCTTACCCTGGATCCTAGGCGCAGACCATTTATATTTGTAGTTTATATTTTAAGGGGGGAGGGAGGTTTGGGACCAGCCAGGTTTGAAATATAGAGCTCTGCAAACTCAAGGGACTCCAGTTTTGCAGAGAAATATTAGTTTTAACACACACACTCCTAATGTGGGGCTCCAATGGAATAGCTGCTATAATATCTTTAATTGTGTTTGTCTGTGTCCTTTATAAAGTTTATATCTCTGCTACCGGGCATTACATTTTATGACACACGTGGCCCAGCCTAACAAAATCCAATTTATGTAAAATCTGGCCCTCATAACAAATGAGTTCGACACCCCTATTCTAACCACTGCACCACACTGTGTCTATAGCTTCGACTTCAAAGGATAGAAGAGTTACTGGATTTAATTCAAACCAGGAATGTCAGGTGAGTAAAAAATGCCTGATTTATCAAACACACACAAAAATTCCATATGAAATTAATGGCTTGTCTCTGCTAAAATGACCAACACTGCAAATCCTATGCAAAGTTAATCCAGCTGAAGCCCATTAAAATCAATAGAATTAGACTGAATAGCATCACAAAGCGACTAAATCTATAAGGATTCCTTGAAGGATCAGTCCAAGTGCAGGGGCTGTGGCTTAGTAGAAGAGCCTCTGCTTAAAACCATTAAAACCAACCAAAACAACAACAGCAAGACATCATTAAAGCAACTAAATCAGCAATTAAAATTATTAGTTTTTATTGTATTATTTATTTATAGTTTTATCTAATAATTGTCTGATGCCTGGGACCTTCTTTTTTTTTGGAATAGCAGGGTACACATTTCTTATAAAAACAAAATAAATAACAAATCTATATACAATACATGGAGCTCTGCCTCCATCAGTGGCCAGCCAAATACTTCTGAGAACTTTGCAGGAGCAGCTTGTTATTTAGGGTTGAGAAAAACTGTGCCAACTGGATTCCCCCATCTACATAATGATCTATATAACACTTGTCAATCTTTCTCTACAGAGCTCATGGCAACATACAAGTTTTGACTCCCCACCACTGCCCGATGTACGTGAAGGAGGAGCTCAAGATGGCCCTGGGAGCTTTGTGGTAAGTTGAACCCAGGTCATCCACTTCTAACCACTACTCCACACTGATTTTCATAAAAACACAGAAGTCTTGTTCTTCACTGAATGTGCTCTTAAAACCTGGAGGATATGAATGTAAGAACATAAGAGAAGCCATGGTGGATCAGGCCAATGGTCCATCCAGTCCAACACTCTGGGTCACACAGTGGCCAAAACCCAGGTACCATCAGGAGGTCCACCAGCAGGGTCAGAACTCCAGAAGTCCTCCCACTGCTGCCCCCCCCAAGTACCAAGAATGCAAAGTATCACTGCCCCAGTCATAGTGTTCCATCTAAACCCTGTAGCTAATAGCCACTGATGGACCTCTGCTACAAATGTTTCTCCAGTCCCCTCTTGAAGCTGTCTGCGCTTGTAGCTGCCACCACTTCCCACAACAGTGAATTCCATGTGTTAATGACTCTTTGGGTGAAGTAGTACTTTGATATGTTCTAAGCTTATTGCTCATTAATTTCACTGAGTGCCCACCAGTTCTTGTATTGTGTGAGAAAGGGAGAAAAGTACTTCTTTCTCTATCTTCTCTCTCCCATGCATAATTGCGTAGACCTCTATCATGTGCTGAACTGCCCTCAGTTGTCATTTGTCCAAGCTAAACAGCCCTAACCCCTTTATATACTTTTATAAAGAAGTTAAAGTATAGTACATTACAGATCACCTGCCTGGGCTGCGCTAGCACTGCAGATGATGGATTTCACTGACCTACTTTCACAAACTCATTTTATATCCTCTTGGATTTAATGTTGATGGCTTCGTGAAACATATAGCTGAATTTTAGTGCTCCAAACTATCTTGGCAACAGAAGATGGCTAGGTAATTGGCAGTTTTGCTAACTGGATGCTTGCAGATGTGAAAGAAGCACACTGGGGGGTTTATTACAGTGAGCCAAAGTTTGAATAGCAAGGATAAGCTTAACTGGGATGAATGATGCACACTGTATGTATCTATAAGCACTCTCATACCGCTGACCTCTGCACCAGCTTCCTGCTTAGACTCTCCACCTACAGATAGCTTACTGTTTGGTAGCTAATTGAATCTTTGATCTATGTTTGCCTTTGGCTCAAATACTGAACTAGTGAACTGGGGTCTCAGTCCAAGAAATTAAATGCAAATGCATGGTTACAGCCCAGTTTATTAACCAAAGCATCATCTTTGCAGCTGTATCATGATGACAGATGTGATCATCAAAGTATCAAGCAATTTGGACCCTTTTCTGTAACACTATGTATGCACCACATTATTAGCAGGGAGTAGTTTATAAGAACGTAAGAGAAGCAATGTTGGATCAGGCTAATGGCCCATCCAGTCCAACACTCTGTGTCACACAGTGACCAAAACCCACGTGCCATCAGAAGGTCCACCAGTGGACAGAACTCCAGAAGCCCTCCCACCATGACCCCCCCCCCAAAGCACCAAAAATACAGGGTATCACTGCCCCAGACATAGTGTCTATACCTTGTGGCTAATAGCAAATAACAAAATATTATCTCAGAATAAAGTCAGGTGTTTCTACATGCAGTAGGAATCCCCATTATAACTATTCATTAAGGTGATCACTTGTGACAATCACAAAAGCAGCAAAACAAGCCTACAGTCATATAATACAGGGGTTACAAGACACTTGGGAGATTCCCCAGGTGTGCAGGAAAATATTACTTTTAAAATCAACCACTACCACTCCCCAAGCAGAAACAAAACCTACCCCAAATGGCCTCATGGGAGCATTCTGACTACAGTTCCACACAAGATAATGGGGAAAGGAAAGAAGATGGGACAACTCAAACTCAAGCCCCTAACAATATGCAGGACCTTAGAATTAGAGATTTCAGTCTGTGCAAGAAGGAAATTTGAAAAGAATGTATTCTACCCCTTCCACTGGATTTCTTATGAGCTCCCATCTTGTTCCCTCTAGTAACAAGATTCACTGTCAAATGCCTACCATAATATGGTTGTGTCAGCTAGCTGCCATTATGTCTGGTGTTACCTGCTTAACACATCTTTTGCCCTTCCCCCCCTGGATCCTCTTGCTTCTTTATGCTTACTATGTACTTTGCGGAACTGGCCAAGGTCATGCAGCTGGTGGTGGGAGTCGGTGCTTCGCTCAGCTTGTTATGGGTATCTAGCCTGTGAACTGAACCTGTGCTGATTGTGTAGAACTGTTATGTTCCCATGAAATGGGCGCGCATTTGCAAGTCCTATTCCCGCCAGCGGGAACTGGGCTCATTGGCCCTAACCTGGTTCAAGTCCCTTTCGGCGCCGGCACCGTAGGCTTGTCCTTCCCTTGACCGGTTCCCTTTCCCCGCATTTCAGGCACAGTCCCATCTTCATCCTCAGGTCTCTGGCCGCGTCCGACAGACGCGCTGGTTTCGGCTTCGAGGTAGGGTTCGGGGTCCCTCTCCCTCCGCTGGCTGCCATGTCACGCCTGATGGTTTGAAGGCGGCTCTCCGCATTCTCCGCTTCTTGAGCCCACGCCATCAAGGAATTTGGGTCCACTGAACGTAACACAGTCTCTCTGATCTCCGCATTCAGACCTACTCTGTACATTTCTACCAAAACTTTGTCTGGCCAATCGCGTAACTTCGCGGCTTGATTCTGGAACTCTGCAGTATAGTCTCTCACTGAACAGCGACCTTGTTTGAACTTGCGCAAAAAGGCTTTTGCCCGGTTTTCTGCATTTACGTCTTCAAAGCGGGTTCGCAGTGCCCACATGAAAGCCCTCAAGTTAAACAGTTCGGGACCCCGGTTAGTATGTAGTCCTACATACCAGGTCGCAGCTGAAGATATACTGTGTTTGAAGCGGGACCCTCTGATGGGGGCAAGCCAGTCAGAGGTGCAAGCCTTGTGAGCTTAAAGTAACAACTACAAGTTCCCAGGGAGTTGAGAGCGTGAAGCATCAAGGTCAGGCAAACAGATAAGGCGCAGTGAGAAAGTGCAAGTTAACATTCCAGGACAATAAGATGTTCACTTTACCGACTCCCTTCCCCCCACCAACCATGGCAGGCTAGCTGACACTACTGGACTCTTGCTCTCTTCTACTGCTACTAGACTACGATGGCTCTTAAAAGGAGGGTTGCCAGCCCCCCCCCCCAGCCACTAGCAAAGGATGGCGGGTAGGGTTGCCGGATCCAGGTTGGGAAACTCGTGGAGATTTGAGGGTGGAGCCTGAGGGGTCCTCAGTGGGGTATAGTGCCATAGAGTCCACCCTCCAAAGCATCCATTTTCCCCAGGGGAACTGATCTCTGTAGTCTCAAGATGAGCTGTAATTCCAGGGGATCCCCTGGTCCCACCTGGAGGCTGGCTACTGAAAAGAAAAGGCAAAACGTCTAAGAGGCTTAGTATTGGGGGGAGGTTCAGAGGCACTAATGCATCAGGGCAAAATTTCTGGAATTTGCAGCACTGTATTTCATGGTGCTGAGATTCTGCAGAATCCTTTAGTATAGACCTACAGCCATTCTGCAAAAAACAAACAAACCCAAAACTAATCTTTGGTCCTTTCTGCACTAGACCTTAAATCCTGGTTCAACCCTGTCCCCGAACTTACATTCTACACTACACCCGAGTTCACCCCTGTAATTATCTCAGGGTATTTTTTGGTTCCACATTACATTGAGGTCACCCTGGTTTCACCCCACACTTGTCCCGGGATAAGCAGATGCTGTTATAACCAGGGATAAATGCAAGGTATTGAGTTGTGAGTTGAACTCTGATAAAACCAGGGGTGAGATTCAGGTGCGGAAAGGACCGTTGGAGCTATGCAATTAAAGTTAAAATGCCCTAAGAAGCACTCTTTTCCCATCAGAGTTGTTTTCCAGATATACAGAAGTCAGTAATTTCCAACAAGGCTGGGTACCAGTGTGTGAATATATATCAAAATGAACCTGTGTTGCAGTAGCCAAGAGGCTTTTCTGACAGCTTTAATGGTGGGACTATACATAGCTGGATAATTTAAGTGGTGTCAGGCTAACGATGCCTTACTGTGAAGAGGAAGTAGCTTTATTCAGGTGAATAAAGAGAGTTATATAAAGACTGATGCTTCATACTAGCTAATAAGAAAATGTTAAGGAAACTCTTAAATCTACTGTGACCGATTTGAAACAAGAGCTGTGCCGCGGTCGCGCCTCCCTTTGCCCCGCTTCTATTGGTCAATTTCCCACTCAAAGCCGCACTGCCGCATTTTGACTCGCGGCTTCACCCAATTTTCCCTGCAGTTTCGTGATCCTCAAAAAACAGGATCACGAAACCGCAGGGAAAATCGGGCAAAGCTGCGGGTCAAAATGCGGACGCGCGGCTTCAAGTGGGAAATTGACCAATAGAAGTGGGGCAAAGGGAGGCGCGACCGCTGCACAGCTCTTGTGTCAAATCGGTCACAGTAGATTTAAGAGTTTCCTTAACACTGTCTTATTAGCTAGTATGAAGCATCAGTCTTTATATAACTCTCTTTATTCACCTGAATAAAGCTACTTCCTCTTCACAGTAAGGCATCGTTAGCCTGACACCACTTAAATTATCCAGCTATGTATAGTCCCACCATTAAAGCTGTCAGAAAAGCCTCTTGGCTACTGCAACACAGGTTCATTTTGATATATATTCACACACTGGTACCCAGCCTTGTTGGAAATTACTGACTTCTGTATATCTGGAAAACAACTCTGATGGGAAAAGAGTGCTTCTTAGGGCATTTTAACTTTAATTGCATAGCTCCAACGGTCCTTTCCGCACCTGAATCTCACCCCTGGTTTTATCAGAGTTCAACTCACAACTCAATACCTTGCATTTATCCCTGGTTATAACAGCATCTGCTTATCCCGGGACAAGTGTGGGGTGAAACCAGGGTGACCTCAATGTAATGTGGAACCAAAAAATACCCTGAGATAATTACAGGGGTGAACTCGGGTGTAGTGTAGAATGTAAGTTCGGGGACAGGGTTGAACCAGGATTTAAGGTCTAGTGCAGAAAGGACCAAAGATTAGTTTTGGGTTTGTTTGTTTTTTGCAGAATGGCTGTAGGTCTATACTAAAGGATTCTGCAGAATCTCAGCACCATGAAATACAGTGCTGCAAATTCCAGAAATTTTGCCCTGATGCATTAGTGCCTCTGAACCTCCCCCCAATACTAAGCCTCTTAGACGTTTTGCCTTTTCTTTTCAGTAGCCAGCCTCCAGGTGGGACCAGGGGATCCCCTGGAATTACAGCTCATCTTGAGACTACAGAGATCAGTTCCCCTGGGGAAAATGGATGCTTTGGAGGGTGGACTCTATGGCACTATACCCCACTGAGGTCCCCTCAGGCTCCACCCTCAAATCTCCACGAGTTTCCCAACCTGGATCCGGCAACCCTACCCGCCATCCTTTGCTAGTGGCTGGGGGGGGGCTGGCAACCCTCCTTTTAAGAGCCATCGTAGTCTAGTAGCAGTAGAAGAGAGCAAGAGTCCAGTAGTGTCAGCTAGCCTGCCATGGTTGGTGGGGGGAAGGGAGTCGGTAAAGTGAACATCTTATTGTCCTGGAATGTTAACTTGCACTTTCTCACTGCGCCTTATCTGTTTGCCTGACCTTGATGCTTCACGCTCTCAACTCCCTGGGAACTTGTAGTTGTTACTTTAAGCTCACAAGGCTTGCACCTCTGACTGGCTTGCCCCCATCAGAGGGTCCCGCTTCAAACACAGTATATCTTCCCTCTTCCCACTTGTGGGGTTAGCCTTTACACAGAAACTATATGCACAGATGACCTGTTTCTACTGAACTCAATAAACTGATCCTTCTGGAAGGAACATTGTTGAGCCTGTTTGTTGTAGGACTCTGACAAGTAGCACCTTAAAGACTAACAAAATATGTGGCAGGGTATGAGCTTTCGTGGGTCACTGCTCACTTCTTCAGATATCTGAAGCTCATCACGAAATCTCATACCCTGCCACAAATTTTATTAGTCTTTAAGGTGCTACTGGACTCTTGCTCTTTTTTACTGCTATAGACCGACTAACATGGCTACCCATCTTGATCTATCTCCATTGCAGTCTTGTGATAAATTCATCTCTGATAGCCTCAGACCTGACACAGACTATTTAAGATCTAACTGGGTTCATGGTACAACATTATTTATTTATTTTATTTATTTATTTTATTCAATTTATACCCCGCCCTCCCCGCAATGCAGGCTCAGGGCGGCTTACATGGAGGCAAACGCCAATACAAAACATATATAAAACCATTTAAAATCACAAATATACAAAAACATTTTTAACAAATTATAGACTAAAGTGCTCTAGGTGTTCAACATGATATTTCAAAGATGGCGTGTTTCAACTATTCAGCATCATCTGCTCCAGGGAACACTAGTGTTCCCTCCTCCAGGGCCAGGTAAAGATGGAGTAATGGTGATGGTAGTGGCGGCTCCTACTCATACGCCTGGTGGCTCAGGAAGGAGGGCTCCAGAGCAACCTAATTTATGCAGCAGCCCAATCGCTTGCTCACAACTTTAATGCCAGGAGCTCACAAAGTAGAATGTTTGCTCACAAGGCTCCACAGCTTAGAGGGAACATTGACCAGGAGATGTTGGGTCCTGGACCGAAGTGCTCGCGGGGGAACATATGAGGAAAGGCGGTCCCTTAGGTAAGCTGGACCCAGACCATGTAGGGCTTTAAAGGTAAGAACCAGCACTTTGAAACGAATCCGGTATGCTATTGGCAGCCAGTGCAGCGCTTTCAATTATGTAAGCACAATGGATTAAATCATTAATCTTGTCATCTACATACAGCCCTGAGCCTGCGTGCGGGGAGGGCTGGGTATAAATGAAATAAATAAATACATACATACATACATACATATACTAAGCAGTGAATTCTGCCATGGTTCCTCAGTCACCACTATTTATCCAGTCTCAGGAGAAGCAACTGTCTCTTGTTTCAAGAGTTTTGACAGGCTAGCCCTGTAGCTCTTTCCCCTTCTTTGCACTGGCTTTTTCAAATGTCTCCTATGGCAACCATAATTTTTAAAAAAATGTTGTGAAACAAGTCAAAGGCAAGCCCAAAGCAAAAACCCTCCTTGAATTTGGAGCCAGATGTAAATATCAGTAAAGGAGCAAAAAAGGGGGGGGGATAGTAGGGCTCTCTCTGCAGCAAAAACTTACAGCTGTACCAGGGCCAAAGCAAGTCTTAGAATCACAGAGTTGGAAGGGACCTCCAGGGTCATCTAGTCCAACCCTCTGAACAAGGCAGGAAATAATACCTCTCCCCCACACCTTCAGTGACCCCTGCTCCATGCCCTGAAGATGACAAAAAACCCTTCAGGATCCCTGGCCAAACTGGCCTGGAGAAAAACTGCTTCCTGACCCCAAAGTGGCAATTAGCATTTCCCTGGGTTTTTAAAAAAAGGCCATGAGAACTAAGCACTGAGGCAACTCTCCCTGCCCTCCCTCTCATGATCTGCCTAAGTTCACAGAATCAGCATTGCTGCCAGATGGCCATCTAGCCTCTGCTTAAAAACCTCCAAAGAAGGAGAACCCATCAGCTCCCGAGGAAGCCTGTTGCCAGGGAGTTCTTCTTAATGTTTAGCCGAAAGCTCTTTTGATTTAATTTCAATCCGTTGGTTCTGTTCTTCCAGAACTGGTGGCACTGACACATTTTCTGTTGGGGTTCCAAATAATTTTTTTCTAAAAATCTGTGATTTCATCATAACCTACAGAAACATCTTAAAGTCCAGTCACCTGTAACCTGGACGGTTCAAAAGCTTTTACCTACCTACCATGAATACTTAGCTTAACTTCCTTAACATTATTCCTTAGTCTCTTTTAGCACCCTGCCATGTTTACTGTCATGGTGGTGGTGGAAAGTGCCATCATTCATCCAAACATTATTCACTGGTTTCCCCAAAACCCTTTTTGATAAAGGCATTTTGAAAAATGATAAATGCTGTATGGTTTCGAAATGCCTATTTCTGAACCACTGTGGTGTCTTTTAATTTAGTCTTGTCCATGCACCTAGTAACTCCAGAGAGGTAGTCATGGTAGCCTGTTCACAGCAAAACGTAACGGGTGTCCAGTGACATGAAGACTAATAAAATGCATTCTAGCATTAGCTTCATGAATCAGTGTTCATTTCATTAGACACACATTAGTGAGTACTGACTCATGGAAACAGTTGCTGGGATAAAATCTGTTAGTCTTCAAAGTGCCCCTGGACTTCTGGCTAATTTTCCTTAAGGCTGGAACTCTCAGTGAATTGTCTTACTCTTTATTCATTAATATCTCTACCCCATCCTTCTCCAAGGAATTACCCTCACAAGCACCCTTTAAATAGGGTAGGACAAAGAGAGAGGGACGAGCCCAAGATCAACAACCTACAAGTTCCAAAATTTTACTTATTTAAGATTGCTCCTCTCAAAATATAGTTTGACAGTTCTGAAAATCATGTTCTGCAACCTCTAATTGAAAACTGGGTTGAAAATGTATTAAATCTGTCCATTAAAGAATTAATCGTATAGTAATCTTGTTAATAATTGAATTCTAAACATTGCATATAAAAACTAACAAATATAGTTTAATTGTACACAGTGATTTACTGTTTTACTGGCCAGTTAATTGAATGGCAGGATAGAGGAACTGCTCCTAGGGCAATAAAGCAAGAATAAAGATTTCCTCCGTGATCTTCATGGGAAGAACTCCTGTCTGTTGAAGAGGTCAGTTGTGGTATCTTGGATCATAATCAAGGCCTAGAGTTTACAGAAGAACTCACTGTGCTGTGACCTGTACAGGGCGGATGTAACCTGTACAGGGTGATTGTGAACAGGACTCTCGTCTTCTATAGGACTCTTAGCTTGTGCTAGTTGTTAATGAACCATTTTGACATTTTGACTGAAAAGTACTGGGTTCGATGCATAGAGAACTCGGACTATGATATGCGTTCAGATGCGTTTATTGTACTCCACAACAAGACAAGGAAAAACGGCCCTGCAAGGCCAACTATATACACTCCACCCGGCACACCTCTGTCCCCATAGGAGGGTTTGAATTTCCCACCAAGGGTGCTATTGGTGGACTCAAGGTGGACTAGAATCCTAGGTCCCCTTTGTGTTTGGGGACCAAGCTCCTGCTTTAGCCACAGGCCCCTGGTGGCGGTCCACATACATAACACTTAGATTCTGGAATGTTCTCTGCATTGTTTAATTAAATTGTGTTAGAATCTCTGAAACACTGGGTATGAGCATAACCTTAGATTACGGAACCCGGTCACTGGGACAAAAAGGGGTTAAATAAGTCTGTCAAAGTCCATGGCCTTAGAAGGGTGTAACTACTTAGGATGGCACCGCTAATGTTCCACACACAAAAGACATTCACTGCACATAGAAAACTGGCTGTCAGAGAGAACAGTAGGTAGAACTCTTCTCCTTGATATTTAATTTCTGTGTGGACTAAGTTTCACCACTATCAGAACTAGGCTTTGGATAACAGGCTGCTCCTACGGCTGACAGTCCATGTGAAACAGGGCAAAGTTTGGGTCCAGTGGCACCTCTAAGACCAAACCTGAATCTAAGTCCATATGAAAGTTAAACTAGTCCAGTATTCCTCAGAGCTTTAAGACACACAAATTAAGCCTTTGGTATTGGAAGATATGGATCTGGCATTAATATTCCTGAATAAAAATACGACTTACCACTAGTGAGGCATTGAACGCATGGTAGAGATCAGCATCTTCAGCTGCTTCGACCAATCGCTAATCAAATAAAAAAAATTACAGAAGGAAAATGAGACACCAGTGTGGGAAGCAATAGAGGAGACTATTGAAAAGCATTACTCAAGAGAAAAATAGTTAGAATAGTCCAGGGCTCTTTTTGTAGCAGGAACTCCTTTGCATATTAGACGACCCCCTAGCTCTTTTTCTACGAAATGACCCCTGCTTACAGGTGCTACTGTAAGCTCTTGGAGGACTGGCTACATTATGGGTGTGTCGCCTAATATGCAAAAGAGTTCCTGCTACAAAAAGAGCCTGGCCATTGTTTAGCAAGATCTTAGCTTTGTTTTTGGTTTTTTTCCTGAGACAGAATCAGCCTCTGTGCACATGCTAGATTCAGTGTTTCCAACAATGGGAATATGATGTTGCTAAAAATTTTCCTTTCATGAAGCTGTTAAAAATACAGGGGGAAGAAATCTGCTGGGGTTCATAATGGGAGTTGGAAGAGTACAGATTCTGCTGTGCTCTATAATTTTAAGAACCTGTGCAAATTTTTCCTTCTGCAAGATTCCATGCCACAGGTTAGATGCACAGCTTCGCAGGGTCAGTTCTAATCATCTCCTAGACATTCTTTGAGAGCTACAGTGTGCACTAGTTATAGAGATAAAATAAATTTAAGAGTGCACTGAAGCATTTTGTCGTTTTTCAAATGGAACTCTTATGAGAAACAGCCAAAAAGCCCTTCTTAGAGTATTTATGGATGTAAAGACAATAAGCTTTGCCCTGTTTATGGATCTATTGAACTAAGAACAGCCTGGCTTGTTTTTATTAAAACACAATCAAATAAATGGCCATTTTATATACTTTGTCAACTTTATATATATGAAATAAATATACATGGAGCAAACCTCCCCATCTTTTTGTAACACACTGCTAATCAAAATACTTTGGTTGAACATAAATGTCACAAAATCAGATACTCTAATAAATCAAAGCAAAGTTTAGGTATCCCAAAAATTTGTGATTAGGTCTCTGTGATAAGGTATCCTAAATTTTGATCTGATAAATAAAAATAAACGTTATCTTTAATGTGCAACATGGATGCTGTGATGAAGGTTTCTGTATAACCTTTTCCTCTTTGCTATTTTCCCAGTCAATGTCACACATTCACTTCCCAAGCTATTATTTGTGTGGAGTGTGCGTGTGAAGAAGAATCCCCTCCAAACCACAAAGGAAAAATAGCAGTTGGGGGTGATTTTGAGTGGGGAAAACAGAACAGATTGAGTTAACCTCTTTCTCCATGCCTTGCTGCCACTTTTCTCTAATCCAACTGGTTCCCTGCAGGGCATTTCACTAAAAAAGAAAATATTGGGAGATCCAATCACTTATCTCCCATGTAATATGTAATCTGACTCTGACTATAGCTTTTTTCTCTTTCAGATTCGTCACCATATGCAATTGATTTTAACATACGTTGTTTACGGAAGTCAAAACTAAGCCTGTATCATTGCACACCAAGATATTTTTGCAGCAAAGGGAAAACAAATGAAATATTTTGGTTATCAAACAGGGCAGAGCATAAATATGCGTCATTTTCCTTCAAGTGGATTTAACTTAACATGGAACACTTCCTAGGTTTTTCCCAGCCACTTTAGAATCATAGAATGTTAGAGTTGGAAGAGACCTTGCAGGTCAAATTTTCTAGGAGGCACAGCTCATTTTAGTTGCCTGTTACCTAAAATACTGTTTACAATTTTAAATATATGCTCCAGGAATGAGTCAGAGAAAAATATGACTACTGCTACTAATACAGATATGGTTCTATTCAAACCTAGTTCAAACCAATGGGGATAGTGGCCAAATAGCTAGGGTTAAATTTTGGAATATCTGTTCCACAGTCCTCAATTTCAGGAATAACTAGGAAATTGCTAGAAGGCGAGAGGGGGGTGGGTAGATAAATTCAAAGAGGATAAGTCCATCCATGACTATTAGCCACAATGACTCAATGGAACCTCCATGATCAGACGTAGTAACCCTCTGAATGCTAGAGATGGGTGACAACAAATAGGCGGCTTTGGCTTCTCTGCTCTGCTTGCTGTCCTCCTGAGATTATCAGTTTGGCCACTGTATGAAACAGGATGCTGGACTGGATGAGCCATTTGTCTGATCCAGCACAGCTGATTTTACATTCCTGAGATACAGCAATCTGGCTGAAGCAAGCTAGATCTGGGCTCCAGCCAGAGCTTAGATAGGAGACTACTTGAGAACCCTGAATGTTCCACAGAAGAAAAGTAGGTCATAAATGCAGCAGACAGAGAAATGGTCCTCCAGAAGGGTCGCCTCTGGTACAAGGACAAGGACTGACACCGCAGTGGGTCCCTTTTAAGCTTCCACTAATTCTTCTGGCACAGAACTACACAATATGTGTAATTCTGCAACCATTTGAAAAGACATTATTTTCTTTTAGAGACTGCAGCTTTTCAAGTTGAGTTTTCAGTGGGAACTGGGCAGGAGTAGGGAAGAATAATCCCCCCCCCCCATCTCTACTTCAAAGATGTTTTTACCTCTGTTTGGGGGGTGGGGGGTGGCGAGTACCTGTACTTTCCCCCCAACAATGGTAAAATCAACTTGGATTTTTTTTTCAACTGCATGGGTGGGGGAAATTACATTTTGCAAATGTGGAGAAATACTGCTTCTTCCCCCCCCTCCCAAGGTCTTCTGGAAACTGCAGCTCCAGAAGCCACAATGTATAAAAATAATTTTAGTGTCCTCTTTGACTTCTCTAGCCATCAATCCTGTATGTCACTTCTGCTCCGAGGCCCAATAGGATAGTAGAGAGGACATAATGCACAAGATAACCCTATAGGGATTTTTTAAAGCCTACAGGGATACCTCCAAAAATGTTCTTTTCCTGTTTCCATCTCCCTATTGGTTTGTCAGTAGACTTCAGATGGTGACAAATGGAGTGGAAATTGACTGCAGTAACATTAACAATGGGAACTGGGAAGGCAGAAACCTGCAGTCGTCAGAGCATCAGGGACTGATTCTAAAAGCAGGGAGAAATGCCAGGAATCCACAGGAACTCTTCATCACGAATAAATTTAATCTTGGCAGACTTGCTGGGACTGGAAATCAGGCTAGAATTAACAACTGTACAAAGTCCATGGTGCAGTTTGGTTATTTCAAGACTCTGGCCTATCCCCTAAAGATAGTAATGCGAAGCACTCCTCTCACCATTTTCACAGATAAACACACAAGTGTAACTTTAATCTATGAATATTTACTCCCACTGTGCTCAATATGGTTTGCAAGCTGATGCCTGCTTCGGGGAACTCGACTTCTTCTCCAAAGTCCAGTCCTGATGCAGCATTGTGCATTACAGCCAGAGATGCTCACACACCTGCCAGTTCAGCTCACATCCTGTTTGCCAGCCATGAACAGGGTGCTGATTTTTGAATGATTAGTTTGATTGTTCATTTACTTTGGCCGTATTAGTTGCTGTTTTTCGGTGACATACCCAATGAACACCAAGATATCTAAAGACCTTGACCTGTTCCAAGGTATGACCATTGATTTTCCAGTCATGAACCTTCCAGGAGTTGGAAAATACCACTACTTTGGACTTCTCATAATTTAACTCCAGGTAGTTGGCAGCACAATATTCATAGCAGCGATCAAGTAAACGCTTTAACCCCAAACGAGTCGATGACAAAAGGACTGCATCATCAACGTGCATCGTGCATAGACCCAAGTCTAGGCCTGTGTCCATCAACTGAAGACAGAAAAGGGGCAAAGTCATTTTTAAAAAGACTGAAAAGGGAAGGGGCCAAAATACAGCCCTGCTTAACCCCTTTACTTATATTAATCCTTCAAGTAAACCTTCCAGAGGGAGGGCATCTAATCTGACAAAATGTAGCCGTATACAATTTCCTGATCAAGTTTCCTCCAGAGTAAGCTCCTCGAAATAGAGTCAAAGGCCCCTTAACCTTTTTTTTTTTTAACTGTTTAGAGGGGGGTAAAAACTTCAAGGATTACTAGCTGACTGTTTTGATCTTTTGGTTTGGTGTGGAGAGCCAGTTTGACATAGTGGTTAGGAGCATGGACTCTAATCTGGGGGAACCGGGTTTGATTCCCCACTCCTCCGCATGCAGCTGTTGGTGTGACCTTGGGTGAGTCGCAAGTTCTCTCTGAGCTGTTTTTTCGAGGGCAGTTCTCTAGAGAGCTCTCTCAGCCCCACCTACCTCATAGGGTGTCTGTTGTGGGGAGGGGAAGGGAAAGGGATTGTAAACTACTCTGAAACTCCTTTGGGTAGAGAAGGGCGGGGTATAAATCGAATCTCTTCTTCTCTTCTTCTTATTTTTCTTATTTGGGGGGCACATTTTGAATGGGTTCCTGTTTGGTTTTAACCTGCTACAGATTAGCTGTGTTGTATTTCTGATCTTGTATTTATTGTGATTTGTTGAATTCTGTTGTATTTTTATGGTTTATTGTACCCATGTGGCTTCTGTAGCCACTTTAGGTCACCTTGGTGCCAAAACAACATACACATGTTCTAACAAATGTCTACATGATCTACTTGATTCTGAGACAACAGAGCTTATGAATCATGGTCCACACATTGAACACCACAGCATGCACTTTAGCATCTTTTGATACTCTTTATAAGCCATTGCATAGGTGCATAAACTCCTTTTCATGACTTGTTTTCCTCTCTTACTCTGAGATGAGAAAGAATGGAAGCAAAAATACCAAATCATGGTTTACCTCAACAGCTTCTACTTTTCTGTGCAGCATGCTTTCCATCTCCTCAGAGAACTTCTTCACCAGCTCCAATCCATCCACTTCTTTGATCTTCAGAGTTGGTTCCACATCTTTATACTTCTACCATAAGAGACAAGGGAAATCAACAGAAAAGATTACACAAACAAGTGAGGAACTGGCTATCGCTAAAATCAATCATAGCTAATAAGCTGTTGAGATTTCCAACAGCTACCATCTGGACTGATACAGCATTTTTTTCCTTAACCGTAGAAACCTCCTGTATATTAAATAAAAGAGAATTCGCCTGGGATGCAAACACGATTCAAATTCACTGGAATATTCAAAGCACACCGCAGAAGAGCCTTACTTTAATGTGTGGTGCACAAGTAATTATTCAATACTGCGGTTAATTGCCTGTGATTACTTGTCAGCTGTAGAGTCCTCTGCTTCATGGGGCAGGTCTTTGTCTAGAGGCTCCATCAAAAGAGCAGGAGATGTCAATTATTAAGTGACATCTTTTATTGGGATAGTTTCCCTTAAGATATAGCACTAGTAGCCTTTCTGTGCCACGATCCCTGTTATCAGGCTTCTTAAATATTTCATTCATCAGGATGGGGTGAGGTGCTGCCTGTCTGTAGTAAGTTGCCCCACCTTAGGAAGCTAAGGCTTCATGCTCTCTAGTGGAAGTGTCTTGCAGAACTAACAAAAAATGGTTACAGCTAGTGCAGGTGCGTACCCTTGGAAATGTAGCAGATCTGTGCACATCCCCCTTCCAAATCCTGATATAATGTAATGTGTATGATGCATGGTATACATTTGATTCCCATCAGGTGAAAGAACAGTGGAAACTGAAGCATGACGAATACAGTAGTATGTGTGTGCATCATATTTGCAGTGATTTGCGGTCCTACTTGTATATGTAGACAAGCTGCATCCCTGAGTGCACGAGTCCCAAAAGTTAAATATGCAAACCATCTCTGAGGCTTGGAGTTTGATGAGAAGTTCCAACAGCTGCGGAGGCAGTCACACAGATCAAATCTCTCTCTTTTTGCTTGTTTTTGAACACTGATAGTTTTATTAAGGCTCCGGTCACACGGGCCGGAAAACGCGGGGGGGGGAGCGTGGCCGTTTGCCCTGGGGCAAAATAACGCGCGGTTGCGCGAGCAGACGTTCTGTGGAGGTCCCGTGGAGGTCCCGTGGTTAGGGGGGAGGTGCCAATCACAGGACAATTCTGCGGCGCTGCAAAGAAACGGGGCCGCGGGGCAAACGGGGTTGTGGGGTTTTTTTTAAACTAAAGTGTGTGCATGCTCCGTTGGGTGCTTGTGCGCATCCGTGGAGACTTGGGGGGAAAAAAACCTTTTTGTGAGGGGACATGGGCAGGCGCCGGAACTACCACCGGAAACGCGATCAGACGCCCGCCCATGCCCCGCGGTTTCCGGAAACTAGTACCTCGGAGGTACTAGTTTTTTACAGCGCATCTTCGGAGTGAAGCCTCGGGTGAGCCATGGGAGCTCTACATTTCCCAGATGTGGCGGTGAGATCGCGCCCGGAAAATCCGCCTATCTTCCGTCTCTCTGGTTTGCCTAATGCTCTGTGTGACCGCAGCCTATGAGGCCTTTTCAGGTCCTGAAGATTGATCATTTGCACAGCTACAGATAGACAGCAGGGTCTTGAGATAAGACGGAACTTATCTTGTCTGCCCCTCTCCCCCAACCTCAACTGTTATGGGAAAGGACAGCTCTTAGCTATGCAGATTCCAAGTCATCTGGGGGCTCACTGCTGTGGGGTTGCTGCTGAGTAAAAAGGCCCCTATGGGAGTGCTTTTGCCCATGCACACATAATAATGTCTTACATGTGAAAACAGACGTACACTTATAACACCCTGCTTTTATAATATGGATCATTGCCTGAGCCTCCACTCGATACACACACACAGAGAGAGAGACCTGGTTCTACATATTGCTGAATGTTTTTCTTTGCACACTGCTTTATCTATTCTGCAGTAGCTGGTCCTCCACTCGTTAAAAGTTTTAAAAATAGAGATATACGAGAAAAAGGATTGCCCTACAGTGTTATCAACAGTTCTAAATATAACTGAGTAGAGAGGGGGATCAGGCAATAGGGACTGCCCTTGATAAACAGGGACAGCGGGAGCATCTGTTTGCAGTGTCTTTGCACTGTTATATTTCAAATACTGTTTATTTCAACCTTTAACTATTACTATTATAGTTGAGGCTATTTCCCTTTTAACATGAAATGACAGATGGGTGTTTTAAATTATCTTTATGAGTGGATGAGAAGGGAGACAAGAAGAGAAGATGAGCAATCAAAGGCTCTGCAGTTCAAAAGGCTAATTTGTTCATCATTACAGAACGCTCATGAGCCTCTATGGGGTAAGAAATGCCTTAATGGAGGGAAGGAAGAATGGGAGCAGACAGGAGGAGGAGGGTGGTGGTGGATGTAGGTGTAGAATCACATCCAGTGAGCAAGCATGGAAGCAACTAGTATTGCTTAGCACAACTAACAATGCAAGAAGCGGCTAGTATTGCTTAGCACGATTAATAATGCAAGGACTTTGCAGGATTAAAAACAGACAGCAGCCTCTGCTTCTGTACTGCTGTTAGTGGGTTTTCAGAGGAGGGGCTGGTCACAAAAGGTTAGCACAGAGGCACTTATGGGGGGAATCACAGATGTATCTGGGGCACAGACAGAAGGCCCAGGAAGCCAGTGAAATCCACACTGTTCGTCCAATCTTAGCTGCCACCTGAGTGTCATAATTTTGTTTGTCGACAGAGAAGCACATCTCTGTTACTTTAAGAGGTTGAATTAGGGTCTTGCTCCCCAGAATTCAGGTAACTTTCTAAGGAATGCACACCAATATAAAACTATTTATTGACTCTTGTTTGTACCTTTTGTACTGAGGAATGATTTAAAAATTAATCTGAAAGCCTGAGCAAGAAACCTGTCATTAGCAATGACTAAGTGGGGATGGGTCAGGATACACTACTGACTGCCTCCTGTGCTGCCTGTGCATCCTCCAGGGCATGCTGATTCCCACCAGCTCCCTCCCTTGGGCCACCTTGGAGAAACGACGACAGCTTGGAGAAACGACGACTGAGGGGTGACATGATTGAGGTTTATAAGATTATGCATGGGAAAGAGCAGGTAGAGAAAGAGGTACTTTTCTCCCTTTCTCACAATACAAGAACCCGTGGGCACTCCATGAAATTGCTGAGCGGTCGGGTTAGAATGGATAAAAGGAAGTACTTCTTCACCCAAAGAGTGATTAACACTTGGAATTCACTGCCACAGGAAGTGGTGGTGGCTACAAGCATGGACGGCTTCAAAAGGGAATTAGATAAGCATATGGAGCAGAGGTCCATCAGTGGCTATTAGCCACAAGGTATAGATAGGGACTCTCGGGCAAGTGATGCTCTGTCTTCTTGGTGCCTGGGGGGAGGGGTCAACAGTGGGAGGGCTTCTAATGCCCTGGCCCCACTAGTGGACCTCCTGATGGCACTGGTAATTCTGGCCACTGTGTGATACAGAGTGTTGGACTGGATGGGCCTTTTGGCCTGATCCAACATTGGCGTCTCTTATATTCTTATGTTCTTACCAGCACACCCCGCACTCTCACCCTTTGTAGGGGAGGGAACTGAGCAGCAAGATGATTTAAGTAGCAAGCCTTTTTGTGCCTTACAGGAACCCCTGCTCTTTCCTGCACCCACACATACATAATTTTAGTGGTGTGAGCGCTGTAGAAGACCAATTCATGCATAAGTATTCAGACATACAATTTGCTCTTAAGAATCAAGACTGGGCCCTTCTGGAATGAAGTGCTAGACCAGATCAAATCCTTTAGTAATATAGATATTGATCGTACTCCTAAACATCTGTTTTTGAACAGTTGGGCTGAGGACTGTGGGAGTCTCTCCATCATAGAAAGGATATCTATACTACTTTTTGCGGCTAAAACTGTCATTGCTACACACTGGAAAACGACAATGACACCCACACTTTCCCAATGGCACAAAAAGTTGTGGGATTTATGTATCATGGCTAAACTCTCAGACAATCTTACGCGTTTTGACAAATGTCCTACCTGTACCAATTTTACTTCTGTATGGTTTCCCATCCTATCTTATCTCTCTACCTTGCAGGATATCCCTCCAGTGATGAATACACTATGGCTATGGTAAATTAGGTCACTTAGATCCAACTGGCTAGTATGGTAATCCTGGTTATATTTGTATTCCTATTATACTCTTTTTCACTACTCAGGTACTTGATGCAAACATTGTTGAACACAAGTTAAGTTTTAAATGAATATACTGTTACTGGCTTCCCGGTTTAGGGATGTATTCGCCAATGATGTTTTGTTGGTTACCTTCTCTTTGTACATTCTCTTTGAAAATTTAATAAAAAAGATTTATACAAAAAGAATCAAGTCTGGGGGAAAGCATGATCTCCTTTTCTGATGTCAAAGCAAACTTTAAAAAAATACCAGTGTGTGTACAGGATTATATTTAAATAAGGTGAGGAACAAACTTTTACATACTCCGTGCTTCAAAACAATGAAAAGTTCCAGGGAAAGTGCCCTGTGTTTCGGTTTCTTTTGGATAACGCAACACTAGAATTCGGTGGCACATTTGCAATAGTTTGGCTGCAGTCAGATGTGCCATTTGGCATGGAGGGGAAGTGCCCCATTACCTCCGGTGGAATTTGACTTGCAGTCGCACGACCACACATCCCTTTGTGCTGTGGGCTCAGCCCGTCTCTGCATAATCAGACACCACATATGGGCGAGTGGGGGGGGTTGCCTTTTGTTTCCCATGCGCATAAACGGGGAATCGCACCTCTGCGCTGAGGGTCCCCCATGGAGTATGCAGTTATGTGCATACTACTAAGCAAGGGGGAAAAACCAGCACCAAGTCGGGATGGAATGAGCAGACCATTCCAACGGCTTGAGTGCGTGTTTGAGCTATCAGACAGGAAAGTCCGTCCATGGCCCGTCTGCAAGCATTAGGACTGGATTTTCCCTGGTGTCTTTTAACTCCACTTCTGTGGTAGGGCAACATGGGGTGCCAACAGCTGCAGGATGTTTCCCAGATGTTGCTGTCTGATTGTGCCCTTTAAATCCATCAGGCATTCGCAGCTGAGTTGGATCTAAAGGCATGTCTGACTGCAGCTTTAATTTATTTACAGACATGCAGGCAGGGTACAGTAAAAGCAAACACACAGTGAACAGCAGAGCCTGCATCAGATTCCTAAGTGAAATTTGTACACCCGGTCTCTCTCCCAAGGCTGCACTCAAGCTAGAAACTCTCCTCAGCTTCAACCGCATCTTAAATTCAGATGTCAAACTGCCATTTCTCTCTCACCCATATCTACAGAGCACAAATCTGAGATTTAAACAGACATGATACTGGGAGTTCCATGATTAGAGCTCCCAGCATTTTCTGTTCCCTAGAAGCCACACACTCCCAGGGACGCAATTTTATTTGGGACTGTGACACAAGGGAAGACTGGTTTCAGTCTTCCATCCTGTGCTGTTTTCTAGGTCTGAAACAACACTGGGGAGTTGCTGTTTTCCCACTGGGGAGATGCTCAGACAGTGATAGGGGTATGTGTATATCCTGCCAGGGGCATTCCAAATGCAGCAGGAAGCTCTTCTCACCCTACTGAAGAAAATGTATTCCCCCTCCCCTTTGAGTCTGTACACACCCTCATTTTCAAGTGTGCTTTTGATGCAGCAATAAATGGAAAGTGAACATGTTGTGATTAACTGTGACCTATTTCTTTTCGCTTCAGCAACGTCAAGGCACATGATTCCTATTATATGAGCAGGTAGGTATTTTTGTATTCTGGCCAACTCTCTCTTTAGTCTCTCTTCATGTCAGAGGAAGTGAGCTTTCACTCATGAAGATTTATATCCTAGAAATTTTTGTTGGTCTTTAAGATGCTACTGGGCTCAAATTTTGCTCTGCTATTACCAACTAACACAGTTACCCACCGGAGATTGTCGTAGTCTGTTCTCCAGTTCATTGTTCTCTCTTGAGGTCTAGTAGAAGCCCTGAATCAGATTCTTAATTCTCATGAGTAAAATTAGTTAGAATTTGAGGTAGGACCAGTGCTCCCTCTAAGCTGAGTTACTGTGAGCTAGCTCACAGTTTTTTAGCCTCTGGCTCACAACTTTTTGTCTTTGCTCAGGAAGGATGGCTCCAGGGCAAACTAATGTATGCAGTAGCCAAATCGCTCGCTCGCAACTTTAATGCCAGTAGCTCACAAAGTAGAATTTTTGCTCACAAGACTCCACAGCTTAGAGGGAGCATTGGGTAGGACCCCTTCTGCTATGGCACCTACCCTTTGGAAATCCCTATACTAGGAGAGTCACTTCTGTAACGGTGTATTTATTATTTTATTACATTTATATCCCACCTTCTCATGAGGTCCTTCATCCAGAGACTGACCAAATCCAGACATCAGCATTGGAGAGGGCACTGCTACATTGTACCATGTGCCATAATCTGGGTCTTCAGCTAACAGCAAAGACGTTTTCACGTACTAAAACTTTCCCTAGAAGATAGTGATAATTGTGCTGCTTCTCTGTAATATATCTGTAAAAATTGTTATCAAATATGTATTTTCTTTTCATAATTGTTTTTATATGGCGTTTTTGAAATTAAACTTAGATTTTTTTAGTTCAAAAGTAATTCATATGTACATAAAATATATAACTAATACATGATTAGTATATTTCGTAGCATCTCCTAACCTGAATGCACTGGCATTCATATCAACGGATTTACATATTGGATTTAACATGTAACAAACAACACACTGTAAACTAATTTAAATTACTCCAATTTACTGAATGCAGCAGAGATATTCAAAGTAATTTCACGTACAGCATGAAATGGCAGTGATACATTCGCAGAACAATTGCACATTTTGGGTTTATACTGAATTAGCATCTCTCTAGTCTATGCGTATGAGATGGTAGAAGGGATGGTATATCTGCAAGGGGGGGAAGGAATAAACATACTGTTGTGCCTTTAACAATAATACTATTGTTAGAAACAATTAAATGGGCTTATGAGCTAGGTATGCATGCCAAATCCATTTGCTTCAAAACAAGAGCGACCATTTGTCCGGCGCTGATAACACTGCTGTAATTATTACAGGTATAAAGAAAACAATCACATCAAATGCTCCTACTTCTTTTATGCAATTTAACTTTAGAAGTGTGGGCCTCTGGACCCTGAGTAATCACTTTTTATCCACTCTGCTGAAATCTGAAATAACCTTTTGAAAATATTCCAGTTATTTCCCTAGTGAACCCTATTCAAGTCCCTATTTACCTGAAAGGGAGCCTAGCTTTTTTCCCTAGGAATGCCATCAAGAAAAATAATTTATCTTAAATACACATACAAGTTATAGGCAAGTTATAGATTTCTTTTTTTAAACCCTTTTTGTGTATAATCTTTTGGAAGGGGCAGTTCATCTTACGTTCCAGGCTCATGAGTAAATACAGTATTTTGAAACCAACATCTACCTTTCTTGCCGCTTTTGTGGTTCTTCCCAAGTTATGTGTATTCCCCACCGTGTTTTGTCCTGAGAAGGCTATATGTGACAGCAGACTTTAAACTCAGGCCAGTTCCCCTTACAGAACAGACAGGAGGTCCAATTTTAGACCCAAAATGGGCACACAGGTAAAAAGCACCACCTACCTTTCCCACTGGTTACTTTTCTCCTAGCCAAACTCCCTTCTAATGTTTGATTTGATGTATTAAATTTCTACCCTACCCTCCTGGCCAGGGCTGGCTCAGGACGACTTACAAAACAGCATAAAATTACATTAAAATTACAATAAAATACTAGGGCTGCCAAATCCCCCCGGGGGGCGGAAATCCCCCCACTCCAGAGGCCCGTTCCCCAACGCCGGGGAATTGGGCCCCAGGGGGAACCCCACCCCAACTCTATCGTTTTCCCTTGTATGGTCGTGGCCCCACCCCCAGCGTGCCTGGCGTCATGACGTCATTTCCCTGTGACGTGCATGAGGCGCACGCGCGCAAAGCGCGCACACCGGGAGCCGCGCAGGAGTCCCCCGCCGGCAAGGTAGGTAACATTTGGCAACCCTATAAAATACTGTAACAACGTATTAATAATAGAACAATTCTGACTATTCATATTAAAACATATTAAAATGCTAGTATCAATATCGAATAATTCACAGTGGTTGTTATTACTCGGGCTCTTTATTTGCAGTCGGCTCTTGCTCTTTTAGATCAACTTAGGCGGCTATCTCAGGCTGTAGGTTGAATCCCAGGAAAACTGGGCTCTCCCACTTTGAACCATCAATTGCTAATAGTTAGTGGTTAGTAGTGCCGGCAGCTCCAAAAGCCTGGTGGAAGAGCTCTGTTTTACAGGCCCTGCAGAACTGCAAAAGGTCCCACAGGGCCCTGGTCTCTTCTGGGAGCTCATTCCACCAGAGTGGAGCCGCCACCGAAAAAGCCCTGGCCCTGGTTATTGATAGCCTGGCCTTGAATGTTGGTGCCTGGCCTTGAAAAGAACAGAGACTTGGAGAACAAAGTAAGCCATGAGTGGGAAGATGGTTTAACCTCACCAATGCATCCTTTTTAAAAAGAGGGGGGGGGGCGCCCTGCCAGTTTATGATTGGTACAGATGCTTAAACAAATGAGTTTCCCATCGTCGGTTTGGCTTAGCAGCAGGGAACCTAATTCTTTACTTGATGGATCCTTCTTATGCAAGAAATGCACAAGACTCAATTGCTTCAGAATGGCAGCATCCTGCCGGGCTCAATGGCCAAATCATCTAAACAGGGTGCTGCAGCAGAGTTCTCATCGTTTTCTCAGGCAAACCCCTCTGATGTTGACAACAAAATACCCGGATTTGCTATACACAATCTGATTTGTTCCTTGCAGTACTTTATATATGATCACACACAGAAATGAGGACGTGTGAAGCCACGTGTGAAGCCACTTCCCCAAGCCACTTGAGTGGGGATTCTTCAGTCCCATGATGAAATTCAACAGCAAGGCCGTGGGAGGGGAAGTGAGTGATTAGCTTAGGAAAGACTGTTTGACAGAGCAATATTTCCATGCAAAACCAACTTTCACCTCCAAGCAGAAATAGACACAAGCATAGCACTGCGCCCCCCCCCCCCCCGATTTTGACAGGACTCTGTAGTATTGATTCGTTATACAGACGGCCTGGCACCCTTCAAAAAGCTTCTCACCCCCGTATCCTTTCTCCAGATTGGTCTGTATCAAAGGACAAACATCCTTTGTGGGACCTCCAAAGCTATTTAAAAAGTAAATCTGAACAGAGCCAGGTTTTGTTTCCTAGGATGTTCTGGATCCATAAAACAACCAGCAGAGTATAAACAAGGAACTTTTAAAAACTACAGGCTCAGAGAAGGGATAAAGTCCTTACTACCTGGTTGTGCCAAAGTTAATTAATGCAACAGCACTTCTGTACGCATACCAGGCACCTGTGCTCCTCATGAAAAAGACTAATGATCCCTATATAACTAATGAAGTGCCAAGGGGCCTGAGTCGGAAAAGTAAAGCCCAGATGAGAACTTATGAGCGTGCTCCGTAAAAGGAAAGTACAAGTCAAGGAAAAGAGAGATGGGCACTTTAGAGGTTCTTGGCACAGCACCTTCTTATGTAACGGGGCACCAGATATGTGATCAATGAAGTCTACTGTTTAGGTTAAGCAGGGCAATAAATCTAAAACTGAACTGCCAATGTTAAAATGGTGCAAAGGAAAAGCAGATTTCAAAAGCTGTCAACCCATCCTTCGGCTAAAAAAGGTGTAAGTGAATTCTCCTGCAATCTGTACGTAATGCTCTCAAACATAAAGGAAATGCCAGCAACCAAATGCTAATTGCTCCTGTACCTCGTAGCACCGTTTTGTGTAGTGGAGCAAACAACGAACACCCAGCTCCATTTGGCTGAAGGCTTCTTTACTAGCAGTAACTGTGGGGCAGGTAACTTGACTAAAGGAATAAAAATACAACTAAGCTGTTTCTGGAGCTCCAGGCCAGGATTGTCCTCACCTGGTTCTCTGCAGATTCTGAGCAGGCCCTGCACTCCTGCAGGCTGCTAGCAGGGAGACTAAGAGAAGCGCTGAGTCCCTCCTACTCTCCTTCTTGCTCTGAGGCCTACTGGGTTAGACTCTTAAAAAAACAGTACACACCACCCTGCATCAACATATTGGATAAATTAACATCCTGACTGGGCACACATAAAGTTTTTAAAGAGGTTGCTTCTATTAAACTTGTTTTTTTAGTAGCTGCTAAAATAATTTTGCTGAACAATGAAAACCTTCAGCTGACTCAATTAAAATTTTATTTATTCAACAGATAAACTAGCTAATTTTATTGCTGTAAAACGTAGTGTTATTAGTGGTGAAGATTTCAGTGATTTAGCAGGGGTTTTCCCTAATTATAGAACCACAGGAATATAAATTAAAGCACTTTGGTTAAATGGTGCTGTACTGTTATATTGCATCAAAATTCCATTCATCACAGAATGAAAACCATTTGCCCCATCGATCTGAAATATAGCAAGGAATCAATCTATTTTGAGACATTTTTTGCATAAGCAAAACACATCTCCCTTATCTGATATAAATTGTGTCAAAAATTCAGAAATATTACAGGAATGGTATCTCAGTGAAGTTTTGCTGGCTTGGTGAAAATCAGTTTAGAATACTAAAGTTATGCACTATCAAACTTTGCATTTATTTATGCATCAAGGGGCACTTGTATCCCATCCTTTTTTCAAGGAGCCCAGAGTGGCATACATTGTTCTTCTCTTCCCCATTTTATTGCATTGGTTGCCAGTTGAGTACTGGATCCACTTCAAGGTGTTGGTAATTACCTTCAAAGCCTTACATGGCCTGGGACCAACATACCTAAAGGACCGCCTCTTCCCATATACGCCTCGGAGAGCATTACGCTTTGAGAGTCAACATCTCCTGGTGATCCCTGGCCCAAAGGACGTCTGCCTAGCCTCGACCAGAGCCAGGGCTTTTTCCGCCTGGCCCCCATCTGGTGGAACATACTCCCTATTGAGATCAGGGCCCTGAGGCATCTTATTCAATTCCGCAGGGCCTGCAAGACGGAGCTGTTCCGCCAGGACTTTGGCTGAGGCAGCGAGAGTCCACATATCCCCCCCCCCGATGTTACCTACTGATAACCACCCATACCAATTTACATCAATGGGCCGGACATCAATGGGCCGGATTCTCCCTACAGCAAGCCTATGGATTTTATATGTTTTAATGTATTTTAAATTTTATTGTATTTATTGAACTGTTGTGACCCGCCCTGAGTCCATTTACAGGATGGGCAGAATATAAATGCAATAAATAAATAAAATTTATGGTAGGGTTTTTTTTTGTTTTGTTTTTTGCTGTCAAGTTGTAGATGACTTATGGTGATCCTTTAGGGCAGGGATGTCAAACAGACAACCCGTGGGCTGGAACTGGCCCATCCAGGGCTCTTATCCGGCCTGTGAGTAACTGATCATTACTTTTATTGCCAGATGACAGAGTGTTGGGTTCTGCAAGTGTCATCCCTTCAGTCATGAAATGGTTAAGCTAACGTTTCTGTAAGCTAATAATAGCAAGTTTGGCACAGAACCAACTAGGTGTAGAGTAGATTATTCCCACCAAAAAGGGGGAGGTTTTATTCTTAATGAAGTTACTTCAAGATAGACTATTGGCTACTCAGTATATTGGAGATAGTTCTGCACATACGTAAAGCTTTGTGGGGGAAACTTCAATTCCTTCCTTCTTAGGGTCAGAAGAAGTAAATTCTTCTTAGAAGTTAAACACACACATGTCTGTACTTCATTATTCTGCTGCACTTTATTTACTCTGCTAAATATCCAACACAGAGGCTGTGCATTATGTCCCTGCATACTGTCCCAGGCCTAATGAGTAATGGGCGCTGGAAGTGAGAGGGTGGGCATCAGGGAGATACTTAAAGGAAATACGGTAAGTTTGTTAATGATTTAAGTAGGTTTGTATTTTGAGTGAAAAATAAATAGTCCTTAATTGGGTTGGCCTATGTCCTTTACAAAGTTTATATCTGTGGTACTTGGCATTACATTTTATGGCACACATGGCCCAGCCTGACAAAGTGACATTTATGTCAGATCCAGCCCTTGCACCAAATGAGTTTGACACCTCTGCTTTTGGGTTTTCAAGGCAAGATACAATCAGGGGTGGTTTGCCATTGCCTGCTGTGGTAAGAAATTTTAGAAATATAGAAAGTTTGGGTTTAAAAGTGAACCCAATAGCTTATGAAATCCATATATCTGTCTCTGTTTTTTTGCTAACAAAACAGGAAGGAGGCCTGGCCTGTTTCAAGCCCTTTGTTCTAGACAAATCTCTTTATCAGTCACCCCGGCAAAAGTTCACAACATTCCAATCCCAGGATTTGAATCAATGAATGTTTCCCTAGGTGTGAAACTCACAATTTCCTAGGCAAATAAAATGCAGCTGGAAGGCCATTTGAAAAATGACAGACTTCAATCCAAAATGCAAACTAATTCTTGAGATACAGAGATTCACACAAACCCCATTTCCACCTCAGAGATAACTTCAAAGGACAGTTTATTTCCCATATTGGGGGAACACCTGGAAGAAACAATGACACTGTATTGATCCTGTGGAATGTGAACTTTTGTTGTGTGAAACCAAGGAAGCAATTTTCCAGTCAAACAATTCAACTTCTAAATGTTAATTTACAACTGTAATTTGATTATTAAAGGGACCTCTTTGATCATTTGGTATAAGTACTGGTCAGATCCAACAGACTTTCGCTGGCTCTTGAAGGAACAAGAGAGGCCTTTGCCCTCTGACAAGCCTTTTGGAGTCAGCCCGAAAGGGCCTTTTGTCTCTGCATGCTTTGGGTGGGACAGAAGTTTGCTTGCATGTTTACTTTCTATGTCCTTTGAATGTTTTTTCTTTTAATAAAGATAAGTTTTATTGAACGAAGAGACCCTTGCTTGAGTGTCTCTGCCAGCATGTAGGGGTTTCCAACTTGCACCTTTCGCCTTTGGTGAGGAGGCAACACTCAGGGGACACGAACCAGAGGGGGAGGGTGGGGACACATTTTTCTTACAACACCTGCCTCTGCAATAACAACCCTAGACTTCCTTGTCTCCCATCTAAGTACTAACCATGGCCGAACCTGCTTAGCTTCCAAGATGTGATGAAATCAGGCTAGCCAAAGATGCAAGCACTAGAAAGCATTGAAATACAAATTCTTAATATAAAACAAAGGAAAATATGATGTTTTCTCAACCTCTGCTCTCAGTAAATTCATTCCAAGTTCTGATACTGACAGGAGAGTTTGAGAAAATTGCAGATTCCTAGCTACTTCTTTGATGACACAAACATATTTTGGTGACTTTATCTCTGGATTCCCAAGCAATCCCAAGAGGGAATATACTTCTCAGAAATAGTAATATTCACGGACTCGACTGGCTTTCGAGCAAGGGAACCTTTACCTTTACCTTATGGAAGCTCTGGTCTTTCATAAAAGATTAAAATGAAATATAAACTACTGTATCCTTTTAAAAGAATTCAGTTATGTTTAAAACCATATGCTTAATATTAGAAAAATCAGGAACAAAAAATTGAGGCAAAATCCACTATTTGCCATAAGGGTAATTCAAATTAAGCACAATAGGAGGTTATGTTCAGCTTCTGTAAGTTTTTGCTCTTTTCTGTGACCCCTTATATGTAACTCCTGAAAAAGGCACACCTCTGTAGTGTTCTGGGGTGACATGTGTTATCCTATCTCCTTGCCTTCCTTAGTATTACCTACTTAATTTCACGGTCACCAAAGGCCTTAGAAGTCTTAGCTGGACCCAAAGAACTGGATGGCTTAGTTATATTTGGTAGAATGACAGAATAGTGAGGATGCAGGGGTGGCTCTGAGGTAAAAGAGGATCCTTTATTCTAAATAAAACAGTTGGTTCCTCTTAAACATAACCAGAGTTTCTGTAAAAGTATAACAGCATAATGGTTTCAGTAAAGGTCATAAGCATAATGGTATCAGATAGGTACAGTTCTCCTTTCTCTAAAGTTCCTTAAATAGATCTAGCCACAAAGGGTTATTTTCTCACTTGCCACTTAGGCTAGTAACTTCCACAAAGCTTAATTCCCTAACTTGCCAATTAGGCTTATAACTTCCACAAAGAACACAGATTCCTAACACTCTCCATAGCACTTCCCTCAGCTCTTCTTCACACACTGAACAAAACTCCCTCGCCACAAACAAGTCAACTCTGCCCCCTCGGGTACAGTTACCATCCAGTCATAATGCATTTTAATTGCTCATCTAGCCCCCCTCTTTCTTACTGAGGTCTGCCTTTTTAAACCACAACAACATACCCTATATACCCCACACACAATATTTACATAACACCACAGCTTCCTTTTCCTGTTCATGGGCACACAAGCAACTCTATGTATTGCAGAGCAATTTTGATCAAAAAGTCATATGAATATTTGGAAACCAATGCAAACAACCCTATTACCATATAAGTTAAGGCACCCAAACAGTGGTGTTAACATTGCTTTCCAGATTAACTTTCAACACAGCAAGCATAGAATAAACCATCTTTTCCCTTAAACTGACTCGAAAATAGCAACAGAACACTGCACAGAAGACTTAATTCCATAGAAACAGAATGAATCAATAGTTTAGGGGTAGGATAAGTACTGAATAATACAGAACCAAACACTTCAGCACACATTTTAAAAATAAGCAAATCCTGCCCCCCCCCCTCATTTTTGCTGTGGTAATTCTAGAACACATAAGAATTTCGGAGCAATCCTTATTAGATCTACTCAGTAGTAAATCTAATTTTGTTCACTGGGTCTAACTCCTGGGAAAGGGTTCTTAGGATCACAGCTTACACGTTTAGAAGTTTTCTTCTGGATACCCGGTACAGCGCGTTGACGGGCGGACGCTCGGATTGCTCCGAGCAGCCCGAACCAAGCCTCCCAGTCTGAAGCAGGGGGCCTTTTTTTGGCCCCTCCCGCAACTGGCAATGCGGGTGTGTGTGACCAGAACTGCCCCAAAGCAGGAACGATCGATGGGGAAAGAACATGGCTGCCAGGTTCTTCCTAGACACTGACCATCCGGGTTTTTTTTAACTTTTGGGATTATAAAAGAAATAGAAAGTACATTGTAAAAGAAAAGAAAAGATCAGTGCACGAGGGATTTTGGAAAAATTTCTCTTTTGTTTTTGGATACTGGACTAAATACCCCAAGCAGTGAGCTCCAACGATGAAGAAAACGGCCGCGAAGTGGACGGGAGCAGATATCATTTAAGAAGAAGGGGGTAAGAAAGTTTCCATTGTTTGAGCTGCTGTGAAAACGAATTAAAAGTTTTGTGAAAATTGGGAGTGTGGAAAGACAAGAGTGTGAAAAAATGGAGAAGGAAATAGAGGAGGAGGAACTTGATCCAGATACACCAATTGTAGACTTAACTTGGGATCAATTTTCAAACTTTTTGAGGCGTGAAATAAAACAAGCAGTTAAAATTGCCTGCAACAATCTAATGAAAGACTTCCAAAGTTTAGACCAAGATGAAAAGACAAATGAAAAACAACTTCAGCAAGCCCAAGGATTTTCAGAAGAGCAAAGCTGTAATCATGAGAAGGTGAGAGAACTACAAAATAATAACGTCATTGCAACGAAAGAAATGAACCAAAAAACAGATAAGCATAAGAGACGTTTCATAAAAGGCAAGATAAGCTGTATTTCGGAGAAGGAGGTAACAAAAAAACTATGTCTGAAAAAGAATGCGGGGGAGAAAAGGAAAGGAAAGGCTTCGGTAAAGAAAATTAAAATGGAAAAAAGAGCGATGATTGACTATGAAAAATGGAAGATGTGGCTTTGAACTGGAAATTGGTGAATGTAAAACTGCAAGACATCTGAGTGAAGCTCAGAGGGAAAAAGAAATGTTAGAAAGAGGAGGAAAGACAAAAATTATGTTGGATGTTGTTGTGGCTGTGGTTTTTTATGTTTTGGATACAAATGGCTTAAAAGGAAAAAATGGATCTTCTTAATGTGAAATTGGTATAAATGCAATTAATGGGCAATTCAATTGGGTGGTGTGATTTACAGATGTTCTATTAATTTACTTAAGTTTTTCCTATTATTGTTATTTGATGAGTATGGATGGATTTAGGTATATAAATGGATTCTGGGTAGTATATATTGTTGTATTGGGTAGGTGGCAGCACAGAAGAGGGGGTAGGGGTAAGGAATCTAGTAAACTAAGTAAAGTAGGAATATCAGGGGATGTCTTTTCTGATTTGTTTTTTGCTTTGCTTTATGTAGGTAGATATTGTCTTCCTCTTTATTGCTGGACTGAAGAAAATATAATATTTGAAAAGAGGGACAGAAGAACGTTTTCTATAAGTATAAGTAATTGAAATTATTATTTTTTTGAAATTATTAAAGATATCTAAATGTTGGTATAAAGGGTTGAGTAAGAGACAGTATAGACTTTTTGTTTTTAGAACATAAAATTGAATTAGCAGTAAGAAATGAAATACCAATCAAGTAAGGTAATTGTGTGGTAGATTTCTTGTTATCAGAATATAAATTGAATTTGAAGTAATAGTAAGAAAGAAAACATCAATCATGTTAAGTTAACTGTGTGGTTGCCTAAAGTATATGGAGGTCTTAAGAGAAGGTGAAATTGTTTGAACAGGCATGTTAACAAAATATTAGTAAAATAGTAAAATGGGAAATAAAGAAAAGAGGGAAAGTGTGATTATAAAATTTTTAATGGTATACGTGGATCGTTAGATACAGAGCGATTATAAACAAATATAAACTGTTATTTTCTAAGCAGCACAGATAGGGAAGGAGGAATTATTTATGCAATTTGATTCGCTTTAAAAAGCTGGTTTGGTAGTAACATTATTGATACTACTAAAGGAATTGTAATTTAAATCTACTATAAATTTTGTTGTTGAAGTAATGTATAAAATCTTATACTTGTGCTTTAATCTACTGGATAGGGAGAGGATAAAGAGGAAATGAATGGAGTTAATAATCCAGATTGGAATGTTACAATGTACACAAATATTTGTATATCCCATGGTGGGTTTCTCTGTCAAAAAAACAATAAATAGATTATGGGGAAAAATAAGAAGTTTTCTTCTGTTTTACCACTATATTAATTTTTCATTGTGTAATTTAAAAAACACACTCAGATGGCACAAATGTACTTCATAGTGTTATGTCAGTGTGTAGCCTCTGTAACCCCTTCTTGGAGTTCTGTTGGTTCCTGACCTCTAGTTGCCTGGGAGAATGGCAGGCAGGCCAGTCCCAAGAGAATGTTTTCATTCACACTCTCCAGAGTTCTTGTCTAAAAAGCTGACTTGTCTTCCTCCACCACTGGGTACCAGGTGCAAGATATGGCTTGGCTTTTCTCTCAGCATCATCTCTCAGATGATGATATTCTTGACTTGTAGCCAGCAATTAAGGTATGAGATGTTTAGTTTTAGCTATATATCTGGTCTTGAGTTTTGGCTTGCTTCACTTTGGGTGTGTTTAAGGCCCAGCAGATTGAAATTTGAAGATTTATTAAAATATCCTTGGAAGCAAACCTGGTTCTTGCATATCGTTTCCTTAGCATTTCTGTGAACTTTGGAGCTTCTGGCCAGGGCTCCAAACAATCAGAAAACAGTACAATCCCAAATGTGTTAGGTTCCCTTGTACTGTATCTATCACTGCAAAAGGCATAGTTGCCAAGGAGATGATTTCAGCTCCCAGGGGCAGAGTTCCTTCCTTAAGCAAGCCTCCCTGCCTAGCCAAGCCAGAAAAAGCACGCATAACAGCTTTCAATCTAGTGGAGGACAGGTACATTGTGGCAAAAGTGGGGGATAACTGGGTAACATCAGTACTACTAAGAACATAGCAAAAACGTACAGTAAACCAGAGGGACCCCATGGGAAGGACTAGAATATTTGAAGAAGAAAAATATGAACCTGGAGATACAGTCCACAAAATCTTATGGCACAGTTAATCTATTCTAGTCTTCCAAGTGCCATGATACTCTTTACTATTTTGCTCTAACAGGTCAACAGCTACCCTGTAACCTGGAATCCTTTATCTTGGATCAGCAACAATAATGGGGAACAGCCTCAGCTTAAAGGGCTTTTTGTTTATTTCATTTTCTGTACATTTGCTCCACATATTTTTTTAATCTTGTGTTCTACTTGACTACGTTGTTTTACATTTATTCAGACTAGGTACAAAGGGGATTGTTGGTGATGGCAGAGAATTGAGGTGACCAGGGGGGTGGTTCTAGATGCTGTTCCTTTTCTAACTCATCTCATGTATCTTGGAAGAGTATGTAGCAGTTACTGCTGGTGCCCCTTACCTACTAAGGACCAATACTAGATATGATGGAACCCTCATGGCCACCACAAGGATGCTCTCACCATTTTAAAGTCACACCCCAAATGCCAGAAAGTGGGATGAAAATGTTTTACACAGAATTAATAAATAACATTGATTGGATCTTTTGTCTTGTCGGCTAAGACACTCTTGTTCCCATGCCTTATCAAGTGCCAAAATGGCTGTACGAACACATGCGCGCACACACTATGGTCGTTCTGACACTTGGAAAGGTGCAAAGTGGGGGGACAAGAGCACCACGCTGTGGCCCGATCCTGATCAGGCCCTCACAACATTTTTAAATAGTGGCAGCATCCTCGTGGAGGCCATGAGGACGCCATCCCATCTAGTTTGGCCCTATAACTGGTAAAGAGCTGAGAAGATCTTGCTTGCATCTGGGTGTGGTGGAAGCCCATGTCCCGGTAGGCCAAGTAAAATGTTGCTTGGCCCAGTTTGAGAGGCAACAGGGCTCACTTGAACTCAGGAGGCTGAAAGGCTCAGATTGTTGGGGAATTTGATACGTTTACGAGCACCAGAGGTTCATTTTGCCATTTTCTTTTGAAGGTATTAAAAAGTCTTTCTAAGGCAGGGTGCAGAGTTTCCAACATTTGGTCAGGACTGAAGTCTTTGACTCTCCTTCTTATGTGGCCACTGAGCTGAACTTCCTTCTTGCTCCTGGTTTCATTTTGTTCATAGTTTGGTTTTTAAATTTGATTTTATATTTTTTAAGGATGTGGTACGCTTTCTCAAGAATGGCGGTATGGGATGAAAATGTTTTAGACAGAATAAATAAATACCACTATTGGATCTTTTGTCTTTTACTTTTTTCTCCCCCCCTCCCTTGGACAGCTGTACCCATCTACCATAAATACTATGCTAGTAATTTCTGCTAATTTCTTTTAACAAAAGCTAAATCCAGCTGCTTCACAAACCCAGAAGCAAGCTGCTTGGCAATCCTCTTTCATGGTACCCTGCTTTTCTGAGACACATTTGGTCAAACTGCATCCAATTTTGGGTGAATTTGCATGCCTGAGTTCATGGGGTGCAATTCCAGAAAAAAATTATCACAGGGAAAGAATTATACACCAAAACCTAAAGCTGAAGGGGAGGAAATGCATGTTAATGGAAAACCTATGCAGATTACGATGTGGACAAAAGTTAAATGAAAAGAAATGTGGCGAAAGTATGTATGGCCAAGACACGCAACATTTCCTATGGGGCACTTTGCTGGCAATGCAACTGGAAATGAATTCAAATGTATTCATGGCGATCAACAAACATCCCAGTATTTCCTTTTTTCTATGGACAGAGATATAGTTAATGTGAGCATGGAATTTCTTTTCTTTTCTTTTTTATAAGTACCCAAAGGTACACTTTTATTAATTTTTCTTTTATAATCTACAACAAACAAATCTACACACTACAGACACTCTACTACACATAACATATATACCAAGAGTACAGTTACATTATATGCTTATATCCAATTACTTAATAAAAACACTCTAAACAGACACTTTCCATTCTTCTGTCTTCTGTGTTCTCAAGTCCTTTGTGCTATAATTGCCTAATCGTCTATTATATTTACATATAGATTTAGATATAGTTAATGTGAGCATGGAATTTCATTGCAAATATATATTACTTAGCACTTACCTTCTGCAACAAGAGAGAGCCAGAATACTTGGTGACAATACGATGCAGGTCTGCCCCAAAAGTATCAGCCCAGGACTTCACTCTACATGTATGAAAAAAGAACAAGCAGTGGTCAGTAACCTCCACTTTCCAGAATCAGTTGGACAGTTTCTGTCATTACAAAGCAACAGCAGAAAGGAAAGAGGCCAGGGAAGGGGGGAGGGAGACCTGTGCATTTACCCGCCACCATCATTAAACACCAGGGATGGCCCAACCACTAGGCAAACCTAGATGATCGCCTAGTGAGAGTAAAAAAGTGAGAGTAGCCTCCTGGCTTGAAGGAAAGCTTCATGTTCACTGACTTCTAGAATCATCCTGTCAGCTAACTCTGGACTTCTATAGCTGCCATGAGGGAAAAATGGAAGGCTTTGAAGAGTTTATTTATTTTCATGTTTATGTAACCCACTAAGGCCCTAATATCTGTAGGGAGAGTGGGCAGGTTCAGTCGGTTTTGACAGCGGAACTCCCACCTGTGGTTATTAAGAATGTGTAACTGCTGTAACTACACATGTACTTAAACACAAACATAAGAGAGGCAATACAACCAATGCACTTTAACATTTAAAATAAACTCTTTATATAAACAAAGCATGGAGGTTTTCATATAAATCCTCATTCATTCATGGTTGGTTGCTATTACTTCATAGCAATGAATCTTTAGGATATTACTGAGTACAGATATCTTCAGCATCCACAAGGATGCACAGAACAGAAAACTACTAAGCACATAGATAATGCATATATTGTAGGTCCATATGTTGTAAGCTCACATATACTGGAACAGCATATGAGGTTTCCAGGCTGTACTTGGGAGGCTGCAGCTCTTCTCAGTTGAATCCAGGATTTACCTGCAATAATTCAAGGCAGGCCTTAACAAAGCAAAGTCTATACAGGCCTCGCCCCAAACTTCTAATGATGATGTTGCCTCTTCCTGGGCCAGGCTGAACTGCTCGTTGCATTAACAAACAGAATACTAAGGAAGATGTATTACAACAGTTTTAAAAGGATCGATAACTATAAAATTACATATTTTCACAATCATATGAAATTACTATTAAGAATCTTAATAGTCCTAAATCAACATTTAATAACTTCCCAAGAAGTAACTTCACCTTTGTTTGAAAGGATCTCTAATAATTACATTGGTTAACAGCATTTACCTGCAATAATTCAAGGCAGGCCTTAACACAGCAAAATCTATACAGGCCTCTCCCCAAACTTCTAATGATGTTGCCTCTTCCTGGGCCAGGCTGAACTGCTGGCTGCTGGGAATACCCACCCTCCTTTAGGGAAGGCTACAAGCACTGAGCATGCTCATTAACTAAGTATAGAAGGGGGGGGAAAGGGAGTTAATTGCCACACCACCTATTTGCAAAAGCAGGCGTGCCTGATCCCTATATGCTGTTAGTAGCTACAAAACTGCATGGGTTACATTTACATTGTTCATTTTGACTTCCTGGGAAGTAATATATTCATTCTACTCTTCTCACTTTTCTATTGAAGAGGGTGCTAAAGTAGGGTTGCCAAATGGGGGCGGGAAAACCCCCGCTTTGGAGGCCCGATTTCCACCGCGGCGGAATCAGGCCCCGAGGGGAACTCCGCCCCCCCCCCAAGCTGCGTCATTGGAGGTGACGCACCCACGTTGCTGACGTTGGGGGCATGGCCGAGCTCGTCGGGGGGAAAACCATATGGTTTCCCCCCCCCCGATGAGCTGGGCCCGATGAGCTGGGCCATGCCCCCAACGTCAGCAACATTGCACGTCACTTCCAGTGACGTGGCGGCGGCGCGCACTTGCTTCGCGCGCACGCGCATATCGAGCCTGCTCCCGGACTCATCCGAGCCTCCCCCGCCGGTGAGTTTGCCTGACTTGGCAACCCTATGCTAAAGTCATACTTTGCCTAGGGTGCAGGAAAGTTCTGGCCAGCCCTGTTAAACAGGAATTAAAAGGGCAGTTTATGTGGTGCAAGGGCTGCTACAGTGCTTTCCATAGAACCCTGTAGTATCCTGTGTGAGCGCAGACTGATGATGCCATCACGCTGCTCAAGCTGCTGGGGAGTATATGTATGCCACAGTGGGACAGCAGATATACTGAGAAAGCTGCTCCTGCTTGATCAAGGAGTGGCAGAAATGCAATGTGGGGTTGCTAGGTCCTCCCTGGCCACTGGTGGGGTATGGGAGGGGTAGGGTTGCCCGATCCAGGTTGGAAAACACCTGTAGATTTGGGGATGGACAGCGATCTCAGTGGGGTACAAATCCATAGGGTCCACCCTCCAGAACATCCATTTTCTCCAGGGGAATTGATATCTGTAGTCTGGAGATGTAATTCCACAGGATATCAGGGTTGCCAGCTTCCAGGTGGGGGCTGGAGAGCTCCCAGAATTACAACTGATCTCCAGACAACATAAATCACTTGTTTATTTATTATTTATTCATTTAAAACATGTATTCTATTTCTCCTGGAGATAATGGCTGCTCTGGAAAGTAGACTCTGTGACATTATATCCTACTGAGTTCCCTCCCCTCTCTGAACCCGACCCTCCCAGCCTCCACCCTTAAATCTCCTGGTATCTCCTAACCCAGAGTTGGCAACACTAACAGATGCGCAAGTCATTGCTGCTATAATCAAGGCAGCCAAGAGGGTGGACTAAATCTTGGAGGCCGTGGTCTCCCTGGGGGCTCACGGAACTAGATAAGTCATGTGCTTTGCTTGTAATATGGTCTTCTGATTAGACTTGGGTAGTGTGAGAGTGTCTTAGAAGGAATGTTTGACTGGGGCCCCTGGGGGCACTCAGCAACCCTGGTTCTAACTGGAAACATCAGTGGAGGCCAGACAATTCGACAGCAAACACTGCACAGTGCAAGATCAGAAGCAGCTTGGGCCACAAAAAAACACACAACACCATCCCAAATACCTCCTAATTGGGTTAGGGCAGGTTAATTTTCAGGTATGGACAATGGCAATCAGCCAGACATTATTTGTACTTACAAATTGCCAGTAAGTTTTCAAAGCTATGAGGCTGAAAGAAGAAGACCTATGCTATCTAGTTCTAAAAGTGCTACTGATTCTGAATTGTGCATTAGATTCAGAGAGCTTTAGCACTTTTCAGAACTCGGAAACATGACTGTATAGGTAAATGCCTAGACTATAATTATGAGAAGACCAACAAAAAAAAAGAACAATGTTAAGAAGGAAGCACAAGACAATAAACAGTGGAAATTTGTGGGATCTTAAGTTATGCCTTGCTGGACTGGACAGAAGTCTAACTTATTGATTTAGAAAATTTCTATCCTGCCTCTCCTGAAAATCTGCTCAAGAAAGCTTGCAAAATAAAATAAACATAAAGCATTATAAAAATTAAAAACAATAGAAGTGCACCATTAAAATACAGCAATAAACATAAAAATAGCATAAAACACCGAGCAGCTTAAAACAGTTCTCAGGTTAGAAGCAAAGAATGTTAAAATAGCAATTCCTTTATTAAAAGCCTGGGTAAAAACAAATGTTTGGCTTGGCACCTAAGGAGTAGGGTGGGTGCCACGTGAGCCTCAAGAGGAAGGGTGTGCTGCAGGTGAGATGCCACTGCTGAAAAAGCCCTGCTTCTGATCACCACCCACCTTACCTCTTAAGGATGGAGCACATAGAGCATGTCTTAACTGGCAGGCTGGACAGAATGGGAAATATCTTCTTCAGATATTGTCCCTCAATATGTGTAGAAAGAAGCAGGATTGTGCCTGCTGACCCCACCCCAGCACTTGTGTGGCCAGCCCCTATGTACATACATGCATGGGTGTCCAAGCACAGGGTTGTATGAGCATAGGGTCTTGCTACAGGCATGCAGCTGATTGTACAGATGTCAGGGGGCAGGATCGACTTGAAGATGAAGATCATCTTTTACTGATTGCTGTTAGCATCTGACCACTGGACATTTATAACTATGAACTTGTACAGTCCACTTAGCTATCCATTTTAGTAGATAAAACTGATTTATAGTTTTGTGTGTAAGAAAGTTCTGTATGCATTCTGTATACATTCACTGACATGGCTTATTCTATATACATATA
>NW_015173673.1:1715034-1742238 GCF_001447785.1 Gekko japonicus
AAGATATCAAGGGTGGGGGGGGGATTGAATGCCAAGGGTTGGGAAGACAGCCAAGGGTGGGGGAGTGAATGCCAAGGGTTGGGGGCTGGGTGGGAAGACAACAAGGGTGGGGGGAAGTGAACGCCAAGGGTTGGGAGGGTGGGGAAGGCTAGGGCACTCAGCCAGGGCCTCTTTCTAGACCCTGTTGTATTTATTCCGACAACAGGCCTTATTCTCTATCATATGCCCCCCTGCAACAAAGGAGCACAAACTATATTTTAGCCTCCTCCAACTTCCTGACCATTTTAGTTGCTCCTTTCCAGCCCTACATCCTTTGTAAAACTTCATTCATACCCCAGTTTTCTCCCCAATGGGTCCCAGTCTCTTCTCCATTCTTAGGGTTCCCAGCCTCCAGGTGGGGCCTTGAGATTGCCTAGAATTACAACCGATTTCCAGATGAAAGAGGTTCCCCTTTGCCAAGTCCCCCCAGGGGGCAGGGAAACAGAGGCCCATTACCTGTCGCCAGCGGATCGGGCCCCGGGGGGAACCCCACCCCCAAAGCACGCGACGTGCCCGGCATCAGCACGTCATCCGGAAGTGATGCAGTCACGTCGGGCGCGTTGGGGGCGGGGCCGCGGTCATCCGAGGGAAAACATTATGGTTTTCCCTGGGATGACTGTGGCCCCGCCCCCGGCGTGCCCAACGTGGTTGCGTCACTTCCGGGTGACGTGGTTGCAGCGCGCGCGTGCTTCGCGCACGCACACTTCTCCCCAGTATACAGAGGGTAAGGACTTGGCAACCCTACCTCAGAATAACCCTGTGAGGTAGGTTAGGCTGAGAATGTGTTGCTGGCCCAAGCGGTCCCCTAGCAAGCTTCGATGGCAGAGTGGAGATTCAAGCCTGGGTCTCCCAAATCCTAGTCCTACAGTCTAACCAGTGCACCATGCTGGCTTTCTGAGACAGGGCAAGTGAAACTGTACACAGTTGTCTAAATGACTCTGAACCCCTGATTTCTATAATGGGGAAGATCAGATAGCACCAATGCTCCCTCTAAGCTGCGGAGTCTTGTGAGCAAAAATTCTGCTTTGTGAGCTACTGGCATTAAAGATGTGAGCGAGCGATTTGGCTGCTGCATAAATTAGTTTGCTCTGCAGTCATCCTTCCTAAGCTAAGATGAAAATGTGTGAGCTGGAGGCTAAAAAACTGTGAGCTAGGCTCACACTAAGCTTAGAGGGAACACTGAATAGCACGGTCCTCCTGCCCCTCTCCACTCCCTTTTATATTTTTCCTTTGTTTTTCATATCACGTTACTTCCCCCTTTTTCTTTCTTTTGCTGTTCTTAGGCTACTCTCATTCCAGATATCATAGCAATCATTTAAAGCAAAAAAGAGGAGTGGGAGCAGACCATTTAAGAGAAAAGGGAACCACTGGGAGTTGCTGTGCAATTTGGCATGCTTCGCCATATTCTCACATTCTAAAGCAAGATGAACAGAAGTCAATGAAGTTCAAACAGAAAAAAAATCCACAGAGTATATTAACTTGCCTTCCATCCCAAGCACAGTTAAGCTGCTTAAATCCCTTGACTTCAGGAGGATTTAAGCTGCGTAACCATGTGCAGGACTTCAGCCAGATCTTTCATACCTCACAGTTTTTTGAGGCTAAATTGTGCAACATTTATCCTTGGAGGCAAAAAGCTGTTCTTCACTTTAATCAGTCCCAAAATACCTCACTGTGAATTGCTGCCTTTCTACCTCCTGCATGCGTGCACACACAAGCACGCGTGCGCGCACACACACACACAAGAAGTAGAAAGAAAGTGCTTATTTTCTTACAAGCTTCTTACTGACCATACAATTACTTGAGACATTTTAACTGTGAATAGTGGAAGGCTGGATTATAGCCATGATTTCATAAACTAAAGAGGAGGAATGCTGCTATATTTCACACTCACAGGACCTGTGTTGTCAAATGCAAGTCTGTCCCTATCATATCTAAAGCAGGGAGTGCAAGTTAAAGCCCTGAAGGGATTCACAGATGGGGGCAATGCTCCCTCTAAGCTGTGGAGTCTGTGAGCAAAAATTCAACTTTGTGAGCTACTGGCATTAAAGTTGTGAGCAAGCAATTTGGCTGCTGCATAAATCAGTTTGCTCTGGAGCCATCTTCCCTGAGCTAAGACAAAAATGTGTGAGCTAGCTAAAAACCTGTGAGCTAGCTCACACTAACTCAGCTTAGAGGGAACATTGGATGGAGGTACCTAACCTATCCCTCCTCCTCCTGCCTGCCAGCTTTCCTGTCATTTTCTTCTAGCCAGGCTTTCTTCTTACATTGGAGCATGGCCCTGGGAGGGAAAGGTCTTGGAAGGGCAAATGCAGGCTTAAGAGTAGGCAGATGAAGAGAGAGTTCAGCCTTGTCGTCCACCCATTTGGGTGCTTTAAGTTGCACCCAGCCTGACCTTTGAGGTGTGAGTGGAATGGACCCATGTTTGAATTCATGGATCTGCAACTATCATGGGCAGTTTGGGACTAAGTGAGTAACAGCGGACCATTATAAGCATGTGGGCTTGGTTGCCAACAACCTGATGGGGGGGGGGGGGAATGCCCTGTCCTCTTAATAGTGGCTAGATGGGATGTTATTTAACAGGCGATCCTTACATCCATGCCATGAAAAGCTTCAACTGCCTATTTCCACACATTAAGCCTCCGTTAAAGGGACCTGACATCTTTTCCTCCAAGCTATTTCGCGGGCCTACTACTCTTTTACCAGTTGCTGGAAAACATGTTTTAATGTCCTGGTTCTGCAGAATGAAATAGACAAAATAACACTTTTAATGGTCCATTTTCTGTAAATGCACACAATTCTGAAGTCTAAAAGTTGAACTGGATAAGACAGAGATCATGGTTCTCCCAGTGCCTTTGAAAAGTACTAGGGTTGCCAGCCCCAGCTCTGGGCAGGGGTTCCCCCACTTCTGGAGGCTTCAATTCGCCCCTGGCAATCTGGCCAGTGGGGGAAGCCCTGCCCCAAGCCCCGCCCCCAAGAGCGACCACCTGCCTAGCCACCCCTCTTCCTCCCTCCTGCTAGATTTAAAGGACCCTCCAGTTGGTCAGTGGGCCATGTGGTCCCCGCCAATCAGCTGAAGCCCTTTAAATTGGGCAGGAAGGGAGAGTGAGGGGTGGCCGGGTGGTGGTCACTCTTTATTATTATTATTATTATTTATTCAATTTGTACCCCACCCTCCCCAGAAACAGGCTCAGGGCGGCTTACATTGGTTGGTACACAGATAACATTGGGAGCAGGGCTTGGGAGCATCCCCATCCACTCCCGGAATGCCCCCCAAATCCCCCCACCGGAGCGACAAGGGGACCTGGCAACTCTAAAAAGTGCACTTCATGCATGCACACTTCCTTGGGATGTTGTAGAGGTCTATGGTGGTTAAATGGCTAAGAGTGAACAAATTGAAACTGAATCCTGACAAGAAAATAAATAAATAAATAATGCTGGCTGCGAAGACTGAGATCTTTTGGTGGAGCCCAGCTGACCCTTGCTGATTTAGGTAATTTGACTGTGGGTGGGAAGGAGCAAGGAAGCAGGAAAGTGGGAGAGGCTGTGGAAGCTGCTGGGCAGGGGAAGAGGAAATAGCAAAGGAGGGAGGGGGAAATGAGATGCCCCCTGCAAGTCCTTGTGGGCCCCCCATTTGTACTAAATATAATTGCAGTCAAATGCTTTCCGCACTTGGATCTCATCCCTGGTTTTATCAGAGTTCAGCTCATGACACAATACCTTTTTATTCCTGGTTATAACAGCTTCCGTTTATCCCAGGACAAGTGTGGGGTGAAACCGGGGTGACCTCAATGTAATGTGGAAACAAAAAATACTCCGAGGTAATTACAGGGGTGAGCTCGAGTGTAGTGTAGAATGTAAGTTCCGGGACAGGGTTGAACCAGGATTTAGGTCTAGTGCAGAAAGGACCAATAAATACTAAATTGTATGCCAGCTATGAAATGCGGTCAGATACTAAATGCCACTGCATGCCAGCTATGAAATATGAAATATCATTGTATTACATGTCATTATCAAATACTGTCAAGTAAAGTAGGAGGACAGATACAGATAACAAATATTTTATAAATATTTGGCTAATATTTTAGCATCCATAAAATATTTGCCAGCAAGAGGAGAATTGTGAGGGAAAAAATTAACAAACAAATCACTTTTTGTTTAAATACTTTGTAAGAACTCACCTGCTGGAGAAAGTTTCTTCTGGACATGATACACTTAGGCTTATTACCCATTGTTTTCTCTTTATGGTTGCATCTCTGTTATAACTCCCACACACACACACCTTTCAAATATACAGGGCTTTTTTGTAGAAAAAGCCCAGCAGGAACTCATTAGCATAATAGGCCACACCCAATAGCAGAAATCCATTAGCATATTAGGCCACACCCCTGACAGCACAACTCATTAGCCTATTATTTATTTTATTTTATTTATTTATTAGGCCATACCCACATGTTACCAGAAGTGTGGTCATCCAGCCACATCCACCTTTTGCTTCTTATTCTGTTTACTTTGTTGTCAAAACCCTGGGCTTTTTTTGTAGCAGGAACTTCTTTACATGTTAGGCCACACACCCCAATGTAGCCAATCCTAATGAGTGTCTGCTGTTAGGTGTGGCCTATTATGCTAATGAGTTCCTGCTGGGCGTGGCCAACTCAGGAGCCAGCCGAAACTCTGTTCCTGTGCTTTCCTGCCCAAAAATAGCCCTGCAAATATGCATGATGTTTATTTAGATATTTATACCCTAGTTTTCTCCAATTGGGGAGCCAAAGCGGCTCACAGACATCATCATTCTCTCTTCTGTCTGGTTTTATCCTCATAACAACCCTGCAAGGTGAATTGGGCTGAATGAGAGTGGCTGGCTCAAGATTACTCAGCAAGCTCCCCTGCTAGAGTGAGGATTCAAACCTGGGTCTTCCAAATCCTAGTCTGACAACCTCACTTTTACAGTTTGGTGTAGTGAGCTGGTTTGGTGTAGTGGTTGAGTGGCAGACTGGAGAAGTGGGTTTGACCAGGGGTCATTTGGGGGGGGACGCGGGTGGACGCCATCCCCCCGGGTGAGGTGCGGGAGGGCGGGGCCTGGAGCTCCCTGCTGGTGCCCGCTGGAGGTTGCCACCGGCTGTGGGGAGGACACACTTCAGGTGATGTCAGGGGGTGTGGCATATGCTAATGAGTTATGCTAATGAGTCCCCCTAGCTCTTTTTCTACGAAATAACCCCTGGGTTTGACTCCCCACTTCTCCAAATGCAGCCAGCTGGGTGACCTTGGGTTAGTTACAGTTCTCTCAGAGCTGTTCTCTCAAGAGCAGTTCTCTCAGAGCTCTCTGAGCCCCACATGCCTCACAGGTTGTATGTTGTGGAGAGAGGAAGGGAAGGAGATTGTAAGCCACTCTAAGACTCCGAGTGAAGGGTGGGGTATAAATCTAACTCTTCTTCTTCCATACCACAATGACTACGATGCAGCACAATATGGCTCTGCTTCCAATTCTAAATACGACCCACCCAATCTTTCACAATTGTCCAAGTAGTTACTAGCAGGAGGATGCTGGTTGCGATGTGAATAGCAAATAAAATTATAGAATGAGCTTGTGGAAAACAGGTAAGTGCAAACTGCTTGTTTCTGTGAGAAGCAAAACAAAATACACTAGTCATTTCCCAGCCTTCTGCCTCTTGTTACCTTCTAACAGTGTATGACATTATGACCTAGTTTTTTTGTAAGGTAATAAACCTATATCTAGCCTGTACCAGACTGTGGGTGGGTTCTCACATGATTCACTGTTCTTTCTTTACAGAAAACATCCTTCCACACAGAAACTCAGCCTAGCCCATAAAACGGCCCCATGCCTCGATAGACCTGGCCTGGCCTCCTGGATCTGCACATTGAGACTAGGCTACTGTAATACACTATACATTGGTCTCCCCCCAAAATCAGTTCAGAAACTCCAACTGGTTCCGAATGCCCTGCTCAACTATTAGAAGCAGCTAGACTGGGCATGCCTGTTACTCCCATTCTGAAAACCCTACATTAGTTGCCCATTTGTTACAGAGCTCAGTTTAAGGTATCGGCTATCAAACACAAAGCCCTTCATGGTCTTGGTTCCTCTTATTTCTGGGACCACCTCTCTCTCTCTCTCTATGCTCCAGCATGATAACTCCGCTCATGTCAGCAGGGGTTTCTGCCCGGGGCCAGCCTGCAAATGGGCAAAATCAGCAACTCCCCGTACATGTGCTTTCTCCATTGTAGCTCTGACCTTGTGGAATGGCCTGCCTGAGGAGGTCAGGAAAGCTCCCACTCTCCTGGCCTTCCGCAAACTTGCAAAACTAAACTATTCAAGAGGGCTTTTTTGCACTAGTAATAAGGCTGCACGGCACAAAATGGTTTCACAAACCTACTTGGATAAATGATAGGGACTTTGTGGTCTTTTCTGCTGCATATAGCATATTGTAAATAGGGTCCTATGATGTACTTGCAGTACCATTTAATATGTCATATTATATGGTCGCCAACCTCCAGGTGGTTTTATATCCAAAAGACAGTTCATGGGAGGAGGTTGTATCAAAACACAAACACTCTGTGAATATTCACTGAGTGTTTTGTGTTTTGATACAACCTCCAAGTGGTGGCTGGAGATCACCTGGGATTACAACTGATCTCCAGGTGACAGAGATCAGTTCACCTGGAGAAAATGGCCACTTTGGAAGGATGGACTCTATGGCCTCATAACCCATCAAAGTCCCTGCCCTCCTCAGGCTCCGCCTCCCAAATCTCCAGGTATCTCCCAAGCCAAAGCTGGCAATCTTCTAAGATCCTAATGCCTTAGTTATTGAATATCCCATTTTGTTGATTGCACTTTAATTCAGAAATGTATAGACTTAAATTTACCTCATGAAGGAAGAGGGGCTGAAGAGATGAGAGGCAGTCTGATACAAAATGCGATGGAAACAAGTAAACATGATAGTGAGGGAAAGTTTAATCTCCATCCTGAGTATTTGGAGTTTTTGAGGAAAAATAGCGATAGAGAAATGGAAAAGTGGAAGTTTGAGGCTGAACTGAAAACTAAAGAATTAGAGCAGACAACAGCACTTAGAGAGAAATGGAAAAGTGGTGGCAGCCAGATTACCCAAAGTAAAATAAAACATAAGAACACGTTTAAAGGAAAACTAGACCTCCCCGAGAAGAGGTGTGAATTCAGCCGCAGCGGGGGACTCCCGGCTGGCGGCTGGAGTGCGCATGCGTGCGACGCTTCCATGTCGCCCGGAAGTGACGCGGGCACGCCGGGCAAGCTGGGGGCAGGGCCACGACCATCTGAGGGGAAAACATAGAGTTTTCCCTTGGATGACCATGGCCCCGCCCCCAGTGTGCCCGGCGTGCCACTTTCGGGCAACATGCACGTTGGGGTGGAGTTCCCTCCAGGGCCTGATCCACCGGCGGCGGGGAACGGGCCTCTGGGGCGGGGGTCCATGTGAGAAAGATGGACTATAAATAACGTAAATAAATAAAATAAAAATAAAATATATAAACTAGTTAACTGGGAGAGGGATTCTGCTGTATGGTATGCAAGGTGGTTTTTGTTTGTTTGTAGGTCGTTCAGTCATGTGAACCCTCATATGTAAGTCTGAAGACATACAGCACAGACACTGTTTTACTTAGTGCAGCTAGGCCTCTACATGATATATAGAAGCAGGAAAACTGGTTTACCCAAAACTGGTTTCAGTGTTGGGGCACCAGCTATCTTTGTACATGCCTTTCCTTCCCCCACAGAGTCAACTCCAGGTTGGGACATTTCTGGAGATTTGGGGGGTGCAGCTGGAAGACACTGGGATTTGGGGAGAGGGGGGACTTGAGGGGAAATTATCTCCATAGGTTCCAGAACTCCAGACCCCACCTGGAAGTTGGCAACACTAGTGCCAATCCCGCTCCAGAAACCTCAAACCACCTCCAGTCAACCAAAAACACAACTAGGCCTCATCTCTTAAACCATAGCCACTCAACGAAGAGTGGTAGCATTCTTTTCTCGCCCTAGCAAACCAGGTTCATGACAAGCTGATCAAGATTCAAATTTTTTCCAGCTTTCTAAATTTAGAAATTAGAAGACCTGGGGGAAGATAGAAAGGTGCTGATGCTCTGTAACATGGTGGGGGCAACTTACTCCTATAGTGCCCATGAAAATGAATATTTTCTAATTTTTAGGGATGTGACCTATGATTTATTCCAGTGAACCCAACAGCAGGGCTGCTAGCTATTTTACTGGTCAACTCAGTATTTTTGCCTCTGGTTTGGAATTAGGTATTTCGTTGAATACACTAGTTACTTTGAGTGGCAGGGGGAGAGTTATTTTCTCTTGACCTCAGACCCTGGCCTATTTATCTTTACCCCTCCCTGCCCACCCCTGTCACCTGATGAGCTTCTGAACATGTATTTTTAAAATCAGGAGTTGACAACCCTGCCTTGCAGCCGGAATCTAGCAGAACTAACTACTTTCAACCTCTTCTCCTGAGATCAGCTATGGACTCTAGAGTTCCACGTAGCTAATGCCTGGTTCCACCTGGGTTTTACCAACAGCATAGGACTGCAGCACCAGAAAGAAACTGTGTGGAGGGACGCTGTAGAGCCTGCATGCACAGCAACTTCTCCACATACTAGCAACTAAACATTAAATTGATTTTTTTTTAAGTGTGTTATGTTTAATTAGATGTGGGCCACTGTAAATCACCTTACAGAAGAAGAGCACCATTAGGGAAGGCCACAGAAAGTGAGCTATGTAAGGAAAGCAAAGGTGAATGGGGTAGGGGTGCTAGCCTCCAGGTGGGGCCTGGAGATCTCTACTGGAATTACAACTGACCTCCAGCTAACGAAGAACAGTTCCCCTGCAGAAGATGGCTGCTTTTGAGGCAATTTACCCAGCTGAGTTCCCTCCCCTCCCCAAAACCTGCCTTCCTGACACTCCACTGCCACATCTCCAGGAATTTCCAAATCCAGAGTTGGCAACCCTGGCAATGGGGGCACAGCCTACATATCTCCATCACCAGACTGGGAAGGGGCATATGTGTGAGAAGCATATATAGAGCTCATTTAGCTGAAGCCATACAAAAAGGGGTAAGGCCAGGCCAGCCAGCCAGCTCCAAGCCTGCGTTGGTGAAAGGGCCACCCCCTTATGAGAGGACGCGTACAAATATCCATAGAGGCAGACTGGGGATGACAGAGGTTTATGTAGCACATACAAGGGGATCTATGAGGGAAAGGGTACGACACTTACGTTTCAAGCGGTATCTTTGTCTGGGACTCGATGGACGGCAGGAGGCTGTTACATGAGAGGAAAAGCCACAGGAACAAGCCCGGCAGCATCCTCCACACCCAAACTATCAGCAGCAGGATCAGTCGCACAAATTCTTTACCAGTCGTCCTTCTCTAAGGGTGTCATCAGGAAAGCAGGCCCCAGCATGGTGCTTTGCTGGGACGGGGGTGGAGAATCAAGGACCCTGTAATTCCTATTCTCTCATGCCACCGAGAGGCTATGGCATTACTTCTCCTTCCCACCCCCTTGCCAAAATGGGCCACAGTTCACCTCAGGGGGACCAACAGCAGCAGCAGCTAAAAGTTCACCAAGAAGTTGCCGGGTTCAGTCAGATGGGGAAAACTGAGGAAATCCACGGCACCATGGCTGCCCAGGGGACCGGTGGGTGTCAGTCCAGCTTCTCGGCCCTGCGGGAATGGCAGGCTAGAAGGGGACGCTGCAATCAGCAGAAGCAGCAGTATCTACATAATCCACTCCCGGCCCTTTAATCCTCTCGTAGAGCAGCAACAGCAGCAGATTTAGGGAACTGGAGTGGGATAAAATCAGCCAGGATTACTCTGATTTCTGAAGACAGGCATCGGGCTGTCCAATCAGAGCTTGGAACTAGCCAGCGCCGAGCCTATTTAAGGGGACACAGTCCCTCAACTTTGAAAAATAAAAAAAAAGCTTCCTGACCTTTGATCCCCACGGAGCAGCATTTGGTCCTGAAACGGCATGCTTGTCTGCCATACTCCCATTCCCAAACTAATTTACTTCTGTGACTTTGGACTCTCTCCATCTCCTTGGGAGTATCTGGTCATCCATTGGATCAATACAATTCCAGTGAGCCAAAGAAGAAAATATATGTCATGGGAGACAAAACTTCATAGTGCTTTTATAGTGTACTTACTGTGATATAATGTGATGTTCACTATTACTAGCTTTATTCTATTGTAAAGGCATTTTGAGAAGGCAGCCTGGTATAGCCTGAACTCGGCAGATCTTGGAAGCTAAACAGGGTCAGTTCTTGGATAGGAGATCACCAAGGAAGATCTATCTATCTATCTATCTATCTATCTATCTATCTATCTATCTATCTATCTATCCATCCATCCATCCATCCATCCATCCATCCATCTCTGCTCATACAGCTATAGCCTTGAGCAGAAAATAAAATAATAAAATAAAATAAAACAATGCCTTACTTGATAGTCTTCTTCTGTGTTTAATTATTGCCCCTAAATTTTTTGCCACAGAGTAACAGAATCATTTCTATCTGATAATAACCACTTCACCTGTGTCCTTGTACTTGAATAGGAGACCACCAAGAAAGACTCTGCGTAGGAAGACAATGGCAAACCACCTCTGCCTTTCACTTGCTTTGAAAGCCACTTGTTGGGGTCTCCATAAGTCAATTGTGACTTGATGGCAGTTACAGATTGAGGGTGCGAGAGAGGAGATGAGGGTGAAGGGAAGAATAACAATCGGACCTTGGAGAAAAAAGGCCCATGGCCTTTACTGAGTATAAACCTCCAAAGGAAGTTTAGAAAACTTATTGAGGGCCAAAAGTTAAAAACATAAGTAAGTATACAAAAGAGTGTTTACTTCAAAGACATATAAAAACCTTGTAGGGGCCCAAAAAAAGCCTCATAAAATGTTCACAGTTAGGAATACACAAAAAGGAACCGTGTATTTACCTGACGTGTTTTGGCTCACAAGAGCCTTCTTCAGAGGTCAAATAGTACAAAATACACCAAGCAACAGAGTCCCTGTAACACACGTAAGACAATAAACAATAAATAAAATAGGACCAAAAATGGAACGCTGTACGGAGAGATAGAAAATGTTAATAACTCAACTGAGAATTTCATCCGATATTTAAAATCAGAGAAGCACTGGCATAACATGAGGCACAGATCCAGAATTGGGCTGATGACACAGCCCTTCACCTCTGCCCACCTGCTGGGGGAGCACCATGGAATGGCCTATCCAGGGGTCTCACATGGGCGCACACCACTGTGTGGTTCCCTTGCCACCCGAGGACTGGAGCCGAGCTGGTCATAATGTGGAACGTCCCCACCCTGGAGACCCCCTTATGGTAGGCTTGCCAGGTCCTGGTTGGAAAATACCTGGAGACTTTGGGGGTGGATCCAGGAGAGGGCACGGTTAGGGAAGGGGAGGGGCCTCAGCATGGTACAGTGCCACAGAGCCCACCCTTCAAAGCAGCCATGTTCTCCAGGGGAGCTGATCTCTGTTAGCTGGAGATAAGTTGTAAAAGTGGGAGATCTCCCGGCCCCACCTGGAGGCCGGCAACCCTACCTTATGGTGATCCCCATACTTGGGAGGCAAGGAAATCTGGCTCAGCCTCCCCCAAAACTGGATTTGGCCCAATGCTCAAACCACCTATAAAAGCTGTGCCAAAAGCATGCAACATAACCCACATACCAAACACCCACTAAAATGCTAAACCAAGGGAGGGTGGATGGGGGAAGCCAGGAGCCAGCTGCACTGGCAGCAGCCCCCTAAACAAAGGAGGAAAGGGCTGGAGAGAACGAACTCTGGCCTCCAGGTCCTCCAGGAAGCCCACCCCTCCCTTGCAAGGCTGGGTGCTAGACTGGCTCCCTGAGCTGCGACTGGAGCCAACCCTCACAGCCCGCGGCCCTCCCAAGAAGGGGAAATCCCTCCCCTTCACTCATCTCCTGGCCCAGCGGCTGCTAGGTAAAATGTTATTCACGCACACAAAGCTCACCCCAGAACTACTTTCTCCGTTGCAGCAGCGAATATTACAAATACACCAGTTTATGGCAACCCTGTAGCACATCAATGAAAGCTAAATGTTTGACTTGCTAAAATGCTTGCATCGACTAGTTTAACTTTCACCCCCTGCAAGATCCTGAGATGCAGGGGGAAAAGGCCAAACATGTTTTATTTATTTAGAATATGTATGTGCTGCTTTTCTTCTGGAACACAGGACCCAAAGCGGCTTACAAACGGTAAAGTCGCCATAAGCAGTATAAAACGGCATGACAACTCAAAACCCAAATAATCAAGACATCCATTATTGATGCCACTGTAGCCCAGAGGCCCTGCCTTACAGGCCACTGGTGGTAACACCACTATTATTACAAGACTTCAGATGCTACTCAGTCCCCTCTGACACCACTCACACCGCAAGAGCTAGCTTCAACAACGGGGGCGGGGTGTGTGTGGAGTCTCTAAAGCAGCAACTGATCTTGGAGAAAAACACTGTTCCACCCAAATATGTGTATTTGAGAAAAATTAAGAAAAGCTGGCAATCTGCAGAACAAACTGGTAAAAAGCCCCATCCTTCACAGTCTCACACAGTGGCCAATCAGTTCCCCTGTTGTTGGAACTCCAGAGGAATCGGTTGGCTACTGTGTAAGACAGGAGGATGTTGGACTAAATGGACCACTGATCTGATGCAGCAGGGCTCTTCTTATGTTCTTAAGTCCTAGGTAGCCGGTCTTTATACCATCTCTAGGCAGGGGCTAGATTTAGGACCAGACAAGTTGCAAGGCTAAGGCTGTATAAGCAGCCTCTTCTTTAGACAAGTTTATAGTCATCCCACGCTACAGACACCAGCAGTGACATCCCAAGCAGTTACACCCTTCTCAGTCCACTGACTTGGGTGGACCTAGAAGGATATGACTCAGCTAGGGTGGCACTGTAATTGTACTTACGCATCAACTGCATAGTCTGGAATAAGCATAATTGATTCACTTCATTTTAACAAAGAACCTAGATGACATCTTTGTCAATCGGGTGCATTTCAGTGTTTTCTGTACTGTTTGTCTTCTTTCGGACCTGGCTTGTGCTCTGTGGAGTGGAGGGGAGGAAACAAATAGCAATTTCTTTCTGTAAGTAGAGCCAGCTGGGTGCCAGCATCTGCACTGTCTATAAAAAGGTGAATGGGTGGCCAGGAGCAATGGTTCTTTCTTGTTACCACTGCCCCTTGCTCCTTTTTTGCATGGAGAGCAATGGAATGGCAACTGCCAGTAGAAGCCACCACGGTACCGCTTAATCCCCCAACAACTGCTCACTTGGGACACTGACATCTTGTGCCTGCCCCTGGGGGAGGGACAGTCAGTGGTGACCCTGGCAGCTCTCTGATGATGAAGAAGAGAAGACTGGATTTACACCTGGCCCTTCACTCAGGGTCTCAAAGTGGTTTACAGTCTCCTTCTCCTTCGCCTCCCCACAACAGGCACCCTGTGAGGTAGGTGGGGCTGAGAGAGCTCTTTTGAGTACTGCTCTTGAGAGAACAGCTCTGAGAGAACTTGTGAGCGACCCAAGGTCACACCACAAGCTGCATGTGGAGGAGTAGGGAATCAAACCCAGTCCTCCCAGATTAGAGTCCGCACACCTGACCACCAAACTGGCTCTCAGTTATATGCACCCCTTGCAATGGACCTGAGAAAGACAGAGTTAGGAATGGAGGAGTCCGAGGTCTGCAAAAGAAGTGGGCAAAGCAAGGAGAATGGCATGGCAAAGAAAGCCGGGGGGAAAGACAAAGGGAATTAAGAGAAGAATGCCAAGCAACAATGCTTCTCTTCAACGCTATTCAGCTTTCCCAGTTTCCAGACCGCTGCATGTATCTGATGAAGGAGGCCATGTTGTATATGGAAATCAGTGCTGTGCACGTCAGCCCTGCATCTTAGGTGAATGAAGTGATAACCGGCAGTATTTGACCCCTGCAAATTTCAAAACAAAATCTCAAATCCATGTAATACCTTCTTATTAAGGCCAGCCAAAATGCCACAAAACATTATGGGTCCAGTGGCACCTTAAAGGTAAAGGTTCCCTTGCCCGAAAGCCAGTCGAATCCGACTCTAGGGTTGCGGTGCTCATCTCCATTTCAAAGCCGAAGAGCCAGCGCTGTCCGAAGACGTTTCCGTGGTCATGTGGCCGGCAGGACTAAACACCAAGGCGCACGGAACGCTCTTACCTTCCCACCGAAGTGGTACCTATTTATCTACTTGCAATTTCTTGCTTTCGAACTGCTAGGTTGGCAGGAGCTGGAACTAGAGATGAGAGCTCACTCCATCATGCGGCACCCGGGTATCGAACCGCTGAACTACTGACCTTCCACAGCCTGCAGTTCAGTGTCTTAACCACTTGAGCCACCGTGGCACCTTAAAGACTAACAAAATAGGTGGCAGGGTATGACCTTCGGTGAGTCACAGCTTCTTCACGGCTACCCATCTTGATCTACAAAACATTATGCGAGCTTTTGAGATCATCAGAAGTCTTCACACGTGATGCTGCCTTACACTGAATCAGACCATCAGTCCACCAAGGTCAGTATTGGCTATTCAGACTGGCAGTGGTGCTCCAGGGTCTTAACCAGAGGTCCGTCACATTACTTACCGCCTGGTCCTTTTAAAACTGGAGATGCCAGGGATTGAACCTGGGAACGTCTGTATGCAAAGCAGAAGCTCTTCCACAGAGACACAGCCCCACCCTCAAGCCCTTCATCAGGCTGCATGTTACAAAATAAACACATAAACACAAAGCAGATTTTCTAGGCCATGCTTTAGACTATGACTTCCATGCCAGCACTTGGTGTAGATGCTTTGCTGTTAGTGAATTGTTGTTTGTGTTAGATTATAGTACTTGCAGTCTGAAAGAGGGATTGACATGGAATTCACTGCCACAGGAAGTGGTGGCGGCTACAAGCTTGGACGTCTTCAAGAGGGAATTAGATAAACATATGGAGCAGAGGTCCATCGGTGGCTATTAGCCACAAGGTATAGATAGGGACTCTGGGGCAAATGATGCACTGTATTCTTGGTGCTTTGGGGGGGGGGCAACAGTGGGAGGGCTTTTGGTGTCCTGGCCCCACTGCTCGACCTCCTGATGGCACCTGGTATTTTTGGCCACTGTGACAGAGTGTTGGACTAGATGGGCCATTGACCTGATCCAACATTGGCTTCTCTTATGTTCTTAAAGAAAGACCAGAACAATGGAGGGTCATCACATTGCAAAGAGAAAGTCCAAATGTTACTAAAAAAATACCCTGGGTTTTTCCAACTATCTTACAAAAATGGTTGGTCTTTAGGCACCAAAGGGGCTTGTCATCATTCCTGGTACAACAGACCAATCCTTCTGTGACTCCAAGACAAGCTGTTATTTTGAGCTGTCCCTTTCCTGCGGCACAAAAGATGGGACCCATTTTGATCATTTCTCTACTCATGCTAGCTCATTTACAGTCCAAAGGAAAATTAATTTTAAGAAATGGCCTGCACAGGAGCCCTGCTTTGTACTTTAAAGGCTGTCTGAAAGGCTGAATGGAAGAGTAATGGTCCACAGCAGGAGGCTGAGTTCGCAGGAAGCAACGCGGGAGGGAACACAGTCATCAGTGTGAAATCCCTCTTGTTTAAGTTCCTCATCAGTCTTTTGGAAGAGAGAAGGGAAAAGGCATGTTAATGAAATTCAGACATGAGAGGAATTGAAAATACCACGCAGAACAGAAAAACAACAGAAAATAAGGAGGGAAATAATAGGATTTAGAGTATGCTTAATTCAATGTGTGCGTGTCTAAGTATCTCTGCAATTATCAGCTTTTTTCTGAATATCTTAGAAACAAAGCAAAACCCAATTGAATGCAGGTAACAGTGAAAAGGAATTCTGCACAATGCTGAATGTATATTACTCAGCTTGTCATTGTGTCTCAAAGTGGCAGTAGCTTCTAATCGAAATTTTCCTCTCAGAGGAACTGCCACTGAATCAAACCTAAGTTTGATTCAAAAAGGTTTTACTGGTCTTATCCATTGACCAAGAAGTTGTTCTTACGCAGGACAAATTCAAGTATTACATACACGAAGTTTTACAAAGCAATATAATTCCTGGCCCCAGTTTCCTCTCTGAAACGTAAGGAAGAAATAGAATGAACATGGGAAGAGGGGGTGTAAGCGGTGAGGGGAGAGGGGAAAATTGAAGGGGGAAGATTGTGTCTTCTGACGTGAAAACCTTTTGCTTCTCTATCAGTTAATAAGTGGCACAGTTAATCAACTCTACCTTCCCGAATTACCTCAGTACAAGCAAAAGTAATTTTGTCTACAACACTCACCAATCCATCCATTCTTTCTCCCTTTCACCAGCTTTCCAGTTAATCAATGTAGGCTTAGCTTCTCAGTCTTCCCACCATCATCAACAATGGCCAGCGTTTTCAAAATTATGAGCAGAATTGATTCATTGGTCCTTCTCTCCTACTAGGCTTTTTTTTTTTAATCCTGTTACAAGTAAGAAAATTAGATGCACACTTTTTAAGAGTCTCTTACAATGCCAAAGTTATCTCCAGACTCTGTTTATCTATTGAGCTCCTGTCCATGCTTACTGTGTAGTGCTCTTAGGTTTGCTCTTTCAGACTGAAGTATAGGGCCTCAGCTGTCTTGTGCTCAGTAGCCCCCCCCCCAGCAAGCTGTAGTTTTGCCTTTGAAATATATATAAAGTTCAGATTTTTCTGCAGATCTGGGGCATTTTTTTAGGTTTGTAGAAAGACCTGGCTCGCCTGTTCATGGCCAAAATCTGTGGACACTTAAACCTGGGGACTGGACCATGAACAGGCAAGCCAGATCTTTCTACAAACTTGAAAAAGGCCCCAGGTTTGCAGAAAAATCTGAAATCTAAATTAAAAAATGGGTGGGGGGGGGGTTAAATCCACAAAATAATAGAAGCAGTACCTATAGCTTTAAGACCGGGACCGTTGGGGGTGGGATGTGTGGCCTTATGACACACGTCTGGTGATGTCAGGGGGTGTGGCCTTATGACACACTTCCGGTGATGTCAGGGTGTGTGGCATATGCTAATGAGTTATGCTAATGAGTTCCCCTAGCTCTTTTTCTACGAAACGACCCCTGCTCTTAACAGTTAGCATTCTAAAATAGTCCCTTACCCCCACTCTCAATTTGGAATCTTCCAGGTTCACTTCTACTAAGTGTGATGAGAACTGACACATTTCCAGTAAAAGGAAGTCTACTTGGAAGGGAGACTTCCAAAGACTTTGCAGAGGAAGGCAATGGCAAACCACCTCTGCTTCTCACTTGCCTTGAAAGCCCCTTGCTGGGGTCACCATAAATCAGCTGCAACTTGATGGCACTTTACACACACACAAACTGAAGTTGCAGCTTTGGCCATTCTTTGGCAGCAAGAGCAAGCATATGGCTACTTGTGGAGAATGACGGCAGGATCTAATCCGCTGCTTACATCACGTCTGTTTCTAGGAAGTTCAGGAAACAGGATATAGAATAAACCTTGAAGTTAAATAGGGTCACCAGCTCCAGGTTGGGAGGTAGAGCCTGGGGAGGGTGTACTTTGGGGAGGGATCTCCGCAGGGATATAATGCTATAGAGCCCCCCCTCCAATGCAGCAATTTTTGCCAGGCAAACTGCACTTAGTCGTCTACAGATCAATTGTAATTGCAGGTGATCTTCAGATCCAACTCGAGGTTGGTAACCCCAGTTGAACTCTGTTTAACTCAGGCCTGTAGCTAATGTGGGGCCCACGGGGCCCGGCCCCCTAGCATTTCTTCCAGGCCCCCTCCTTCCCGGGGTCGCCCCAAATTGAATTAATGTTATTAGCTTTGATTTAATTAGCTGTACCCCCCGAGGCCCCCTCACCCCAAACTCCCTAGCTACAGGGCTGGTTTAACTGTTGTGGGATAGGCTTCCCTGCTATATTTCCAGCAACCTCCAATGTCCCTCTGAGTTCTTCTTAAGCTTTTTTCTCCCTTTCCCTTTTTCTTTTTACTATTTTGTAATAAATGGAGTAGTTTTACTCATGTTTATGGAACAAGCCTCATGGAATCCATCCTAATGAACGCCCATTGGCAGGTGCTTCCCTGTCCCCCCCCCCAAAAAAAATACTACTCACATCTAAATTTAGATGTACCTAAGGACTCCAGGATAAAAATGGCATTTTAAACATCAAATATCCTTTGTTATTCAAAACCGTGACAGCAGAAAGCCTGGAGCAAAAGACTTGGGTGGGGGGACAGATGCCATGAGTACAGAGCTTACAAAATACAGGGAGCAAAGAAAGCATTTCCCCATCGTTAACTAGATTAAAATAAAATACCAAAAAAGAAATGGTGAGAGCAGATGTTTAATTTTTTTTTTAAGTTGGGTAAATGGCAGCTTTGCGGCCTGCTATAAAATAGCTCCCCCCCCCCCCGCCCCGTGGATTGATTTGCTTTCCTTATCTAACAGCCATGCAAAGGGCTAAACCTAATCTCTTTCTCTTCATGTCAACATAACTAAAAAGGAATTCGATGGCCGAGGGAGAATGCATTTGAAAGAGAGAGAAAGAGATTAATGTTTATTCCATGGAAGTGGTAGCAGCAAAGCAGATCTTTTAAGAGAACATACAAGGGTGTTGTTGGCTAACGTAGGATCAAAACAAAGCAGGTAATCCTCTGTTCTGATCCAATGTTCCCTCTAAGCTGTGAAGTCTTGTGAGCAAAAATTCTACTTTGTGAGCTACTGGCATTAAATCTGTGAGCGAGTGATTTGGCTACTGCATAAATCAGTTTGCTCTGGAGCCATCTGTCCTGAGCGAAGACAAAAAAGTGTGAGCCAGAGGCTAAAAAACTGTGAGCGAGCTCACACTAACTCAGCTTAGAGGGAACACTGTTCTGATCTATAGGGGCTGTAGGAATAATTTAGCCAGTGGATGCACTGTCTCACCTGGAGCATTGTTTCACTCCCACCCAAGAACTTTTCAAAGAAACAGGCTTTTAATTTCTGGTACACGTTTCCATTTAAAGAATGGGAACATATTTTCAAGAAAACTTCTTTTTGGGGGGTATTTTAAAGTTACTATGACTATGAGCTCATAGTAAAAAAAAAAGTTACTATGACTATGAGCTCATTTGAAATGTGGTGTTGAAGGTGAGTTTTGTGGATACTGTGGAGCACTAAAAAGTCAAATAAGTGGGTTCTAGATCAAATCAAGCCTGAAGTATCGTACTTTGGTCATATCATGAGAGGTAAGGAATCACTGGAAAAGACAATATTTTTTGCCAGCAAGCCTCAGCTGACTCAGGGTGACCCCACGGGGCTATCAAGGCAACAGGCATTCAGAAGTGATTTGCCATTGCCTGCCTTCACCTCATGACCCTGGTATTCCTCAGTGGTCTCTCATCCAAATACAGGCCTGGACCAACCCTGTTTAGCTTCTGAGATCTGATGAGGTCTGGCTAGCCTGGGCTACCCAGATCAGTAGGTGAAAGACAATAATGCTAGGAAAAACTGAAGGCAGCAGGAAAAGAGGCAGACCAAATCGAGATGGATTGATGCAATCAAGGAAGCCACAGCCCTCAGTTTACAAGTCCTGGGCAAGGCTGTTATGATGGAACGTTTTGCAGGTCATTAATTGCACCATGAGTTGGAAACGACTGACTTGAATGCACTTAACACACACAAACATGACTATGAGCACAACAAAAGTTCCGAAAAGAGTGGCCCTGACCCGAATAGCCCAGGCAAGCCCAATCTCTAGCCCCTTTTGTTGCAGATATTGGCCTTTCCCTTATATTTCCACAATGTAATGGGCTTACTTTAAAAATGGAAGCTGGGAATTCAGATAACTGATTACACATATTGCCACGGCCTTTTTTCTGGGGGAATGCACTGAAACAGAGTTCTGGAACCTCTTTGGCAAAATTCTTTTTAAAATGTTTAAAAGTTCATGACTTTTCAGTATACAGATTGAAAACTTCATTTCCCTCTTGAGAATTCTGGCACCTCTTTTTCCAAACAAACAAACAAGCCCTGCATATTGCTGTAATGTTAGGGGCAGATCCAGTAGGGGCAGCACATTGCAATTCCTCTCTAGGACTTGCTGGAAAAATCTATGATTTTAGCCACGGTGACTAAAGGGAGCTTCCATCTACAGAGGCAGCAAATTTCTGAATACCAGTGCTGGGACTGGGAGGCAGGAGAAGGGAAGGGCCTCAGCCATAGGGCTACCAGCCTCCTGGTGGGGTCTGGAGATCTCCCAGAATAACAAGTGATCTCCATACTACACGGATCAGTTCCTCTGGATAAAATGTCTGCTGTGGAGGGTGGACTCTATGGCATTATACCCTGCTGAAGTCCTTGCCGTCCCCAGACTCTTCCCCCCCCCCAGATCTCCAGGAGTTGACAATCCTACTATGCCCTGTTTGTTTGACCCCCCCAGGACAACTGGTTGGCACTGTGTGAATCAGGACATTGGGCAAGATGGACCACTGGTCTGATGCAGCAAGCTCTTCTTGTGTTCATATGTTCTCTAAACCATTAACACTTTTTTTTTTAAAAAAAGAAAACATTAGTAACAAGATCCTCAAGAAAAAGCATCAAGAGTTGGACAAAGTCAGAGATGATGGCCAATCCATCAACAACTTCTACTGATGTTGTTGTGATAAAAACCTTTGTCCTCCATATCTGTGGGACTTGTTTCTTTGTCTCCCCCACCTTTAATTGGTACTTTAAGTGGTTTCAGTTAAGCTATCTCATCTTTGTCTTCTTAATTACACCAGTTTAGTGTAGTGGTTAAGTGTGCAGACTCTAATCTGGGAGAACCGGGTTTGATTCCCCACTCCTCCACTTGCACCTGCTGATGTGACCTTGGGTCAGTCACAAGCTCTGGCACAGCTGTTCCTCAAAGAGCAGTTTGTGTCAGAGCTCTCTCAGTCCCACCCACCTCATAGGGTGTCTGTTGTGGGGAGGGGAAGGGAAAGGAGTTTGTAAGCTGCTCTGAGACTCCGAGTGAAGGGCGGAATATAAATCCAATCTCTTCTTCTTCTTAATGGGTAAATGGTACCCACCAAAGTGATAAAGCACCTAGGTTAACAATCTGGAGGTTGCACTGTGAAACCTTGTGGTCGGATCTGACCAATGATCAACAGCTGAGGTTCTCTTCACCTTCTGAAGTAAGATGATTGGCAACCAGAGTCAGGGCCTTTGTGTGTGTGTGTGGTAGGGCCCTGTTCATAGCAATTCACCGGGCATCTAGATTTTAAAATGTTGGCAGGTAAAAACTTTTTCATTTGCCCTTTTATTAATGTTATTTTTGTTTTACTTTGGATTACCTCTGGTTCAATTGTTTTACTGAAATTGTGGCCAGTCTCCCCGAGCTGAAGTTGTCTACTGTGCCTGTTACACTGCTGTTTGACAAATTTTATTGACTGGCCAGATTGCTTATCAATGGACACTTGTTTGAAAGTCTATTGTGGAACAGGTTGAGGCAGCAACTTCAGGTTCACAATAGGTTATCATTATAGAACCTCAGATTGCCCTACAACATTGCTAGATAATGTAGTAGATGCATGTTGCTATCTATTAGGAGTGAGGTTGGTTTCTTGTTAATGGCTGTTGACTGGGAGCAAAGCAAGCAAGCAAGAAAGAGCATGTCAGCAGTCTTTCCTCTTGACCTCTGCTTACAATTCCCATCTTTCAGCCAAGACCCTCATTAATTAAGTCACCTGCCAGCTTTCATAAAGCACAGACTCTCTTGCTTTCTTCTAACGTTTGACATGCGTGTTTTGGAGGAAGATGTTCACATTGATTTTCTCATCCTGGGCTTTTGTTTCTTCGCCTTTGCTCACTGGCAGAGTATATGCTTAGCACACAGAAAGTCCCAGATTCATTTCCTGACATCTCTAGTTAAGGGATTTTAGGTAGAAGGTGTTTGAGGAAGATCTTTCTTTATTCGTAATCCTAAAGAGCCTCTGCCAGTTAGTGAGTGAGAGGGATCAACGACCTGACTTTGTATATGCTACTGTGTATGTTCATATGCCCTAAAATAGAAGATTTCCCATGCTGTGGGAAATCATTGGCTCACTTTAGAAAGAGAATCACATGGATTCATTATGCTAAAACTAGAGATGTTCATGGGTTGTTTTTATAAATTTTTGACCTTAAATGTTACTTGTGTTCTTTCTTACCAATTTTTATACCTGTTTGAATTCTTATTATTTCCACAGGGTTCGGTAGGAAACATATTTCCATTTGTGACTTTTGGGCAGGGATTTCCCCCAGTCAGGGTGCTTTGGTTGTTGTTGTTCAGTTGCACAGTCGAGTCCGACTCTTTGTGACCCCATGGGCCAGATCACGCCAGGCCTTCCTATCTTCCACCGTCCTCTGAAGTGTGCTCAATTTCATGTTCGTTGCATCAATGACACTGTCTAACCATCTCATCCTTTGCCGTCCCCGTCTTCTTTGACCTTCAATATTTCCCAGCATCAGGGTCTTCTCCAGTGAGTGCTTCCTTCTCATTTGGTGGCCAAAGTATTTGAGCTTCAGTTTCATTATCTGGCTTTCCAGGGAACAGTCAGGGTTGATTTCTTTAAGTCTGTCACTACTTCCACGACTTCCCCTTCTATTTGCCAAGGAGTGATGGGGCCGGATGCCATGATCTTAGTTTTTTTGATGTTGAGCTTCAAGCCCACTTTTGCGCTCTCCTCTTTTACTCTGAGCAAGAGGTTCTTTAGATCCTCTTCACTTTCAGCCATTAGAGTGGTATCATCTGCATATCTGAGGTTGTTGATCTTTTCCCCAGCAATCTTAATTCCCGCTTGTGATTCATCCAGGCCAGCATTTCGCATGATGTACTCTGCATATATATTAAATAAGCAAGGTGACAATATACATCCTTGTCGTACTCCTTTTCCTATGCTGAACCAATCAGTTGTTCCGTATCCGGTTCTAACTGTCGCTTCTTGGCCCTTATACAGGTTTCTCAAGAGACATGTGAGGTGGTCTGGTACTCCCATCTCTTTAAGGACCTGCCATAGTTTGTTGTGATCCACACAGTCAAAGGCTTTAGCATAGTCAATGAAGCAGAAGTAGATATTTTTCTGGTACTCTCTTGCTTTCTCCATAATCCAGCGAATGTTGGCAATATGATCTCTCGTTCCTCTACCTCTTCGAAACCCAGCTTGTACTTCTGGCAGTTCTCTATCCACGTTCTGTTGAAGCCTAGCTTGTAGGATCTTGAGCATGACCTTGCTAGCGTGTGATATGAGTGCAATTGTGTGATAGTTTGAACATTCTTTGGCATTGCCCTTCTTTGGGATTGGAATGTATACTGACCTTTTCCAATCCTGTGGCCACTGTTGCGTTTTCCAAATTTGCTGGCAAATTGAGTGCAGCACTTTAACAGCATCATCTTTTAAGACTTTGAATAGCTCAGCTGGGATACCATCACCTCCACTAGCTTTGTTGTTAGTAATGCTTTCTAAGGCCCATTTAACTTCACATTCCAGGATGTCTGGCTCGAGGTCAGTGATTATACCGTCGTGGTTGTCAAGGACATTGAGGTCTTTCTTTATAGTTCTTCTGTGTATGCTTGCCATCTTTTCCTAATCTCTTCTGCTTCTGTTAGGTCCCTACCATTTTTGTCCTGTATCATGGCCAGCTTTGCATGGAACGCTCCCTTGATTTCTCCAATTTTCTTGAAGAGATCTCTAGTCCTTCCCATTCTGTTGTTTTCCTCTATTACTTTGCATTGTTCATTCAAGAAGGCCTCCTTATCTCTCCTTGCTGTTCTCTGGAAATCTGCATTCAGTTGGGTAAATCTTTCCTTTTCGCCTTTGCCTTTCGCTTTCTTTCTTTCCTCTGCTATTTGTAAAGCCTCATCAGACAGCTACTTTGCTTTCTTGCATTTCTTTTTCTTTGGGATGGTGGTGATTGCTGCCTCCTGTACAATGTCATGAACCTCCATCCATAGTTCTTCAGGCACTCTATCAATCAAATCTAGACCCTTGAATCTATTCTTCACCTCTACTGTATATTCATCAGGGATGCGACCTAGATCAAACCTGAGGATTGTTTCTTGCTAAATTTCAGGCAGATCGAGAAATTTGTTTTCATTTTACATGCTTTTAAGTGTTTCACTTGAAGAGAGAGTACAGAGAACCATGAACTGCAGTGTGACTTTCCGCAGGAACTTTTGTGTTTGGGGGTGGGGAGTCTATTTTTAAGCCAAAAAGGAATTTGCAGATCAGGTGGGTCTTAAAACCTGTTCTTTCCATGCCTTACTTCACTTACCTCTGGTGCTTCAAACATTTTGCTCACTGTCACACTCTGATAGCAAACGTTAGCTGGGCTGAGAAAGATGCTAAAAGAAATCAAGTAAGGTGTGGAAACGGACTCACCCCACAAACTATGATTTTTGTTTAAACATCCCTCACCTCAAAAACAAACATGCTTCTTTAAATATGAATAGTAGGTTCCTTGTCTTTTTTTCCAACTAGAGCTGACAGCTTGTGGGTGTGGGTATGTTTGTGTGTAAGAGAGAGAAACTTGTAAATCATGGAATCATAGAATGATAGAGCTGGAAGGGACTTTCAGGGTCATCTAGTCCAACCCCCTGCACACAATGGAGGAAATTCACAAATACAGCCTATCATGGCGGAACTTGGGAATGTACTGTGGCTAGCCTCTGCCTCTGTCCTTCCTGCAGTAATGCCTGCCTGCAGGCAAGCAAATGCAATTTCAGAGCAGAGAACCTAATAGCAAAGCAAAATGGGCCTCCCCAACTCAGTGGGTACAAGGCAAAGACTGGTGGAAAGTGGAAACATTTTAAACAAATTGCCCAGGAGGATGATCCTTGTTGGTGGGAGAATCTGTTCATTCTTTTAGCTAGAAGATGTCCTCATCGGCTACATTATCTGCTGAGTCACTCTTCCGCCCCCTCATTGCCCCTCTTGCTTCTCTTCTTTCACCTCCTGCAGTGATGAAAAGCAGACATTTAAGTGGTAGAGTTAATAGCCATTTCCAAAGATTCTTGGAGACCACTGAAGTTTTGTTGTATTGGTCAGAATTGTCACATTAACAATATTAGAGAGGATTGATTTTGGATAACGAAAGCCCAACCTGGCCAGTGTTAATGTACCCTCATTGTAATAATTGTCAGAAAAACCATTAATCCTTCTCTTGGGGCAGGTGTGAATGCAAGAGAGTAAAACATCTTAAAGCCAAGCCGGTGTTTAAACCAGTATTTAAGCAGATGTCCATCAGTGGCTATTAGCCACAAGGTATAGATGGAGCACTTTCCCTATGTCTGGGGCAGTGGTGCCCTGTATTCTTGGTGCTTGTGGGGTAACAGTGGGAGGGCTTCTGGAGTTCTGGCCCTGCTGGTGGACCTCTTGATGGCACCTGGGTTTTGGCCATTATGTGATACAGGGTATTGGAATGGATGGGCCATTGACCTGATCCAACATGGCTTCTCTTACGTTCTTAAGTCTGAAAACAAATCTTCTTTCTCCATAAAGGTAAAGGTTTCCCTTGCTCGAAAGCCAGTTGAATCCAACTCTAGGGTGTGGTGCTCATCTCCGTTTCCAAGTCTAAGAGCCAGCGCTGTCTGAAGATGTTTCCGTGGTCATGTGGCCGGCATGACTAGATGCCGAGGCGCACAGAACGCTGTTACCTTCCCACTGAAGCAGTACCTATTTATCTACTTGCAATTGATTGCTTTCAAACGGCTAGGTTGGCAGGAGCTGGGACTAGAGATGGGAGGTCACTCCGACATGCGGCACTCGGGTCTCCGTAACTACCAAAAAATCATTAAGGGTAACTTGGATCCCCAAATCAAAGAAAAACGAGCATAGCGTATAGCCTATGTAGTAGTTACGTAGCTAAGCTAAGATCATGAAGATCCAGGTGCAAGTCTTCACTCAGCTATGAAATTTGCTGGAAGATTTTGGGCCAGTAATCCTCTTTCAGCCTATTTTATCACTACATAGTTATTGAGAGGATGACATGGAGAAGAGGAAAGAATCCTAGGGGGTACCTTGAGTGAACACACACACATGAACACAAGAAGCTCCTTTATACTGAATCAGACCCTTGGTCCATTAAAGTCAGTATTGTCTGCTCAGACTGACAGTGGCTCTCCAGGGTCTCAGCCAGAGGTCTTCCAACTCACCTACTGTCTGGTCTTTTCAACGGGAGATGCCAGGGATTGAACCTGAGACCTTCTGCACACCAAGCAGATGCTCTACCACTAAGACACACGCGGTGCTACTGGGCTCTATTATGGCCCCAGTACTCTTCAACATTTTTATCAATGATTTGGGTAAAGTGGTGGAGAGAACCTTTACCAGATTTGCAAATGGCAGCAGTCCTCGGGGGGGAAAGAATGCTTGAAAGCTTGAGAGCACCCCGTCTGTCCAAACAAGGTTCTGGGTACCCCTTGCTAATCTGAGCTCTGAACCCTTTTACAAGAAAGTGTATAGCCACCTTCCTAGGCAGTGTCTTTTGTAAAAACATGACACGTCTTTAGAAACACATTTGTGAAATAACAGTCATTTCTTGAAGAGAGGAAGCTGACAGAAATACCACAACAATAAACCATTAAGTTGGCAGATGACTTTCTCTACTACTTAGTTAAAATGGAATTACCAGACTTGAATGATCTGGCAGGACATTTTGCAGAGTCCGGGACAGTACCGACTTCGTGGCTTCTGTGCTGTCCCATATGTACCGCACTGACTGTTCCAACCACATGTCAAGAAATGGAAGTGTATTTGTTTTCTACCCTCCAAGCTACACATCAATTCACTGTGAATCAAAAGCCAAAACGCAACATACTACCATAATTTTATTCCGGGAGTGAATCCTACTCCTGTCCAAAGCAATTTCCCATGCATTGTTCAGTGGCCTGCTTTTTGTTTAGCAATAACGACACTGAAGAGTAAAGTTAACATGAATTCTTCTAAAGTTTTAGACAGAGCTCCAGCATTTGTGACCTTGGGGAATCCTTCACGCTAATTCAGATGTGCATATAAATGCCTAAGAGCACAGGAATCTCTGGAACAGCAGCTCTGTGCCAGAGTGATGGCTTTAGCTCAGCTCATTTGGGCAATATTGTGATTAATTGGTATGGTCTAG
>NW_015173673.1:1742313-1744939 GCF_001447785.1 Gekko japonicus
AAACATTACCTGTCTCCCCTGGTGCGTTTTACTGAATGGCTATTACATTCTGACAGCTTCTAAGCTTATATCTGAAGAGGAGCCAAGATGCTCGAACAGACAGTGGGGAAACACTGGCACAATTTCAGCTTGTGCACAAATAATCTTGATGGAATACTGATGCTCTGAAGAGTTACAAAAAGTGTTGGATGCTGATCTTCTCTGTTTGTCTTTCAAAGCCTGCATTCAGTACAGAGCACGGAATAAATCAAGGAGAAATGTGACGATGGCTGAAAAACAGACAGGCCTTATCCTGCAGAGAGTTCTTGCCTGCATCATTTACACAGCTTCTATTAATCTTCCTCTGTACATAAATTCAGGTGTGTCTGTTTGTTGCAGCCAGTGGCCATAACAAAAAGGGGGAAGGGGAAGCACTTTTATAACAAGGTATTAAAACAATAAAACATTAAAAATGCAGGACATCATAATTGGGTTATAAATAAAACAAACCCTATTAAAAGACAGAAATGGCATCAATGGCAGTGACAGATTGATGCTTGGCCAGAAGAAGTCACAACAAATTGATAACATGCGTCGTGAGAAATTGATAGCATAATCTGGCCAGAGCAAGAAGCAAAGGTCATTAATTTCTGAATAGTTAGGATTTATCTTCTAGAGATTTGGGACAGCCTCTAATGGAGCTCACAACAACCCTGGATGATAGGCCAGGATAGATCACCAGATATAATAACTATATAAGATTATTATTACTCTTGATACTTATCCATATTAAGAGGCAACTACTTCACAAGAGAGGCAGTGTTGTGTAGTGGTTAGTATGTTCACCTAGGATCTGTGAGACCCAGGTTTGAATCCCCACTCTGCCTTGGAAGCTCGCCGGGTGACCTTGGGTCAGTCACACACTCTCAGCCTAACCTACCTCACAGAGTTGATGTGAGGATAAAATGGAGGAAAAGAGAATGAAGTAAGCCACTTTGAGTCCCCATCGGCGAGAAAAATGGGATATAAAGGAAGTAAATAAAAATAAATAAAACCAAGACCACCTATTGAAGTACCACAGGTGCAACTGAGTCATAGTCAACAAAAGCCCTTGCTGCACTTCTAAAAGCTATTAAGTAGTCATCACCAACCCCCCTAAGGTTGCCAACTTCCAGGTGGTGACTGGAGACCTCCTGAGATTACAACTGATCTCCAGGCAACAGAGATTAGTTCACCTGGAGAAAATGGCTGCTTTGGGAGGTGGACTCTATGGCACTGGACCCCACTGAGGTCCCTGTCCTCCCCCTCCCCCAGGCTCCATCCCCAAAATCTCCAGGTATTTCCCAACCAGGAGCTGGCAGCCCTCTCCAACATCATTCAGGTTCTTCAATTAACGTAATCAAATTACTTTCCTACCCAAAGTAATAATTTTGCTTTTTTCTAAGTAACTACAGTATAAAACCCCTTTTTTTGGGTCATTTATAGCCTCAATCTTCATTCTGTGGTTTACAATAAGTATAAATGATCAATGCAACAAACGTAATAAATGCATCTTGCACGGAATCGAAACACTGTTAAAGTGCTGTCATTATTAGGGTTGCCAGGTGAGGTCCACAAGCGGGCAGGGGACTTACCAGGAGGCTCCGGGAGAGGGGAGGGAGGCTCTGGGAGAGGGAATTCTGAAGCACATTTTGGGTTAGCTACCACCACATTTAAAGGGACCACATTCCTTTTAAATGCTCTCCCTCCATTGGAAATAATGGAGAATGGGGCCACCTTCTTTGGGGGCTCATAGAATTGGACCCCCTGGTCCAATCTTTTTGAAACTTGTGGGAGGGGTTTGAGGAGAGGCACCAGCAGAGTCAGATTGAGGTGAAGAGAGAGGAGGTCGTAAAACTGATAGACAACTTAAAAACTGATAAATCACCAGGCTCAGATGGGATACATTTAAGAGTTCTGAAAGAACTCAAATGTGAACATGTGGATCTCCTGGCAAAAATATGTAATCTTTCATTAAACTCTGCCTCCATTAATGAGGACTGGAAGGTAGCTAATGTCACCCCCATCTTTAAAAAGGATTCCACAGGAGATCCGGGAAATTACAGGCCAGTCAGTCTGACATCAGTACTGGGTAAGTTGGTGGAAACTGTTATTAAGGAGAGAATTAGTAGGCACATTGATGAACAGACTCACGAACATACTATTGAGGCAGACTCAGCATGGGTTCTGTAAGGGAAGATTTTGTCTCACTAACCTGTTAGTGTTCTTTGAGGGAGTGAACAAACATGTGGACAAGGGGGACCCAATAGATGTTGTCTAGCTTGACTTCCAGAAAGCTTTTGATAAAGTTCCTCATCAAAGGCTCCTAAATAAGCTCAATAGTCATGGGATAAAAGGACAGGCCCTCTTGTGGATCAAAAACTGGCTAATAGGAAACAGAGAATAAGTATAAATGGGCAATTTTCACAGTGGAGGGTGGTAAACAACGGGGTACCACAGGGATCAGTACTGGGTCCGATGCATTTTAACTTGTTCATTAATGGTTGGGAGTTGGGAGTAAGCAGTGAAATGGCTAAATTTGTGGATGACATGAAATTGTTCAGGGTGGTGAAAATCAGGGAGGATGGTGAGGCACTCCAAAGGGATC
>NW_015173673.1:1745135-1748402 GCF_001447785.1 Gekko japonicus
AATACTGTGTGCAATTCTGGTCACCACACCTCAGAAAGGATATTATAGCTTTGGAAAAAGTGCAGAAAAGGGCAACTCGAATGATAAAAGGGTTGGAACACTTTCCCTATGAAGAAAGGTTAAAGCGCTTGGGGCTCTTTAGCTTGAAGAAACGGCGACTGAGGGGTGACATGATATAGGTTTACAAGATTATGCGTGACAGTGTTGGACTGGATGGGCCATTGGCCTGATCCAGCATTGGCTTCTGTTATGTTCTTATGTTAGCAACTATGCTGAAAATTTGGTGCTTCTAACTCAAAAAAAACCAGGCCCCCTCCGAGCCCCAGATACCCACGGATTCTCCATTATACCCAATGGGGACTGGCTATTCCCACCCCCTGCTTTCTGATAGCCCTGAAACAGCGGGAGGAGTTCCAAACCGGGGGATCCCCTGCCCCCAACTGGGGATTGGCAACTCTGCTTGTTATTGAAAGCTCCTTCCACACTGTTTCCTGTTTGAAGCCTTCCACCAACTTGAGAGGCTCTTCCACTGGAAGAAGAACCATTTAAGTCGGAGAAGGTCTTCTTCAGCTGGTGGGTGGCCTCAAACTTAAGTTGGAAGAAGGCTTTCAAATATTTCTAAGCAGAGTGCCTGGAATGATATCCTCCAATAACTTAATTTTTAGCATTGTTGAGAGGATGAAGAAAAGACGTGATTATTGGTTTACGTCTTGAGCTTTAGGGATAGATGGAAGTTGTTATAACACAATATGTTAAGACATCATACATAGTATCTTGTAAATACCCATGATAAGCAGACTTTACTTTTGCCTGAACGGTAGAAAACAAATATTTATGCCTACCTTTTATCTGGATAGTTGGATTCTTTGGGTTTCATTTCATGGTCACACTAAAGTAGTAGGGTGTTACATTTCAGCAATTATTTTATGGCAACTCTGCAGCAGTTTGCAATGCCGTGAGGATGCAGAGAGAGATGGCTCTCCATTTCAGCTGGTTTCCTACAGTCCTCTGGAGTCTGCTTGGTCACAAATCAATCTGGACAGAACAGGGATGTATGGAGCTTACAGTGAGTAATCCATTGGTCTATCAAGATCAGTACTATCTGATTTGACTGGCAGTAGCTCTGCAGAGTCAGAGGTTAGGGGCAGTTTGTGTCACTGCTGTCTGATTCTTTTCACCGGAGATGCTAGGGATTGAACATGTACCATCATGAGAATGTCACACAGAGATGGTGGTCTAACCACCCAATTGTGTGCATCCTTACTCTGAAGTCCCACAGTTATCAACAGGACTTACTTGCACATAAATATACTTAGGATTGTAGATTTCCCACCTGATCCTATACATAATTATTTGGAAGTAAGTAATGGGGCTTGTGCCCAGATAAATGAACATAGGATTATCACTGCCTTAATCAAATTGTCTTCGCTAAGGTCTTATTAGTCCATTGCCAATAAGTATTTGAGAAACTGGGTAGTTCTCCTTCTTGCACGACTCCTTTCTAACAAGAGCTGCTAGGAGCTTATCTGCTCCTCTCACCTGTCACATTTTCTTCATTTCCCTTTAAACCAGTTTAGTGTCTCTTTTATGGGGATCTGTACCAGCAAACAAGAAGATGAAAGAAACAAGCAAGTCTCATTTTATTTATTCATATGGCACTGTCAAAGTGGCTGGCACATTACAGAGCAGGAGATAACAGTCCTGAGGCATTTACAATCTAAAATTTTTGAGACAAGAGAGACAATAAAGGGAGGGGAGGTGGAGGCAGGGATCAACAAGGGAATAATGTGGGTTAATTCCATCTACAGGTGCTTTGTTTTGGTAGGGGAGGAAGGTTGTGCCAGATGAGTCAGGAGAAAGGTGGGGGTTTGCAAAGGAAGCAAGTGAAGGACACACAGCCTATTATAGGTGTTTGGGGGAGCCAGTTCTGGGGTTAAGAGTGAGCAAGGGAAGTAGTAGAAGTGTAGTAAAATACAAAAATATCGGAGAATGGTACAAAAAACTATTCTAGAAATTTTGAATCTAAATGTTTTGTTAACACCTGAATTATATTTGTTGAATATAATAACACAGGGTTATTCTAGGCAAGATGAATATTTTTTAGTATATATTGTAACAGCAGCACGTATATTACTGGCTAAAAATTGGAAAAAGGAGAAAATACCCTCTAAGGAGGACTTAACATTTAAACTTTTAGAATTGACACAAATGGATAACTTGAGTTTAATCTTGCAGGGTAAAGATAATAAATTGCAAAATAAAAGATTGGTAAGGGTATATAACTGGATAAAATACTTAAAAGTTTAATAGTGTGCGGAAAGCAAATAGTTTATAGAATATATACATTAGATTAGATACATTAGACTCTAGAAATATATGCAATCGATGTAATTCATGAAATGAATTGTTTGAAAAATGAAAAATAAACTTGTTAAAAAAAAAGAGTGAGCAAGGGAGAAAGGGAGGAAAAGACCTTCAAGCAGCTGAGAGTGGTTAGCAATGGAGGAGCAAGTATATGGCTGTGGTCACACGGCACACTTTTCCCGATTTATTTCCGCAATAGATTTGATCGGGAATATTTTTTTCCACATTGGGATGCTCACACATCCCTCTCCCAACTGCTTGCATTGCACAATGCACCGTCCAGGTAGCTGCGCTGCCCAAGTGGCAATGGTGGAGAGCAGGGCGCTCTCACCCTAGGCTTGCAGCTGAAAGCAAGCCTTGAGGGACCTCCCCCCCGCCTCTGCTCTCCTCCCCCCACTGCTTCTGGTGCTGTGATCCCGGCTGGGTCTGGGGAAGCACGTGGAGTCTCGGGGCAACCAGTGGCCACCTGGACGTGGCGCCTTTGAGGAGGGGGGAGTCAGATCGTGACCTCCAAGCAAGGCTCCTCTCCCTGCTACCAAGTCCTCTGGCGTGGCTTCTCATCTCCCTGCCTGCTGGGATGACACATCGCTTCCCGGGCTGCCGGGAGAGCCAGTTTGGTGTAGTGGTTAAGTGTGTGGACTCTAATCTGGGAGAACCGGGTTTGATTCCCCACTCCTCCACTTGCACCTGCTGATGTGACCTTGGGTCAGTCACAAGCTCTGGCACAGCTGTCCTTGAAAAAAAGCAGTTTGTGTCCTCTGTTGTGCCTGTTGTGGGGAGGGAAAGGGAAAGGAGTTTGTAAGCCACTCTGAGACTCCAAGTGAAGGACGGGGTATAAATCCAATCTCTTCTTCTTCTTCTTCTTCTTCCCTCCCTCGCCCGGGTTCAGCAGAGGAACTTGGG
>NW_015173673.1:1748520-1758310 GCF_001447785.1 Gekko japonicus
AAGGGGCGGCAACAGTGGCCCCCCCCCCCAAACAGCAAACAAAACTACCCGGCCACATACAACCAAGCGCTTGGAGGTTTATACACATTGCTCTTGCGCACGACGGCGGCAGCTTGGCAAAAAACACATGTGCGAAGGACAAAAAGGAAAGAGTCGGCTTCTCTGCCCCCTTCCTGGCTCCAGAGGGGGTGGAAAGCAGGTTTTGGTGAAAGTACACACGATCGGGGAGGGGGAACAGAAGTGGACACTGGAGCAGACCGGCAGAGAAGGAAGCTGGCTGGCAACAGGAGCCTTGCTGGAAACCCAAGAAACCCAGGGACCGATGGGGGGGGGGCAGGAGAGAGAGAGGAGAGGAAGAAGTTGTGCGTTTCAGTGCAGGATTGCTCATGAGCTCAAAGGAGGAAGCTGGGGGAGGGGGACTCATGGCAGCAAATGACGGTCAGACGACCTAATCGCAATCATTGCGCAAGAGATGGCTGTCCAGATAGGCAAAATCGTGGAGTCAAAGCACAAGTACCCGAAAAGTACTTGATTTTCCCGGAGCAGGAAAACGTGGGAGATAACCGGGAGGCTTGCGCGAGTGAGCCCGCTTCGGCGCAGGAGGCAGATTGGCCTGTCTGATCAGCAAATTTAAATGCAAGAGGGAACAGCAGTGAAACCCAATCAAAACAATCGTGTGACCGCACCCTTAGAGGTTTTCCCCCCTTCTCTTTTTTGGCATGCCTTAAAGTGTTTATCTGCCTTGATTTGCAGGGTGGCCCTTCTCGAGGGATCAGGGTGGATACCCTCAGTTAAAAAGCAAACCAAACATGCATAATTAAAGCAATAGCCAAACCATAGTTGCCACAACAGCTTAATTCTGGCTGCTGAGTACCAGCCCAAGGACGTAGGTTTCACAGTGCTAATGAAAATGTCATTTGATGGGACTCCAGGAGATGTAAATCCCACAGGGGAAGCTGCTGGGAAGGTGGCTGCCTACGTCTGTTCAAAACTGGCATGCAGACGGTAAAGCCAAGATGCTCCCTGGTGACCTAAATGCTCGTGTGTCACCGAGATGGAAAGAAGCAAGGTGTTTGACGAAGACCAACGTTTAATCTTCTTTTCTTTTGGCTCAACACACTTGAATCCTTCAGGCTTCTCTGGTATGACTCACTTCTAGATTAGTGGCTGCAGTGAGCAGTCCTTATGCTCAATCTGGTATGTCTCCCAAGGAAGAACTCCCTCCTACCTGCCCTACCACGTTGTTTTGGCTACTTATGACTGCAGCAGCTTCTAAGCTGCTATTTTCTAACTAGGAAGCAGACTATTGGATAAATATCCCTCCCCAAATTCCTCTATCGCCTTGAAGCAATAGTATCCACAGCCTGGGTGGCTGGACCAGGCAGGCCAATGGAAGGATCCTTGTATTCCCTCACCTTCTGATGGCTATAGAGTTGCTGTCCACTTATGGATTGTGCTGATCTGTTTCACACAAGATTTCATAAATTTGCAATTCTTCAACGTGCTTTATCACACACTGATTTTCTTAGCAACCATATAATTACTTTACGGATTAAAAATCTGAGAGAGCGTTTAAATCCTGGGGCAAGGTGGTATTGGAATGTAGACAAAAATTGTGGGTAGCGATGTCTGAGCCATTGGGGGGGGGGAATCTGTATTTGCATACTAATAATATTTGCATACAAATAGCATTAATTTCACAGCATCATCCTATCTAACTCCAAACCAGCTCATGGAGTGCGGATCAAAAAAAAAATCTGCAGAATGGGGGCACGGACAGACCGGATTTCTTCACAAACCTGAAGGAAGTCCCAGATTTGCAGGAAAATCTGTCACCTAAGATTAGATAGACAGATACTAAAGCTCCTCCAAATAACAAAAGCAACAGCTGTAGCATTAATAGAAGAATGCCCACTAACCAGCCAGGGGCCATTTTGAGGGTTGACAGACAACCACCACAAGGCCTTCCATGCAACGTCATAAGGGGAGAGAAGGGATGGACTGGGAGGCCAAAACAGCCCTAGAATTCCCCATGTAAGAGCATTCTGCCTGAGGCAAGGGCCCTTTAAGGGATCTGGATGGTAGAAAAAGCTCACAGAGGCAAGATATTGTTGTAACATGAACAGGGTTTAATTAAGGGGGAAGACAGTCCACAATAAAAAGACAGCAGTCTTTTAAGTCTGTCCTAGTCCCTGGGGGCTTCTTACAGCCATGAGCCTGGTTCCACAACACGTCCTGGTCTCTGGTGAAGCCCACTTGCTGCCTCTTACTTCTTGATACTTTCCTCCACTTGTGCAACCTTCCAGGACTAGTAACACCTGGCAGCCTGCATGGTCATGCTAGCTTGGGGCTAATGCCTGCACCTGGAACTCTTAACCCTTAATTAGGAAGGCTAAAAGGAGGAAGTAATCCTGTAGATACTTATAGCTATGGAACCTCGCTGCCAACAAGCTGGTCACTGGAATTAGGGTCTCCTGACCACACCATCCCTAATCCTCCGTTGGGGTTCTTCTGCATTGGAACAACAGAAGAGCTGTTGGGGGCCATGCCTGGCAGCAACTCACAACTTGCCTGCAAGCAACAGGCGGCGCACAACCAAGGTCCAACACATGATTTTTGCAACCTGGCTAGGCTTTCCCTGGGTAGGAGCTGCCAGGAGGAGGAATGGAGGGAAAGCTGAAGACTGGGCAAGGGGGGGGGACAGCTAAAGGCAGGGTGGTGGGTAGAAGGAGAGAAGGAAGCAGGAAAAGGGAAGTGGCTATGGGGGCTGCAGGAGGAGGGAATGAGGAAATAGTGTATGGGGGGGATACGGGTCATACGAGATGTCCCCCTGCAAGTCCTTGCAGGTTTCCTACTTGTCATACCAGGTTTTTAAAAGTAAAATCGTATTCCCCGCCCCCCTCAGTAGCTGTTGATGCAACTGGAAATCTATTTTGCACCTAGCACCATCTAATCTAACTTAGTCTGCCTAACGCTTCCTGCATTCCTTTCCCAGACTGTTGAGAAAGATACACCATGGGCCCTTTCTGTCATTCCCAGAAGCATTTTTTTCTCCTACCCACCAGTTTGTTTGTTTGTTTTGATCTTTAACATTCAACATGAAAAAGAGTTCTGGGCAAATCTTGCTCTCAGCTTTCTGACTCCAAATGCCCCAGTCCAAAGCCCAGAATCCACATGTTGAGACTGGAGAAAGAGGATAATGACCTGACAGATACTGCATCAGTCAAAATAGAGCAAACTCATATATGAAGGCATAAAACTCAACATAAAAATCTGAAATGTGTATGAAGGAGCCTGAAGAAAGATCAAGATGTCTTAAAGAAGAATATTTGAATTGCAAATGCCGGCAAGAAATCGGATTAATCAGAGATCATATACTTCTAATTCTTCACTGACATCTTGGTACCATTTTCCAAGTACAATCTCTAATACGTAGCCTTGTAAGAAATGCAACAGATAAAGCAGTGACGTAAAATATGAAAATCAACCTTATGGTAAGACTAAGACAGCAAACAAAGAAACGGTGGTGAATTGCCCCTTTCAGACCGAGCAGCAAAACCTGTGATCTAACTTTAGACTCATTTCATGCCTACAGATTTCTGTAAATTGTACCGGGGTGTGTGTGATGGCATCATACAAGGACTTGTGGGTCACCTACCCACCTAGCCTTGCTGAAGCACCTGATAGTCTCTTCTGGCTGACGTGCTTGTAGTTCTGACATCCCCCAATGTTGTACGTGCACCGACTGTTTGGCAGCTATCATCCCCAGCACCGGAGCAGCTACACAGAGAAAACCAGCAACCCAGATTATATCTTGAGAAGAGAATATTCCTCTCTGCACATATTTTTCTTCTTCTTCTTCTAGTGGGGTGTTGAGCAGCCACAATTCTCCACAGACAAATAATCTGCCGTGACAAAGCAGCTGGATAATTCTGTTTGACAAATCTAAAGAAAACAAATGTCACATGCTTCCAAGTTGCTGCTTTCTCGTGTGATTCTAAACTGCCAGGTATTAACATAAGGAGGCCCTTTGTGCTGTACGCCAATCTTAAGTGTGTTTGCGGCGAGTTAAATCCAGATCTTAAAGCCATAAACTCCAAAAAGCATCTCTCCCAAGTCTTGAATCCTTCATCCACGTAGTAATAAGATGAATCCAAAGCACAGTTTGTATAAGCCATTTTATTTTTTTATTTTTTTTTTACAAATAGATTGTTAAAACCATTGTCCATCTGCTCACGGAACAGCACACCGAAAATGAAAACTATTTACTCTTCTCTCTACTTTTAACAGAATGTTAAAAACTATTCAGCCGCCCCCTAGAAGCACACTGAAGTATCGTGGCCTGGTGTGCCAGCCTATATCTACATCAGAAGGCGAGAGCAGCTAGAAGTAAAAGCACTGATTTCTGAGAGTTATAATTTTATCATCTGCTGGCTTCTATGAGCATACCGGTCACAAAATAGAAAAATATATGCTTATAAAAAGAGCTTGTGTTTTTGTTTTAAAAAGAGTTTGAAAGCTGACATTTTCAGATTTAATAGACTGGAGATAACCGGAGGGGATTGTTTTGCAGAGATCAAAGCAATCTTAAGGATGCCAACTGTAATGCCACTGCATGTGTACCTATTTTTTCTGGGTTGGCTACCTCTGTCCCTTGTGTTTTTAAATGGCAAGCATGCTTCCACAAACCATGGTGGAGGAAAAAACTTACACTTCCTTATTTCTACGAAGGAAACAGGTACACCCAGCCCTGTCAGATTTTCGGCATGCAGAAGTCTTTCCCAGCGGCGGACTCCTGGGCTAAACCTTCCCACATCACCTTTTTCAGCCATGGCGTTGACTTGGAAAGGCATGACACGAGAAGCAGATCTCCAGTGGCACATGGTGTCCTTCCCTAAGCCACAGATGATATGGAAGCATGTGGTGTCATCACTCATTTGCTTCTGCCCTGCCACCATCTCTGATCAAACAGGTTTTGAACGTAAACAGAGATGGTGTCCTAATGGGATGAAGGGACTACGTCATGGGCAATTCTGCCATTTCGTTTTCAGCTATTCTCCATCTCCAAACAGTGTTTTCAGAACAGCTCCATGATCTAAACAACAGTCCTAAACTGCCATCTGCTGGTCATCAATTAGTACCTACCAGTCCCTGTAAAAATTGTGCTGCACGATAACAGCATTCTTGCTACCTCTGGTCACAGAAGATCTCAGAGAAAAATACCAAGGCAATTAATACTTCATAAGTGTCCAAACCCAGGATTAGAAGCCCGAACAGAAAGTGTTGGTCTTTCTAAAAGTTGGCCTGTGTAAGAGAAAAAATTGTAAGCACATCTTTTCACTTACGCTTGTCTTCTTGCTGTGACAGTCTCTCCCTTACCCTCCTGGAAGGCACAATCAGCTCCCACCTACTCATTTTCTTAGTACAGCCTGTACTTGCCAATGAGCATTGCTTAAAGGTATGCAGAAAGCCAAAGACCACTCATCTTGCTTGACTGCTGTTGTTGTTTTTTTAAAAAAGGCAAGTACCAAACATCACAAACGTTAAATTAAGAAGTACGTTTCACATGGGCTTTTTCAGAGCTGCTTTTCTCACTCTGCCAAGGTAGGCATCGTAGATGATGTTTAGGAAGTTTTCATCATTCTGAAACAAAACAAAAGGCCCAAATTCATGTCACTGGTTAACGGGGAATGGGACGGGACTAAAAATAAGATTGCATGGCTTTTGAACACTTTGCTGTATATGGTCATCTTAATCCACTAGAACTAGTGATGTTTATGATCTGAAGAGCCCTGATTCAAGCACCTGCTCACCTGTGAGGCTCATGAACTGGTTTGGGGCACGTCTGTCATCCCCATTTATTTCAAAAGAGTTTTTGCAAGATAAGAATGCCATTCTGAGCATCCTGAGGAAGAGCAGGAAGCAAAAGACGAACTAAATGACAGTGACCCTGTAGGGTTTTCAAGGCAAGAGACCAACAGAGGTTGCCTGCCTCTGCAAAGCAACCCTGGACTTCCTTGGTGGTCTCTCATCCAAGTCCTGAGTCCGGGGCCAACCCTGCTTAGATTCTGAAATCTGACAGGACTGAGCCGTTCAGGTCAGGGCAACAAGAATGCCATCCTACGCCAAAAAAAAAAAAGTAGCTGCAAGCAAGATTTCCATCAGACGAGCAGCATGAACAGAGATTTGAGTAGCAATCAGCAAATCCCAAAGATAAGCTTCTGGGAGAGACTGGAGGAAGGAAGGGGGATTTCACCTGTTCAGATCCTACTCCCCAGATGGGGTGGGGCCCCCTGGTAACAAACAGAATAGCCAAGGAGTTTTATGGCATGTGCCCAAGGGCACAACAACATAGTTACTGAAGAACAAATTTTGAGTCAAACTTTGTTCTGTTGCTTTAGACCAACATGGCAGCCCACCTGAATCTATAGTTATTGACGCTTACTCACATAGTTTTACAACACAGAAACAGGCCCAGAGGCTATCTTAATGTTAGAAGAGCCATGCTGGGCCAAACCAGCGTTCCATCTAGTCCAGCATCCTCTTTTGCACACACCAACCAACCACTTATCCTGGAGGGCTAACAACAGTGTGTGGAGGCCAAGGCTCTTCCCTCACGCTATCTCCTAGCATTAATATTCAGAGGTTTTCTTTCGCTGAATGGGGAAGGGTCCCTTTAGGCAACCATGGCCAGTAGCAGTATGAAGACATATTGTGGGGGGGAAAGGGCATACTCATGGGCCATTGGCAGATATTCATATTCTCTCTCTCTCTCTCTCTCTCTCTCTCTCTCTCTCTCTCTCTCTCTCTCTCTCTCTCTCACACACACACACACACACAGAAATATGCTTATTGGTGACACTGCACTCTGAAGTTCTCTGCAGTCTCATTTGTCAGGCTTGCAGATATATATATATATAGATAGATATAGATAGATATATAGATATTCATTTGTGCACATTAGCCTGAATGGACCCAAAATGGCTTCCAACATCCCCCCCCCTTTATTTTCACAAACAAGCCTGTGAGTTGTGAGCCTATGAGAGTCAGGGTGGTGTAGTGGCTGACGTGTCAGATTAGAAGACTCAGGTTTGAATCCCCATTCTGCCATGGAAGTTTGCTGGGTGACATTGGGCCAGACACACCCTCTCAGCCTCATTTGCCACATGAATTGGTTGTCAGGGTAAAATGCAGAAATGTCATAAGCTACTTTGGGTCCTTACTGGGAAGGAAAGTGGGGCATAAACAAACTATCAATGGATTAGGTCACCTACATCCTAATCCACCACGCTAAGCCCTACACCACGCTGGTTCTCAATTTATCAGACACCACAAGTGAGACCGGATACAGGCAGAAGAAAAACGTCAGGGATCGTTTTACCTGGATCAGATGTAACAATGTTTCTTGCAGCTGTAGCTTTGTCAGGGGAGTGTTGCTCGCAACAGATGGTTCCGGGTTCTGCATAGGCAAGAGGCGGTTAGTCGAAGTAGAAGCTGATTCTTGGTTCCCAATGGGCAGCCATCCACTTTCGCTTGGTTTTGGTGGTGCTGGGGCTGACTGCGTAAACACCATCGGGGACATCAGTAGCGATGGAGTCACAGTAGAAGGAATGCGCTGCGGTGAGATGACCTGCTTGCACACAAGGAAACATATACTGCATTGAATTACTGTTTATGTGCAACAGAACCACATGCACATGCAACGAAATCCTAGATTGCTCTAGATTGACTTCAACGTTAGAGACAGACATGGGGTTAGATCCAGTTTCTGCTGATTTCCCCTTCCTGCTGCAGACACCCCATCCCCCGGGTCATTCCACAGGATCCCCTAGCCCTCAGGAGCAACATTTCAAGGAGATCGGTGGGCTGCAGCAGAAGGAAGGAAAGTTCCATTCTGCCACCAAATAATTTAACCTGGATCCAACCCATGGGGTGGAAAGCAGCCAACTTTCCTGACAGAAAACTGGGCTTGCTCACACAAGGCAGACACCAACGCTTGAAGCAGGAAGTTCTGGGATCATGGCATCCTTTCTGCTTGGACGTGACGCCCAGAAAAGACTAGCATGGTCTTGAAGACAGCGCTTGAAGGCAGCAAGGAACCAAAACAACTGGAGAAGAGTTCATTCTGGAGATTGGAGATGAGTTCATTCTGGAGATTGTCTGGAGATCATATGGATATATTCATGCAAGGGGAGCAAGAATCCAGGGGAAGGAAAGGGTGCTTCACTTGGTGGGTCTTTGGGCCACGGCAGGGTACCCAGGTAAGGCCAGATAACAGAACTACTATTCTCTCACTGAAGCCAAGCCTTCTTTTCCCTAAAAACAGGGGAGCATAGGGTTGCCAGCTCTGGGTTGGGAAACCCCTGGAGATTTGGGAGGTGGAGCCTGGGGAGTGGAGGGACCTCAGCAGGGTATATTGCCACAGAGTCCACACTCCAAAGGAGCCATTTTCTCCAGGGGAACTGATCTTGGTCAGCTGGAAATCCATTGTAATAACAGGGCTTCTAGTGTCCTGGCCCCACTGGTGGACCTCCTGATGGCACCTGGTATTTCTGGCCACTGTGTGATACAGAGTGTTGGACTGGATGGGCCTTTGGCCTGATCCAACATTGGCATCTCTTATGTTCTTATGTTCTTAACAGCAGATCTCCGTGTGCCACCTGGAGGCTGGCAACCCTAGTCCAAGAGTACCAAGTAACTCCTGCAACAGGATGGAGTTAAATGGCCATTTGGGGTAGCAGGGTCATGTTTAGGGTAAGGCACAGCACTGCCCTGAGTTCAACAGATGATGCATTGCTTCTTCCTCGGTTTAGCACTGGCCATACAGCAAACGTGTTCAAAATGAGAATCCATATTAGGGATTTTTTTTGTTTTTCTAAAATAAGACACTGAATCTGAGAAGCCTGGAGAAAACAGCATTTGTTGGAGGGCTTAACGAGATGTGATGACGGCAGCCCTGCGTGCCAAAAACTGGGTTGCTGCTGAAGCCCTGACAGGGAAATGCTGCCAGTTGTGGCTTCTCCTGTCACTGCAGCGTTGCAGTCTGGCAGCAGGAAGAGCCGAATCACCAGAGCCAAAGAGCAGCAGCCGGGCCATGGGGTGGAACTTCACATATTGATCGGAACTAAGCAGCCAACTGTCAGCAGTGTTGGCAGGTTTGGACTGGGGGGAAATCTGCCCGAGCGTGAAAAGCTCTTCTCGTGCCATGAACCCAGCTGCGGTTGTGATCTTCTTAGGCAGGGATGTGTGCGCTCCCTCCTGCAAACATTGAAATGTTGTGCTTGGGGGCTTCCGGTCTATGGCGACACGCAGGCAGACACATCTCCTGGACGCCCCAGGGATGGAAACTGCACACCAGCATGTAGGAGGGGATGCGACGGATTGTGATCCCCCCGGAGCCTTGGTAAAAGGCTCCTAGCCAGGGGGCTTTTGAGGGGCGACGTCTTCGACGGTGCGATACCGGGGAATTGAGGTGCTCCTCCGCCCTGAAGGTCCTGCCGCTGAGTGACCGTATGGTACGAGTGCTGCTGACTGGGACAAGAGTTGGAGATCGGGCGGAAAAAACGATGCTGAGCGAGGCCAGTTGGCCAACAATAAACTGTGAGTCGGGTTGAAGCGAGCATGAAGATTTAAAAAGAAAGCTGCCCCCCTTAAAAAGTGATGGGAAGCGAGTGGGGGAGGGCCCCCTCCCAAACACATAAACGAAAACACGGAATAAAGAGGGGGGAGTGGAAAAAATAAGTGTTTGTAACTGTTTTGAAGACTTACCAGAGCGCAGACAAGCATTTGG
>NW_015173673.1:1758329-1761407 GCF_001447785.1 Gekko japonicus
CACCCTCTGCTGGATGAGATGACTAATATCAAGCAACAACTGTCAACAATTGGCCAGAGTTTGGCTTCACAGCAGCTTCAATTGACGCAATCGTTAAAAGCAATGGAGCAAATGGGGGAGAAGGTGACGGAAATGGACGCCAATACTAAAAAGGTTAAGAAAAAGGTGTAAAAGCTGGAAATGAAGCAAGCCACGGAAGAGTCACAACTGTTACAGCTGCAAATGGAGAAAGCCAATTTGGTCCTACAGTTTCAAGGGGTCCCTGAAATCAAAGGAGAGAATCTGAAGCAACGGTTGAGCGAAGCAATAGCCCCAATGACAGATTTGACAGCAGAATATCTTTACAGCGAGATGGATGTGGTCTATAGGTCCTATTCCTTATACATCAAGAAAAATAATCTGCCTGGGGAAATAGTAGTCAGATTCTCAAAGAGACATGTGAGAGACTCTATCTTGAAAGCAACTATGGGAACTCCCTTGAAAATTGGGGACAACAACATCAGGATTTTAAAAGACATCCCATTTGACATAAGACAGAAGAGAAAGAATTATAAAGAACTAATTATTTTTCTACAAACAAATGGCATCAGTTACAGATGGTTAATTCCAGAAGGCATCATTTTCAAACTTCACGATAAAAAAGAAAAGATTGACTCTGTTCTTAAGGCATGTGATTTTCTGCGAACACAGCTCAGGGAACCAGCTGAGGACGAGAAGGAAGAAGAAGAAAGCAAATCTGATGGCGAGTTAGGCTCGGGGTCTTCGGACGAGGACTCACCCTCTGAAAAGGGGGCGGCCGCCCCCAAAAGTTCATACAAATTGAGAATTAGAAAAGGGAAGAATGATTTGTGCCTGAAAACTCTGAAACAACTTTGGGATGCTCTGGGGGTTTCTTTAAGCAGTTAAATGAATAGTTAAAAGATAATTAACCTAGCATAACCGACTATGTTCATTGTTTTATTAGCTTTTTAAAGTAACAATTGAGATAAGATGATGTACTGATCTCCTACTCTTGGGTTTTTAGTTATTAGTGGGTCTTTTTTCTTTCTCCTTAGATGTAGTTCCCCTTCCAATATTTTCGGTTGTAGTTTGTAGTCTGTAAAAAATCAATAAAAAATTCTCCTTAGGGGGATCCAAAAAAACAAAAGAAAAAAAAAAAAAGAAATGTTTTTGCTTGGGCAACCAGAATTTGATGTTACAAAAACCTATAAACATCATGCCAAACTGAGATTTTGCTCACCTTGCGTTTTTTTTGGGGTACTATTTTGTTAGCCATCAGGAGTGGAATAAACTAGGTAAGGCACTCAAGTCTCATCCCCAAACAATTCTATAAAAAGAGATGTCTGCAGACATTCCCACATTTGGTGTACCTGGTTTGGTGTAGTAGTCAAGTGCACAGACTCTAATCTGGGAGAACTGGGTTTGATTCCCCACTCCTCCACTTGCCACTCCTGGATGACCTTAGGCAAGCCATAGTTCTGACAGACCTGTTCTTGAAAGAGCAGTTCTCGAAAGAGCGCACTCAGCCGCACCTACGGTGTATGTTGTAGGGAGGGGAAGGGAAAGGAGTTTGTAAGCTGCTTTGAGACTGTGAGTGAAGAGTGGGGTATAAATCCAAACTCTTCTCCTCTTCATACTTGCAATGACATAAATGAAGGGTCCCCGACGTGGTACCCAGGGGTACCACAGCACCTGTCGACACCTGTCCTAGTACCCAAGTGTTTTTAGAAAGTGGATGGGGCCAGGTGGGGCTTCTACTCAGCAAGGTTTTTGTCTGCTCCGGGAGAGCTGATTGGCTTTGCAGATTTAAAAACACACACATTGCTTTGGAAAAACAGGTTGCTTACCTGTAACTGATGATCTTCGAGTGGTCATCTGTGCATTCACACCCATGGGATCTAGTGCGCACGTGCTGGATCGATCGGCATTGTAGCAAGCTCTTTAACGGATTTTCGCGCCCAGTCCCTCGGGCCTGCAAAGGAATCTCACTGCGCATGCCCAGAGGGATGGGCGCGGTGTAACTGATGATCTTCGAGTGGTCATCTGTGCATTCACACCCATGGGATCTAGTGCGCACGTGCTGGATCGATCGGCATTGTAGCAAGCTCTTTAACGGATTTTCGCGCCCAGTCCCTCGGGCATGCATGACCACTCGAAGATCATCAGTTACAGGTAAGCAACCTGTTTATCTTCGACGTGGTCTCTGTGCTTCACAACCATGGGAGATTAGCGAGCAGTGGCCTACCTGGAGGAGGGTGCTGTCAGGTCCTTTACGGCGTCGCCGAAGATAGAATGTGACGTCCCATGTTGGTATTAGAGTTCTTACGGACGTCCAGGGCGTAATGCCTCATGAAGGTGTTAGGCGTGGCCCAGGTAGCAGTTTTGCAGATGTCCGTCAGGGGTACTCCCTGGAGGAAGGCAGTGGAAGCCACAACAGCCAGGGTTGAATGGGTCTTGATGGGGCCAGGCAACGGCTGCTTTGCAATCAAATAGCAGAGGTGGATGAGACTTTGAGAGGCGTTGAGCCGTGATGTGAGTCCCCAGCCTCGCTGGTGCATATGAGACGAACAGTTGGGAGTCACGTCTCGTTGGGTGGGTTCAGTTGAGGTAGAACAGTAGTGCCCTTTTGACATCCAAGGTATGTAGCAGTCTGTCCTCTGGGGATTTCGGAGCTGGGAAGAAATCTGGGAGGAAGACCTCTGCCTGTAGGTGGAACTCTGTGACACTACCTTTGGCAGGAACGAAATGTCAGGGACGAGGTGGACGCCGTCTGGCAAGAATGACAAATAAGGCGTGTCATGCCGGAAAGCCAGTATTTCTCTAACTCGCCTTGTAGAGGTGATGGCCACTAGAAAGATGAATGGGAAAATACAGAGTCAGCTAGGGACAGGAGGAATTGGAAAACTTTCTCGAGGCCTGCGGAGGAGGCTCGAGGGGCATCATCACCTAGGGAAGAACAGAATCATTGCCATTTATAATGGTAGGACCTTCGCGTAGCAGGTTTCCTGGCGTTCAGTAGAACATTGGCTACGCGGGTCGAAAAACCTTTGACGTTATTCTCCACACTGTCAATTTCAA
>NW_015173673.1:1766593-1802257 GCF_001447785.1 Gekko japonicus
AAGGGACTGGGCGCGAAAATCCGTTAAAGGGCTTGCTACAATGCCGATCGATCCAGCGCGTGCGCACTAGATCCCATGGGTGTGAATGCACAGAGACCACGTCGAAGATCCAGCTGTTACCACAGCTGCGTGTAAGCAAAAAAATTTTTTTTAAACAATATGTTCACTTGAAAAGGCATCTGTGACGGACCCCTGCTTAGTTTTTACTGTGAGGCAGATTTCCCCACCAAAACGCTGTTCCCCCACTCTGACTAAGCAGCCCCTTAGTGGTGTTTTATAAAATGCTGATTTCATTGAACAGGCACAGTTGTGTTAGGAATAGGTAGGGGATGAGAAACTGAGGTGAATTTTGTTGTTTATACCGATTATAATAATCTTTTGTTCAGGCAACAGAGTATAGTTGAAGCTTATATTCTTGGAGACTCAGTTCTTATCTGTGAGAGGTTTGTTTGTCTTGGAGATTTTTTTCAGCATCAATGTGTCTTAATAAAGTTTCATATAACTATCTTAGTTTCCTGGAAGTTAGTACTTTCTTCCTGTATTTAAATACCTCCCTTGTGGGATTATAACTTTTTTTGTTTTTACTTTTGAGGAGTCTGTTTCCATTTTCACACAAACCAGGGGTCCTTTCTGAGTTGAACCCAATGAATAACTGGGTAAGAAATATCCTCCTCTTTCTAGGAGCAATAATCCGTTTCTGTTTGGCTAGGCTGGCAGTTTCAACCTCCTGTCCAGTCTCTTTTGTCAAACCTAAACCCCAGTTCTGGAGACTGTGAATAAACATAATTCAGCTAGGGCTGACACTTAAGACTTTAAGTTCTAATTTCTGAACTTCTCATCAAATGTGATGATACACAGAAAGGGCAAGGAGTTGTGTCCTTTCACTTCCCAAGTGAATTTTTCTGTTTCCCTCAGACCAACATGCACTCTCCTCCCGACTGGCAACTGCCAAGCCAAAATCCAAAAGGCGACTGACTCCCTCCAACAAGACTGACAAGACTTTTTAAAGCCCTCCTCAGTTGGCGTTGGCCAATCCAAGAGGGAGGGCGTGCGCACCAGGCAGCACCCTGTCAATCAAACTGTGCTTTTACAATGAGGCATTAACCCCTAATCTCCCAGTTCACTGCTTTTGATGCACTAAGCATCCTGGTTTTGGAGGTCAGTTCATCACTGCATCCTGCACAGTTTCTGCTAGAAATGCTGAACAGTTACTATTATTCCCTGATATTTTGTTGTTGACTCTGCCTCCTGTGGTAGCCATTTTGTGGTTGTGCCCACTACCCTGTGTCAGAATTCCAAAGGTGCCCACAGGCTCAAAAAGAGTGGGGATTCTGATATATATCTTCCCAGCCATATGGACTAGAAATGTGCTATTATTATTTTTAAAAAAGAAGCTGGAAATATCTGGAAACTGAATTCTCTGTTGATTATTATATTTTGACTCATGGCATAGACACAGCCCTGCTTTTATACTGGTTTAACATGAATTTATATTAGTTCAAGAATTTCAATCTAAATTACATAGCCATATTTAAAATCCTCACATTTGATGCTATTAATCAGTGTTGGAAGAGAACATTTACTCTGTGTCCTGAGTATCTTAATTACAGTGTTCATTCCAGGCAAAGCATCCTTTCCAGACCAAGGGATTCACTCTCCTTACCCTAACATTTTCCCTTCAGTTCTTCCATGAGACATGTTTACAGAAGCAAATATTTGCCCAGCAATAACACACTGGGGATTGAAGCGGGGCCAGTGCTGTGCATAAGCGAAGGGCTGCTGCACTAATGCACTCAGTCATGGAGCACAAGACTGTGCGCTCTTCAAGTTTAATTAAATGAACAGAGGCCAGCAGGAGAAGAAGGTGCATTAAAGATCCAAGTTGCTGAATCTACCTGGCACTGATCCGCATTTGTTAAGCGGTACAATTTATTAGAGAGCATTAATTCACTTTACCTCAGGCCAGGGTAAACTCCATACGGCCTGCAAATATTACAGTTGGACAGGAGCCATGCCTTATGAACCGTGGCCCATTCTGCAGAGCAGGCAGCCAGAGACCTAAGAGCACACTTCACTCTTTAAAGGATAGGAAGACCTGCAGTATAATCTCTTTCATCCACAGCTGATTTTTCCAGCCTGTGGACACATTGTGCACTGAAAGGAAGCAGGACTGGCATATATAGTCTGGGAGGCCATCGATCTATGTTCCAAGGTACAAATGGTGGAGGGGAAAAAACACTGTCTAAATTACACTTAGATCAAGAGGGGTAGCCATGTTAAGTCTGTGACAGGGTAGGAGCTTTCATCAGTCACTGCTTCAGGCATCTGAAGAAGTGAGCAGTGACTCATGAAAGTTCATACCCTGCTGCAAACTTTGTTAGTCTTTAAGGTGCTACTGGACTCTTGCTTTTTTCTATTCATTACACTTAGGTAGGTTTACTGACGGGTGACATCATCGAGGTTTATAAGATTACGCATGACACTTGTTTTCCAAGCTTTCCAAGAGAAAACCTTGAACAAGTTCATGAAAAGCAGGTGTAAATATATATATATATCAATCTTCCCAACCTAATCCCACCCCTGCAATTCATGCCCTGCCCCCCCCAAATCCTTCCACCATTCCTCTGCCTAAATTATCTGGTGGGGGAGCAGCAAACGCTCCCCCCAGCTCTAAACACCACTGCAGTAGAAGCCCCTGGGAAACATGCCTCTCTAGGGCACTTGAGTCTGGCTGGCCCCAGGTGTCTAGCTGGGATCTGCAGGGCAGACAGGTAACTTGTCTTGCAGTGGGAGGAAGCACTTTTCCAGCTAGGGCATTTTGTGCTCTCCCAACTTGATCATCATCAATACTACTGCAAACCCCTGAAAAACCTGCTTCGTGACAACCTTGCCGAGGCTGAGTTGGTCTGGTCATGGTCAGTGGGCTGGATGGCAAGACCAGCTAAGAACCCAACACAGCGCTGCCTTCATGGTTATAAAATATGAATGTGTATTCATACATGCACTGGAGCTGTCACAGTGTTTCCTTAAACAGCCCAGTCACTAAATCTGCACATAGTGAAAACTGCAGTTTTGCCTTAGCATATTTTTCTTGGTTTTGATTCCTGCCTTCCTTTTTTACTCCTTCTGGCTGCGTTTTTGCGCCTTCCTTTGCAATCCCCTGCGCATATCTGCGGATGCACTCCTAAAACATTCATGTAAGGCTGCCAGGTCTGGAACGTCCTGCCAGGGTCTGCTCTCTTGGACTGCCTGTGACTAGCTCAGCCCTGCCTTTTTGCTGGGTCGATCCAAGTACAACTGTGTTCCACTTTTGCTAATTGTTTTTGGTAACAAGTATTTCCTCTCCACTGAGTCTCGCGCAGCAGATTAGAGCTCTTGGGCCATATGGAGAGGCATCTCGAGCCAATTTGAAACTAGGCCTGTAATGCGTCGTGTCTATCGCTGAGGAAGTGCAAACTGCAGATTCCACTTACAAAGGAACTTACGACTTTAATATATGTTAGTGCAGTGCTTCCCTTGGTATTCAAGATGTTGTCTGAGAGGCAGGTCGCATCTGGCTGACCTTGAAAAAACTGCTCCCTTGTCCTTGGTTCAGTTGGTGGGAGCAGATGCAGCATCACACGATAAACAACGAGAGGGAACAGACTTTTGGATGGGTTTATTGTCAAGACTTGCTTTGATTCAGTTTGCCTGAGCATCTACCCGCGTGACTGAGCCAAATCTATTTGACTGAAATGTTTGTCCTTAGCTAGGGTGGCGAGGAAGTGGTCAGCTGTCTGAAAGCATGCTGCAGTACGGTCTCAGAACAATGCCCATCTTGCAGACTTCACAGGCGTACATCATTTTTTAGATATTTATGCCCTGCTTTTCTCCCCATAGGGTTCCCAAATAGGGATAGGCACGAATCGGGAAAATGGAGGTTCGTGGGGTCCCAGCCACAGACAGGTGTAAAAAAACACAACTCCCACTGAAGAGGAGGTTTTGTCTGTGTGTCCTCAGGCAAGGAACCTACTGGCTGAGCCCCTGCCTGGCTGTAGCAGAGGGACAGGTGGTGGCTCACTCAGAGCCCTGATAAGCGGGCACCAAACACACCCACTGTTTTTACACTGAGGAATTACTTTCTGTTTCCTTTCCTTTCCTGTCTGCCTCTTACTTCTTCTCTGCCTGACTGCCTGTTGACAAGTAAGAAGAGCTGTGTGTGAGCGGGGGGTGGTGGTATATATACATTGTGCTCCCATAGAGCAGAATGGGAGCGCTCTTGTTGGCCACCAGAGCTGCCTGTCGAGCTTTGGAGCACCACTATAAGTGTTTCCAGGCTGCAGAAGGGCTGCAGAAGTCCATCCCCCCCATTGGCTTGACAATTAATCAATTGGTAACAGTGTGTCTGGCTCAAAAAACCATCACCATGAACCTTACAAACCTCTGCAAAAATCATGGGAGACGTGATTTCACAAACTGGGGTCTCATGAACCACGAACTGGCCAAGTTCGTGGTGAACTTAGGTTGGTGGTGAGGTTTGTGCCCATCCCTAGTTCCAAAGCGGCTTATAATATCATTTTCCCCCTCCTGTGCAACAGTTGAGGACAGTTCTGTGACAAGGACAACACTTGGGGCAGCAGGCAGCCCAGCCTCCACTGAGTGGAACCCCTCATGGGGTGAAATGTGCTTCTGAGCAGGAAACAGAACCCACTATGCCCCCATGGGATACCTACGATATGTGGGCCCCCTCTCTGTCATACTGATGGACATTTTGCTAGTTACATAACAACCTCAACTTCTTTGTATGTAAAAGCTTTTTTGTTCATGCCATGGATAACCAGCAATCTTATTAAAATTTCACATCACGAAGTCATTATCCAAATCTGTCCAGAACTGTTGTTTTTCTATCTCCTTTTAATCCAAATGTCATCTGCATCAACTTTCTCTTAGTCTACAAATGCAGGGACAGTGAGTCATAAATTCCAACTTTTCTTGTTTTGACATCTTCTGTCTTTTTTCACATGCTCTATTAGTTCAAATGATATAGATTAACCGTCGGTTTGATTTTCAGTTTTGTTTAATAGCTCTTTGGCTGCTGTCTGAGGAGGAGGGGCTTGCAGAATAGCAGACGGCATGAAAAGAAAAGGCCCAAGACCGAGCTGTCCCTCCCAGCTGCACGAAACCTGCAGGCTCTACTGGGAGATTTTTGAAAATTATTAGACAGACAAACTTTGGGGTGGGGTGAATACAGAAATGTTACTTAAGAGATTCATTTAGCAGCAGTCTGACAAAAGCAAATTATGCCAGTATATCTGAAATGCTTCTATAGATGTGTTCTTAATAAACACAATGGAATTATTCAGTGAGAAAGCAAAACTGCATTCCATTTATCTCGGGGGTGTGTGTGTGTGTCTGAATTTGTATGGCATCACTAAGGGATCCACTACACACAACATTTTCCCCAAGGGTGGATTGGAGAGGCATGTTTGAAAGTTCCATGCTTCCTAGGCACACATAGGCTGAATTCAGACTGGGACCATGGTGCATTGAGAAGGGAGGCTTAGATACCCCCTCTGTCATCATTTTCCCCAACCTGAAACAGCCTGGGGGGTACTGGTTACCAATGCTCCCTCTAAGCTGTGGAGTCTTGTGAGCAGAAGCTCTACTTTGTGAGTAAGTGATTCGGCTGCTGCATAAATTAGGTTGCTCTGGAGCCATCCTTCCTGAGCTAAGACAAAAATATGTGAGCTGGAGGCTGAAAACCGGTGAGCTAGCTCACACTAACTCAGCTTATAGGGAACATTGCTGGTTACCCATTGTAAGAACTTAATATGTAGCTTATCAGTACACATGCAGCCCTCCCACAAGACATCTTTATAAATCATCTGGATGAAGGAATAGAGGGAATGCATTAAATTTGCAGATGATACTAGATTGGGAGGGGTAGCAAATATAGTAGAAGACAGAGTCAGGATACAGGATGGAAAACTGGGCTAAAAAAATAAAACAAATATCAGTGGGGAGAAATGTCAAGTTCTGCATTTAGGTAGGAAAAATCAAATGCATAACTATAGGCTGGGGGAGACTTGTCTTGGCACAGTATGTGCGAAAAGGATCTAGGGGTCTTAGTAAACCATACACTGAACATGAGTCAGCAGTGTGATGTGGTAGCCAAAAAGGCAAATGTGATTTTGGGGTGTATCAACAGAAGTATACTGTCCAGATCACATGGAGTGATGGTATTGCTTTACTCTGCTCTGGTTAGACCTCACCTAGAGTACTGTGTTGAGTTTTGTGCACCACAATTTAAGAAGGATATAGACAAGCTGGAACATGTCCAGAGTAGGGCAACAAAGATGGTGAAGTCTGGAGACCAAGTCCTACAAGGAAAGTTTGAAGGAGCTGGGTATGTTTAGCCTGGAGAGGAGACGACTGAGAGGTGATATGATAACCATCTTCAAGTACTTGAAGGGCTGTCATATAGAGGATGGTACAGAGCTGTTTTCTGTTGTCCCAGAAGGTTGGAGCAGAACCAATGGGCTGAAATTAAATCAGAAGAGTTTTTGGCTAAACATCAGGAAGAACGTCCTGACAGTTACAGCGGTTCCTGAGTGGAATACGCTTCCTCAGGAGGTGGTGGGCTCTCCTTCTTTGGAGGTTTTCAGAGGCTAAATGGCCATCTGACAGCAATGTTGTTTCTATGAACTTAGGCAGATCATGAGAGGGAGGGCAGGAAGAGTTGCCTCAGTGTTTAGTTCTTGTGGTCCTTTCTTACACGCCCAGGGGAATGCTGATTGCCACTTTGGGGTCAAGAAGTAATTTTTCTCCAGGCCAGCTTAGCTGTATATCCTGGAGGTTTTTTTTGTCATCTTCTGGGCATGGAACAGTGGTTACTGGGGGTGTGGAAGGGGGGATATTTGTGAATTTTCTGCATTGTGAAGGGGTTGGACTAGATGACCCTGGAGATCCCTTCCAACTCTATGATTCTATGATTCTGACAAACACCCCTCCAACTGTTTCAGGTCAGGAAAATAGTGAAGAGGGGTTGTCTAAGCCCCTTCTCTTCTCTGGGAAGTACCAGTCTTCAGATTGTGCCCCTCCATCTTGGCCAGGGATGTCCCTTGGGAAAGTGTAATGTGTTGTTGGGCCCTATCAGTCAGTACCATTAAGCAGATGTGTGGACCTTGCATGTTTAACCACCACTGCTGATCCCAACTGCAGCTTTCCTTACCACCACAGCTCATGCCGAAGTTAAGAGAGCAACAGCAGATATGCAGTGGGGACGCAGTTCTGGGGTGCACTATTGCCACTCTGGAAATAACATGATCCTGGCATGCATGCACATTTCACCCAATTTTTACTTTTCATTTATGCATTTTGAAAGAGAAGAGTTTGCAGATATTGAGTGAACCACACATACAATTGTGTGCACATAACACCCAAATCACATGTTGCTTCCTATGTGTTAGTGGGCACACAGGACTCAAGAACCAGGTTCATGTCCTATCACGTGAAGGATATTACCCAATTTGTCAACATCTGGTCCAAGGAATCTCCAGTGTGCACACAGAGCCCCCCGCCCACGTGCAGACTTTTCTATTCAGCAGGAGCAGCAGTGCTATGCCTAAAACAGATGAGCATGCAGAACTACCACTGTGATTGAATGAGGAAACCCTTATGCACACAGAATTTGGGACTATGTACTGGAGCAGCCGTGTGTACACGGACCCGAAGCATGAGGCTGATCCTCTCTATTTCCCGCACTCAGCTCTCAAGGGAAAGCAGCATCTGTGCCTTTGTGCATGCATGACAGGATGTATCACATAAGCCACCCAAGGGACTGAGGCCAGCAGAAGAGAGACCATTACTGGGCGTGAACCAAGATGGAGCCCATTATTTCCAAATGGAAATGGAAGCAGCAGTGTCTTTTGTTTTGAATGCTAGAAACAGAACAACAAACACCTGTTGATCAAGATTCTCAGATCCTAATTCTGTCAAAACTATTATTGATTTACCTGAAAAAGAGGGGTCTGCTTTTCTGCATTTGAAGCCTTGTCCATCCAGGAGTCCAAAGGTTTCAGAGACGTTGTGCTTTGAGTAACCACAGGAAACTTAGCTGCCAAAGTCGGCCTGCTGGATACATGCAACTGCTGCTCCTGCTGCACTATCTGGAGCTTTTTTAACAATACATGTGGTGAAATTACTCCAGAAGTGCCGGACTGGTTCCCTGAAAGAGGAAGCGTCTGCCCAGGAAGTTTGGATTGTTGTTTACTAAGGGCTGGAGGGCCCACAGTCTGGCCACGGAGGGTGCCATTGAAATACATGAGAGGTGGCTGAGCTAGGCTGTTTACCTGGGCTGCCGAGGTGGCAACAGGAGCGCTGCTGAAGATCGACGCAGCTGAGCTTGCTGGGGTGGCGTCCATCTTGGTCATCTGTCCCGACTGGCCCTGCAGGTGCTGTAACAGGCTTCGAGTGCAACTTGGGTCCTGAACCGGATGGGATGTTCTAATGCTATGAGAAGCCATGGGCTGAAAGAGTCCGGTGAAGGCTTCCCCCGCGGCGTGAGGGTTGCCATTTTCACACTGGCGGCTCTCAGGGAGTTCAGAGACAGGGTGAAGCTCTGCCCCACGGACCATGAGCTTCTGAATGGCCGGACAAAGCTGCTTCTCCGCTGTGGGTGAATGTCTACTGGGCTCTTCGTAAGACAGAGAGCGCACAACTCCTTGCCTCAGGGGAAAGTTCTCTTGGTACTGTTTCTGTGAATGCTCTGAGGCATCTTGGTATGTGTTGGGTTTTTCTTGCTTCCCAAAGAGTGTGGTTAGGGATAAGTGCTGTGGTTCGGGGTCTATGTTCTGGGGGAGGAGGAGGAAGAGAAAACAATACAAAATTAATCAGAATGCCATTTTAAGTCACAATAAAGGCAGAACAGCATAAAGGTAAAGGTTAGAATACCATTTCTCCTAGAAGGATCTCTAAAAGTTTCCTCATGTGGAAAAACAAGAGTGGAAGCACTCAGAGCTGAACTTCCCAATGAAGGGTGATCTCTTTAAAGCAAAGAATTAGCAGTGCCACAGTCTTTTAATTGGTAATGGGAATAGAGGACTAGAATCCTGGCCAGGGGAAAAGCAGTGAGTAGGAGAAGGGTGATACTGTAGAAAAACAGGGATAGGCAAATGGCATCTGCTTCCAGCCTTACTGTACATACATAATCAATCCAAGAATATGAAATCAAAGAAGAAACTCCTCAGGTATGAAAACATACTTAAATGAGAATGATGGTTTGGGAATGCACTGTATTGAATCTAATGTTTTAGCTAAATTTAAGCTCACAGGAAGGAGGAGGAGGAGGAGAGGAGAGGAGAGGAGGAGATTGGATTTATACCCTGCCTTTCACTACCCAAAGGTGTCTCAGAGCGGCTTACAAACTCCTTTCCCTTCCCCTCCCCACAACAGACACCCTGTGAGGTAGGTGGGGCTGAGAGAGCTCTTGACAGAAACTGTTCTTTTTTCAAGAACAGCTCTTATCAGAACTATGGCTTGCCCAAGGTCATCCAGCCAGGTGCAAGTGGAGGTGTGGGGAATCAAACCCAGTTCTCCCAGATTAGAGCCCACACAATTAACCACTACACCAATCTGGAAGAAGAAACAAGAAGTGGAAGAAACAAGAAGTGTTCAAACTGTTTAAAAGCTCAAGTCTAGCACAGAGTTAGGCATGCCAAAACCCACTGATTTCAATGACCTGAACCATGGTATGTTTTGACTGGAGAGGAGATGACTGAGAGGTGATATAATAACCATCTTCACATACTTGAAGGGCTGTCATATAGAGGATGGTACAGAGTTGTTTTCTGTTGCCCCAAAGGTTGGACCAGAACCAATGGGTTGAAATTAAATCAAAAGAGTTTTTGGCTACATTAAATCAAAAGAGTTTTGGGCTACATTAGGAAGAACTTCCTGACAGTTAGAGTGGTTCCTCAGTGGAACAGGCTTCCTCGGGAGGTGGTGGGCTCACCTTCTTTGGAGGTTTTTAAACAAAGGCTAGATGGCCATCTGACAGCAATCCTGATTCTGTGAATTTAGGAAGATTATGAGAGGGAGGGCAGGAAGGGTTGCCTCAGTGCTTAGTTCTTGTGGCCCTTTGTTACACGCCCAGGGAAATGTTGATCACCACTTTGGGGTCAGGAAGCAACTTTTCTCCAGGCCAATTTGGCTGGGGATCCTGGAGGGTTCTTTTTTCTGCCATCTTCTGGGTGTGTGTGTGTGTGTGGGGGGGTATTTGTGAATTTCCTGCATTGTGCAGAGGGTTGGACTAGATGATCCTGGAGGTCCCTTGCAACATTATGATTCTTTGATTCTTATGATCAATTGTGACCTAAATTAATAAGGAGTACATAGGAGTATGGGGGACTGCTTTACAATGGTTTTCCCCCTTTCTCCATGGTCAGGGACAGAGGGTAGCACTTGGCAAGAGGGTATCCCTGCGATACCCACTGGAATGTGGAGTGCTGCAGGGGGCAATCCTCTCACCAATGTTGTTTAACATCTACAATGCACCCCCTTGCCCAGTTGGGCTGGGGGGCTGGGCTGGGTTGCAACCAGTAGGCTGATGACACCCAGCTCTATCTGTTGTTGGACGGCTGCTCGGACTCCACCCCAGAGAGTTTGGACAGGGCTTTGGAGGCTGTGGCTGGGTGGCTATGGAAGAGTCGGCCGAAGCTAAATCCAACAAAGGTCCTATACCTGAGCCGGGGTAGTGGTTAGATTCGGGAATCAGACTTCCTGCCTTAGTTGGGGCACTGTTGGTCGTGGCCCAGAAGGTGACTCGCCTTGGGGTGATTTTAGATGCCTCACTTTCTATGGAGGCCCAAAGTCACCACGGTTGCCAGGTCAGCCTTTTATCATATCCGGCAGATCAGGCAACTGGTTCCCTGTCACTCCCCCAGGACTTGGCTACAGTGAACTATGCAATGGTTACTTCCAGACTTTATTACTGTAACTCGCTTTATGCAGGCTTGCCCTTGAAGCTAATCCACAAACTGCAGCTAGTGCGAAATGCGGTTGCGCGCCTGCTGACAGCGATGTCTGTGCGTGTACGTATTCAGGCAGTGCTACGCCAACTGCACTGGCTACTGACTGAGTACTGGATCCACTTCAAGGTGTTGGGACTGACCTTTCAAGCCCTATGCAGCCTGGGATCAACGTATCTAAGTGACTGCCTCTCCCTATATGTGCCCTGGCAGAGCCTTGTGCTTGGTGGACCATCATTTACTGGTTGTCCCCGGCCCAAAGGGCATCCGCTCAGCCTCCACCAGGGCCAGGGCCTTCTCTGCCCTGGCCCCAGCCTGGTGGAACATGCTCCCGTCTGAGATCAGGGCCTTGCAGGACCTGTTACAGTTTTCAGGACCTGTAAAATGGAGCTGTTCTGTCAGGTCTTTGGTTGAGGTGGCAGGCACCTAATCATCTGGCCTCCTCTGCTGAAGCTTTTAACTGCCCGTACTGATGAGACCTTTACTGTTTTGATTATGGCCTAGTTGCACCCTGCCATTTAGGGCTGTCAATTTTATTAACTTTTTGTAGTACCTGCCTTTTAATTGTTTTAATGGCTTTGTAAATTACTGTTGTGACCCACCCCGAGCCTGCTTGCGTGCCGGGGGGGGGGGGCTGGATAGAAACAGAAATAAATAAATAAGAAGCTTAAATTTAATTCAGATTTTGTCATAAACGACTGCTTGCTTATGCACGGGATGCTACTATATAGCATGGCTCCCTGGGGAATGTTCTCGAACAATTAGCACAGGTCTCTATCCCCTTCTTTTGGTGTGAGTAGCTTCTCTTTCAGACTGATATGTGGCTTTTGTATAACTTATTTTTATTATATTTTGTTTAATGTAAATTTAGTATCTATCTATATACAGGGTGGAGGAAGGGGGAGGGAGCCAAAAGCTCAAGATGTGACCCTTTGTGTCTGAATATAGGAACACTTACCCACCTGTTTGCAAATATCTCCTACCAAATGAACATGACAATACATAACGGGTTATGAAGCCTCATTTGAACAGCTAGATAGCGTCTTTGCACAGATGGAGAGAAAGTGCTCTGTTTTGGTTCCTAAAACATTGCAGGGGTGGTTTGACTTCAGTATCATGTGGTCTGCTTTTTAAAGCAATGTTGCTAGGATTTCTGTAATTCAGTGATACCTTTTAACTTTATTAAGCAAAAGCGCATGCTCGGGAGGATCTCTTCATAGTTAATTCATAACTGTATGTGTTAAGTAATTCCAAACATGTGTTCTTCTTTAAAGAACATACCGTACATCTTGCTGGGTCAGACTGAGCTCCGCCTTGTCTAGAAGTCCTTGCTATAATCCCAGAAGGCAGGAGGTGCTGGGCAGTCTACTGGAGACTGACTTTTGGTTCAGTGGGCTACCACAATCTTCTGCTAACAACTGATACATAACATTGTATACGGTTTCTTGAACTGCATATTTGACTTTTTGCCTCTAACTTCTCACACGTGGCAGCTCTGAACCTGTTGTGTGATGATTCTGAATTTACCCTTCGAAAAGAACAGCAAAGCCCATTAAAGGACACTTTTTAAAAATAAACCCCTTGATGTCACCACAGGGAACAGAGAGTCACCAGAAGCAACATGTGCTTGTATTAATTTTTTGAATTTCATGCCTATAAATCACACTCAGATAGTATTCATGAATTTTAAGTCCAGTAATGTGAATGGTAACATGTCATCAGGCCTGTAGCCAGGATTGTTTAATTCGGGGGACCTTTAAAGACGTCGGGGGGCTGTTAAAGATAGGACATTTTGGAGGTAATTAATTCACAGCAGCTTCATAAGTCAGAAACAACTTTATGGCATTTAACACCTGCATGCATGGCTAAGATCATAGCTTTTAATTCTCATTAGTTCAGTTGAGTCCCACAATCCTAGCTTATCAAATAGACATTATTTTCTATTGATCATATGTTGTAGAGTATTAAAAATATGTTATTTTAATATTAATATGAAATAAGGCAGTCTCATTTCCATTCAGATTAATCTCAACTGATACCTTATGCCATTCAACTTAGTAACATTCCACAGCATATTAAGAAAAATAAATATGCAACTGTCACCCTATTTGCTGTGACTATCCAGACATATTCCCTTGAAGATTGAATTTCTGTTACATTACTAGGCTTTTCGTAGCAAGAGATGTGGGGGGAAAGTGATTATTTTATTCATTTTACAAAACTTAAACCTCCCCCAAGGCAGCTAATAAATTAGAAAGATACATAATAAAACCACATCTTAAAAGTCACGAAAACCAACAAAAAGCACACCATTAAAACAATTCAAACCAGAGCTAGAATATACAAAAAAACATAAAAAGTAATAATTGAAACACTGAGCAGGAAGGAGGGATCACTGAGGTAATGCCAAATGAAACAAAAAAAGCTTCACCAACTGGCAGAATATGGTAATAGGAGACAGATGAGCCTCCCCAGAAAGAGAGTTCCAGAGTTTTGGTGCCACAACAGAGAAGGCCCTCAGCTGGGTTGCAATCTGCTTAATCTCAGAAGGTGAAAGCACCCAAAACAGGGCCTTGGAAGATGGCGACAGAAATCAGGTATGTTCCTGAGCCCGCATGCGGGCTAAGGCGGGATATAATCCGCAAATAAATAAATAAAGCCGGAGGCGATCCTTCAGGTATGTTGGTCCCAAGCCCTATAAGGGCTTTAAAGATCAACACCAGCACCTTGAATTGTGCCCCAAAACAGAGCGGGAGCCAGAGTAGATGGGCCAAGACGGGACTGGTATGGTCCCTACCACACACTCTAGTCAACATCCCGGCAGCAGCATTCTGCACTGGTTGAAGTTTCCAAACATTTTTCAAGGGCAGCCCCACATACAGCACATTGCAAAAAAAATTATTTGTCCACTGTATGAAATACAGTTGCTGCAGATTCATGAGTATCACGGGCACCTGACTGTTCTGTCATCCTAATGACCACTGATTTACTTAATTCATTAATGAGAATTTAAGTCTTTCTCCCCTATGGGGACCCAAAACAGGTTAACACCTGTCTCCTCTCCTCCATTTTAACCCTCACAACAACCCTGTGAGGTAGGTTAGGCTGAGAGAGTGTGACTGACCCGAGGTCACCCAGTGAGCTTCCATGGCACAAGTGGAGATTAAAACCCGGGTCTCCCAGATACTGGTCCGACACTACACCACACTGGCTCTCATGCCATTTTATGAACTGTTATGATATATATGGGTTTGGCGCTTGAAGCAGCAATCCTGCACTGAAATTCCCCACCCCATTCTGCCCATAAAGTTATGGAATGAAAATGACATCATCATGGCATGTGTCCCCCTGCAACCCACCCCTTACCTTAATCTGAAGTAGACATCAGGGAAAATACACACTGTGATGACAATCAAAATATTCCCCTCCATAACTACACATTCTGGGCCCAGGAGTGGGAATTAAAATACCTAATTCCATCCAAGAGGAGAGATCTGGAATGGTCTTTTCTGATTTTTCATTATTAGTGTTATTAGTTTCATTTATAGCCCGGCTTTCTCACCAAGCCACAAATCAGACCAGTCTTCTAGGCCAACAGGAGCATCAGTCAGGCATGCACATGCAAACAGTGTACCTGGACTTGCTGAGGTAAGCATTGGTGCTGCGTATCACTGGGCTTCACTGGGATTGGTTTGATCAAGTTGGGGTTGTCGTATATAGCAGAAGAGCTGGTTATCTGTTTCGGCTCCGAGCACGTCTTACACTGCAATGTGCACGTACACACAAATAACATTTTAGATTAAAAAACAATTGAGGGGGTGGATAAAAGCAACAGTTCCTTCCTAGTATGCTACCACCATTAAAAAATACAGTTAAACTCAAGAAAAGAACAAATTGACCTAGGGGAGGGTCACATTGGACAAAGACAGAGAGTGGGGAAATGGCAAAAAGCTCAGTTACTTTACTGGGTTCCCACTCCCAACTGCACTCCTCTAGAGAGTTCATCCCAGAGCTTGCTTAGGTTGTTGCTCCTCTGTATGGCTGCCCAAGAAATATGTTGTGCTATGGGTAATAACTGAAGCCTGGTCAAAGGTAGCAGAACGCTCAAGAACTCGCTTGCATGGTGGAAAGTGCTGTCAAGTCACAGATGACTTATGGTGACCCCCCTTGGGGTTTTCAAGGCAAGAGATGTTCACAGCTGGTTTGCCATTGCCTGCCTCAGCATAGACTTCCTTGGTAGTAGGGTCCCCAGGTCTGCCCAGGAGAGTGGCGGGGGATGTGGGGTAGGGTTGCCAGATCAAGCTTAGGAAACTCCTGGAGATCTGGGGATGGAGCCTGAGGAGGACAAGGACCTCGGTGGGGCACAGTGCCACAGAGTCCACCCTCCAAAGTATCCGTTTTCTCCAGGGGAACTGATCTCTGTAGTCTGGAGATGAGCTGTAATTCCAGGGGATCCCACACCTGGAGGCTGGCATCCATACTTGGTGGTCTCCCATACAAGCTCTACCCAGGGCCAACCCAGGATAGCCTCGGTGGCCGCTTCAATTATAGCAAGCCTTGCGTTTTCAGAATAGGCGCTGGGCATGAAGAGGTAACGGTTATTTGTCAGAGGACACAAGGAGAGGTCACAAAGCCCATTACTTTCACATCTGACTGTTCTCCATACTGGAACAAGCAAATACTGAGGAGGACGGTCAAAGACATCTTAGTTACAAGTGTTAATCTATTGATCATTAAACAACTGCCTTTGCTTATGAATCAGGTGATCATTCAGAAGAAAAAAGCATGCTTTCTTTATTGTCAGATGTTGCAACAGACTCTTTATCTCAGAAGAGGAATCCCCTCCTGTCAGCAGAGCTGCTGAGAACATCCAGGATCTCTCTCTCCCCCCCAAAGATTCTCTCTGGGTCTACCTCACGGCTCAGACTCAACCCAAACAACATACAGAAATAAATGACCTGCCTAGCTTTGTGTGTTGCCCGGATGATGGCGGCCCTCAGACGTTTGTCCCCCTGCCCTCTGCAGCCCTGTCTGTGAGAACGGAGGAAACATCCTCTTCTGGAATGTTGCCTGCCACCCATGGATTTCCAATTACTCACACTAAAATAATTTTTTTAACTGTTGAATTTAATACAATCTGTTAAACATTTTTAAACAATGACCAACGAAATGCCGTTTCATGACACTTCTTGTTGTGGTCCCAAAGTCAGGCCCAAAAGGTCCAGGGTACAATCCCAGACCCTAGAAAGTTCACTGTTAACATTTTCTGCACATAGTACACAACCAACTGGAAACCCAGTGCAATCCTAAATACTGTCTACACCTTTCTGTGTCCACTGACTTAAATGGACTTAGAAGGGTATCACTCTAGGATTGTACTGATAACGTTGTAAAGTTGTTTCACTAAGTAACCGGATGTGCCTGCAGCCTACGAACATCTGGTTTTGTCTTTTATTCATGTACCTGACTCCCACACACTGTTCTTATTCATTACAAAGTTTGGGTCCAGTGGCACCTTTAAGACCAACAAAGTTTTATTCAAGGTATGAGCTTTCCTGTGCATACACACTTCTTATCGGAAGAAGTGTGCTTGCACACGAAAGCTTATACCTTGAGTAAAACTTTGTTGGTCTTAAAGGTGCCACTGGACCCAAACTTTGTTCTGCTGCTTCAGGCCAACACGGCTACCTAACTGAATCTGTTCTTATTAATGTTTATGTTGCAACAAACCTTTATTAAAGTACTTGGTCTAGAGTCTCTGAATGGTGAAAGATGCACAGTGGGGCCCTAGTACATTAGGAAGCACAGATCACCCTGAATAAAAATAATAATCTATTCACCCACTTCTGTCTTTTTCAACTGAGTCCACAAAAGCAAGCAATAATTTTAGGCTGGGTATAACTGAGTGAAGCTTGCTGCTCAGAGGAAAGAAGGGATGTCAGTGGCAAAACAGGCTGCTGGAGATCACGCCTGATTTTTTCACTGTGCATTTGGAAGGGGAAGAGCTTTTTCTCAGCCTCACTTCTATCAGACCTGTTGGGAAAAAACTGAATGGAATTATTATGGCCAGCCGTGCACTCAGCCTGCTTCACACTTTATTCCGGTGCAAAATAAGAGTCTTGGCCCCCACCGCTTCCTCCCAGCACATGCTGAGCACTTGGGGATGGGACTTCTCTCCTTGCTGGGCTTGAAGAAAGACAGAAGTAGAGCATCTCTCACTGCTTCTGAGCTTCCCAATGCCTGGTGCAAAGGACACAATATCCATTTCAGGCCAGGCAGTGGGGGAAGTCAGAAGTGGTGAGAGAGGCTTCTCCTGTCTCCCTTGCCTCCTTCTGCCTTTCGCCCTCCTTTCCTTTCCTCCTAGCTTCCTGTTCTTGCTAATAATCTAGGCCCGGCTCCTCCTTTCTGCCATTATGTTGCAACTTGCAGCATCCATATGCAGCCTTGTGCTGTCATCCCGCCATGCTCTCAGGCTGTAATGGAGGGTACCATGACTGGGAAGCCCAGCAACTGGACACAAATGCTAAGACCCATGGCTGTCTGGCTAATGCCAGACAGAGCTGCTATCCCAGGTCATATGGAACACTGGATCATATGGTCATATGGAACACTGGATCCACTATGGATGCCAAGTGGCCAACTGTCATAGTGACAGAGGAGCAAAAGGTTTATATGATATGAAGAGACACCAGAGGATAATTGTTGGTATTGTAACTCACAGGATACGTCCTTTAAAACTTATGTTTTGGGCATGTCCACTCATATGTTTTTTTCTTGGAAGAAGTTATTACTCAGATCCAGGCCTCAGATGGGGCCGGAGTCGCCGGTACGGCGCACCGGGGGGCAGGGCGGTCACATGGCAAAGCCCCGCCCCTTCTTCTGACCGCCCTCTGCACTGCCTGGGGGTCATGTTGCCACCCCTGGGAGCTCGGCCTGGGAGCACCACGGGGGAGGTGCCCCCGCCGATGTCTCTTCACTGTCTCTGGCTGCCGATGAGCCCGTTCAGTTGCCGCCAAGCCCGCCCGGCGCTCCAGCCTTGAAGGCGCACAGGCTGGGCCACCAATTGGGCACCCGAAGAGGAGGAGGAGCCAGCGAGGAAGGGTGAGCGAAGTTTCAGGGCTGGGAGGGGTGTTCACCTTTCTTCTCAGCCCCTGCTGCCGAAGGAGGAGGAGGAGGAGAAGGCGCTGCCGCCCAGCGGCCAGTCCCCCTCTCCTGGGCCCAGTGGGTGGCCCTGATCCTGGCATGGGCCAGGGGCTTGAGCCGTGCGAGGCCAGCACCGCTGCCGGCGAGAGAGGTCGAGGAGCGCGACTTCCCCACCAGCCCGAGGCCGCCTCGGCTGTCTGGCACTCGGGTGCCTGCCTGCTGAGTTCTTCCCGCCTTCCGGAATCTGGATGCTTTCCCGGCAGTCCCGCTTCGCTACCTCCCCCACGGCGGCCATCGGCTCGGGAGGCCGCGGGGATGGATGCGCCGTCTCTGTCTGCTGGGCCGAGGGGAGGGGATCTGCAGCCCGGATGCCCCCCCAGGCTGCCGGAGGCTGCCGGGGCCTGGGCTTTCTTGCTCGGTCGGGTCTGCAGGGGAATCGCCGCCCCTTCTTTCGGGCTCTCCAGAGGCGGGCGGCGGGATCTCTCGGTGCTTCCCAGGGACCACCGCGCCTCTGCCTCGCCAACTCGGCCCCGCCGCACCTCTTCTTCCTGCGGGGGGCTGCAGGGGGGAGGGGAATGTGTGTGCGGCTTGTTCGGGGGGGCTCCGTCCTGCTGCTGCAGACTTCAGGGCAGGCATCCCCCGGCCCGGCCATCCCCTCATCCCACGGAGGGAAGAGGCAGCTCCGCGGGTGTGGTGCTGGTGGGAAAGGTCTTTCTTTCTTTCTTTCTTTCTTTCTCTTTCTTTCTCTCTCTCTCCCTCTTCCCCCCTTCTCCCTTTCTTTCTCCCTTTCTCTCTCTCTCTCTCTCCCTCCCTTCCTCCCTCTGTGGCTGTTTTGATAAGACGCATAAACATGCCAAAGGGGACCAAGTGCCAGAAAATGATGGGCTGGGGCTGGGGGTGGGTTTCTCCACTGTTGCCACCCAAGGCAGTTCTAGGAAACGCCATCACTATCTCACTCAGAGGCCTGCTGCAGTTGTCTGGTGACAAACCAACTCATTTTTGATCACTGCAGCGCCTGGTGATAAATCTATCTATGTAGCAAGTTTTGACCCCACCTGTTTTGAAGGGGCTCAGGAGTTTCATTAGTACCCCACTTCTCTTCCCAGTGGGGACCCAGAGCAGGTGACAACACTGCCCCTCCCTCCATTTTATCCTCAGGAAAGCAGATCTGCAGTTGTCTTAGGCCAGAGGCTCAGAGCAAGATTTTATTTAAAGGAGGCTTCTGGCTTTTACTGCAAAGAACAGTCCCTTGTCTCTTCCTCTGTCTCTCTGCCTATCTGTGCACATTGATAACCCTGCTTTTCTTCCAAATGGAGACTCCTCCAGAAGGCTTATGTCAGGGGGTGTGGCCTCATGACACACTTCCGGTGATGTCAGGGGGTGTGGCATATGCTAATGAGTTATGCTAATGAGCTCCTGCAGCTCTTTTTCTACAAAAAGACCCCTGCCAGATCAATTTTATATTAGAATGTTCATTGATGTTTGAGGATGCTTTATGTATTTTTAAACTCTTGGAGGCTAAACAATTGTCAACAAAAATGGACCCTCCAAGCTCTTACTACAGCTAAAAGACTTGCCTTAAACACTGGAAAGATAAAAGCCCGCCTCTGGTAAATTGAGGACCTTAGAACTCTATCAATATTTGAATGCATGGCATATGGACAGCAATTGCATATGGGCTTATTGGAAACCACTTTTAGAAACTTGTGTGTATCAACTCCTACTGTTGATACATTTTTGTCTTTATGTATATCCTTTCCCCCCTTTCTTTTAAAAACTTTATTTAGTGGCTCTATTTTAAGTTTTTTTCCTTGTTCTTTTTCCCCTGTGTTTTAAAAAAAGAAATTTAAAAAACCAACAGTGAAAGGACAGCGAGGCACTGCCCCAAGAGCCAATAATGACCCATAAACTTGGCCTATGGAACTATACTCTCAGATAGGGTTTCACAGTTCAGTGTTTTTTCTTGCTAACGTCAAGTGACAAAAAATGAGAAGAGAGAATAAGCAGGACAGACAAGCTGATCCCTGCACAATAAGCCTTGATTCATAGAATGGTAGAATATTAGACGGCTATTTTGAGAAGCCCATTGGCCCTGAAGCACATGGCATCTGATGGAAAGGCGATTGTAACAGGTGTGGCCTCCGCTTGGTTTAGTGTACATGACCTCCAGCATTAAGGGACAGCAGTTCCTTTTTTCTCATACTGCTCCTGGAGAGAAAATGTTCCGTGACGTGATATTTCCTTGGCAACCAATTATGATAAGGAAATATAGGTGGGGGACCTAGGCAGAAGGAGTGGACTGACTCATCCTTCAAATATATTATTTGCAAACAAATTTATTTAGTAATAGGGACAGAAGAAAGCAGGTTGCTTGATTACGTGCATGTTCTTCCGTACGATAAGCCATATCATAAAAATGGAGATAACTAAGCCTCTCTGTAATGCAGCTATCAATCACTTAATTATTTGAGGAGACATCAGTAATCTTGTAGATTTTCTATAGCCTATGATTCATGGGTCTTTCAACAGTGGCTACTCGAACTAGTTATATGGATTTTGATACGAATTAAACAGCACACAGCAGTTGCTGCTCTAATTCATTGTGTTAGGCTTTTTCCAGTTCGAGTCAGACAGAATGGGAAACCATGGTTTGCTAGCACAAGAATAAGACTAGAAGAACTTGGGTTCCTTAGATGATCCCTGCTTCCTCTTCTTCCCCTCGAATGTCTACATGATTGTTACCTATCTGTGGGAAAACAGTTTCCTGTTTCACACTCTCCGGGTCTGTGCCAGGACTTATATTTAATGATTAGAATGTATAGAGTGACTAAAATGTAAATGAATCAACAACCCTAATTCTAAACCTGGATTAAATTGAGACCTAGGTTTCCTGTCTCATTATCCATGCTGATTTCTCCATGCCCACTACCCCTCTGCTTATCTCACCTAAATCCAATCACGCCTGCTATTTGTTATTCACCTGCTATTGTCATTTGCCTGCCATGTCTGTCATCTGAAATCACTCCACTTTCCAATAAATAGGACAGATGGACTCCCATTCTAGCTGTATCTGAAGACGTGAGCAGTGACTCACGAAAGCTCCTACCCTGCCACATATTTTGTTACGTCTTTAAGGCGCTACTGGACTCTGGCTCTTTTCCACTGCTAAAGACAGACGATTGTTCATTATATTTTACACTGTCCTCACTATGAACCCATTCAAAATAAACAGTTGAACCAGTTCCTTACAAATTTTCCTGGTTCAGAGGAAGACTGTATTAAATTTTTGTTGGCTGATGCTATCCCAGATGTTACTCTTAAGGCGGCTACTTTTATTTTCCTGCGATCAAATATAATCGGCTGCTCCTACAAGAATTTTAGCCAAATTATAATTTGTTCACATTTTAAAGTTCAGTTCTTTTATTGTACCAATTATTATTATATGTGTTTTAAATTCTGTTTATTTTGCTATGCTGGAATGTTTTCATTCTCTGTCTAGATGTGAATAGTGTGTAGGGGATTATTTGTTGGTTTGTTATGGCCTATTTTTGACTTGACTTTTACAGGCAGATTAACATGGCTACCCATCTTGATGTAACCCTAATTCTTATAAAGTACAGAATTTCTTTTTAGCAGGTACAATCCATTTCCAAATGAACGGTGCTGGGTTACAAGCACTGTATAGAACCATAAAGCCTGAAGGACCAAAAAGGTCACCATTTTCAAATCGCCTAGTTCAGACCTCTGCTTTTTAGCAGTTGCCCACCATACTTCTCACTGGGCTGAAAAGCCTATCATGGAAATGGGACTCATGCATCCTCACTTCAGGTGGACATACATTTCTCCCCCAGCACCCATCGCAATGCACAGTAGAGGCATAAATGTGAAACCTGCAACGAACACTAAATGAAAGTTGTTTGGGGTGCGCGTTGAAATGCATGTCCCACTAGTGCGTAATGTCACCGAGGTAGGGTAGGCAGCTCTCCCCGTGTCCACCTCGTGGTAACTGAGACTTGTTCTGGGATTTCCGATATCAATGTAACAAAGTCCAATAAAGGCAGGAGAAAAGGGCTGGGACATAAAAAGATGCTTTACAGCAAGACCGCAATCCATAGCATTTATCATATTTTTGCCAAAGACTGATACTACTAGAATACACAGGAAGCTACTGAATGGGACTGCTGATTCTATTGCCTAGTTCTCACAAACTGAACATTTGTCAATGGCATCACTTCAGAAGACAGGAGGCCCTTCCAGCTTTTGCTGTTTTGTTAACCATCCTGAGTTTGAGAGATAAGGCAGGGTAGAAATATTTTAAATAAATGACATTCTATGCTGCATGCTATATTGGTTTCTTTTGTTTGGATTGATTTTCTTTATTTCTTTATACACAGAGTGATTAAAATGTGGAATTCGTTGCCAGAGGATGTTGTGATGGCCACAGGAAAAAACAACTTTAGAAAAGGATTAGACACATTTATGGAGGATAGGTCTAGCAGTGGCTACTAGCCATGGTGACTAAATGGAACCTCCATGTTCAGAGGCAGTAACCCTCTGAACACCAGTGCCTGAAGGGAACATCAGAGGAAGGCCTCAGCCTCTATGCCCCATTGTTGAACCACCAGAAGAACTGGTTGGCTGCTGTGCGAGACAGGATGCTGGACTAGATGGACCACTGGTCTGATCCAGCACTACTCTTCTTATTTTCTTATGTAATAGCATTCTTCTTTCCCCCTATAGAATTGATCCTATGCAGGGATGAATCTTTCGTATATTCTAGTTAATCTCCTTTCTTCAACATACTGGCATAAGATTAGGAGTGAACCTCACAATGGTCTTTACTAGGACAATTTCTCTTAACACATACAAGATGCCTCTTTACATGCCTCAGATGATGGCTGATGTAACACTGTACAGAATTCCTTTCCATTGATTTAACATCATCAGCTAGCTTTTTACCTTGTTTAACACCGGTGTCATTCGCCAAAACATTCTTGTGTATTTAGCAAATCCTTGAAATACCACACAGATATCATCAAAAATGTATAACGTAATACTATACAATGTGTTAGATCCCACACTACTGTGAACACAGACTGGTTGCGGTTGGAAACGGAATGCAGGAACAGATGAGGTTTGCTTTGATCCCATAAGACACTTCTGACATTCTGATAAAAGGAAATCCACACACACAGCTGGCCTTCTTGCTGCCTATCTAAAACCACAGCTGTGCCTTCACATCTGTACTGCAACCCCATAAACTTTTAAAATTCCCCCCAAAAGCTATTAGCAATGCTGTACACAAGGATGCGGTCTGGGAATGGTGGAAAATGGTTTCCCAAAGGATGCTCCATTCCACCCTCCCAAGCAAAGTGGGGAGGAAGAGATAGGGCTTGGCCGCTGGCTGGCGAGAAGGGAGAGCCAGCCAAGAATCACACCAGGGGCCTGACACAGGACATACAGGCGGCAACTGGAAGGGGCATATATGGACCTACTTCAGGCTAGCCCTCCATCTCTGACCACAGCAAATGGAGGAGGCACCCACCCTCCCTCCTTCCATTTCAGAGCAGGTGCAAGCTGGTCAACCCTTTGGGTGCCGGGTAGGATTTTTTGCCCCTCCGGAGCAATTGGTAGCAAGTTGGGTGTTTTGTTCACCGACTCTACTCTGAAAGTGATATAGGTGGCTGGTGGGAGCAGGCACTGCGGGAAAATGCTACTTTAATGGTACACAGTACATCAGGCATCAGTTTGGAAGAGGAAGAGTTAACTCTCAGACCAGAAGCCTGGGGCCTCGGGGCCTTCATGGACCTGAGACAGGAGCCCCTTGAAAGTTGCCACTATCCTTGGCCCACAGAGCTCACTGCTAGGGGGACTGGACATGGCACACCTCCCTTGAGCACTGAAGAAGGCTCGGCAAGGAAGAGCATGAACTACCCACATAATGGCTCAGGACTTGGAGCCAGGGTAGCCCTTCCTGTAAGATCAGGGATGCACACATTAGAGGAGGCCTGACTCTTCTGCATACCACCAATTGCCCACACTGCAATTAGCCCTGGGGATGGTTGTTTTGGCCTGTGTGCACTGCAGATCCCTCTTGAGCAATGAAAATAACGTTGGCCCTTTGATTATCCCAGCTTATGGTGTCAGCTCTCCTCATTCCATGTCCATCCGCGGACAACACCAGGTTCTCTGAATTGGTGTCATCACTTGTGTGATATTCAAACAAGGTAGTTGACATTTTACACAGCTGTACACTAAGCCATCATTGGGGCTTATGCAGTAAAAAGGCCAAAAGCTGAAAACAGAAAGCACGGAATCGTTTTACACCGACAAAGCCTCACCTTGGTATATTCATCTTTGGCTTTGGTGAGCATCCGTAAGATATCCACCTCCTTGCTTTCACCCAAATTCAAGCTTACTGGGGAAATTCCTATGCCAGTCCCCTGCTGTGCTTTTAGCTGCTCTTGCTGAGTTAAACTAGAAATGAGGGGTAAAGGAAGAAAAAGAGTAAAAAACAAACAAACCAAGAGTTAACTCACAATTACTTCAAAGCATTTAGGACATTAAGAAGGGCTTCAGGTTTCCTCTCCCTCCATCTCTCTTGTTCCATCTTATATTAAAAACTAAGGTTCGATTAACATTGATAATGTGTTGTCTCCAATTCTGCGCACGCTGGGCCATTAAGGACTTGATTTTCCCTAACTCAGGCGCAGCGCCTATGGCCAGAAGGAACATTAAATTGTAGCTCATTTTATGCTGGAGTGGGGGGAATGGTGGCGTGTGCACACACACACAAATAAGTTTTTAACTGCTAGTAAATGACCAATTTCCCGCCCCAGCTGTTTTATAATTACTGCAAACTGCTGTGAATTCTAACACACACAGACACTTGGCTGAACAACAGTGTAGTTTTAACCAGATGAAATGCTGTTATTATAATCCATTAAACACGGTTTACAGTAGCAACCATCTTCTGCAAACTAGTCTTTACTGAACTAAATTAGCAGTCTGAAAGAAGTTTAATCACCAGCAACTGCAGGGTGAGCTGGTTTAAATAAAAACTGTCAAGAACACAGGCTTCTTAGAGATGGCATCTCTTTTCTTTGTAAAGTTTTGTAGAAAATACATCGTGGTCCCAATGTATCATTCACTGCAACAAAGGACTGCTATTATATTGTCTATATAAGGCAATCCCCCTCCTTGGAACTCATCATAGTGGTCAAAGCAGAGATGGTGGAGTAAATGAAGACTCTGGATATTATTCTCATCCATGCAAACTGGCAGAACGTTCATGACAGATGAAAGGAAGCAGCAGTTCACATCATTACTAAATTCTTGCTGTAATGATCTTGCTGTAGTGATAGCCGCTAAGTGCAGTGTTCCCTCTAAGCTGAGTTAGTGTGAGCTAGCTCACAGTTTTTTAGCCTCCAGTTCACAGATTTTTGTCTTAGCTCAGGAAGGATGGCTCCATAGTAAACTAATTTATGCAGTAGCCAAATTGCTTGCTCACAACTTTAATTGCTCACACAGAAAAATTTTTGCTTAGAAGACTCCACAGCTTAGAGGGAGCGTTGGTTAAGCGTGGATTGTTTTTTAAAAGAGCTACACGAAATCTTGAAAGAAAGGTCTATGAATGGTTGGTAGACATGATAAATAAAATCTGCAGGTTCAGTGGAAGCATCCCTTTGAATTCTAGATGCTGGAGAGAAACAACGGGAGAGCGCCATTGCTTTTATATCCTGCTTGTAGGATTTCCAAGGCATCTGGCTGGCAACTTGGAAACAGGACGCAGAATTAGATAGATCCTTGGTCTGGTCCAAGGAGGAGATGGCAATTTTTGAAGCAACCTGCGTCTACAACTTGGGGGGGGGGGGTCCTCCTTGCTTCTCAAACCTCATGGAGGTACTGGTACCTGTATGTTTATTGGGAACATAGAATTATAGAGCTGGAAGGGACCTCCAGTGTCATATATAATATTATCCACTAGATTTAAGTTCAGTAGCACCTTAGATACCAACAAGATTTTCAGAGTATAAGCTTTTGAGGGCCAAAGCGCCTTTCGTGCGCTTTGACTCTCAAAAGCTTATACCGCAAAAATCTTGTTGGTCTCTCAGGTGCTACTGGACTTGAATCTAGCTATTCTAGTATAGACCAACATGGCTACCCTCTGAAAAATAGTATTATACATGGTCTTTGTGTTCTCCCATAATGTGGAACAGGCAGTGTAGGGGCGTGCATTCAGCTTTGCCAAATTGAAAACAAAATACCCGAAAAAAACCTTATTGGTATTTTTCAGGTATTTGTTAAATTGAATCAGATTCTCTAATCTGATTCGGCTGGCTGATAAGGTGCTCCCAAATAAAAGCTGATCTTATTTGGCTTTTATTCGGGACCGAATCAGGGAGGGAAGGCATATGTTTCAGTGAAACTGACCAGCTCTGCCTTCCTTTCCTTTCCCCAGGCATCCTGCAGCCAGGGGGCACATGGGGAAGCCAATCTCTGGAGGGAAGGCAGCTGATCTGGGGAGGCAGGCAGGCTGGGTGAAGGAGGGGGCATTTAAACATGCCTCCCCCGGTCTTCCCTTCCTCAGCCACCCAGCTGCTTCCACTGGTCAACTTCACTCCCCAGCTGATCTGTGGGGAGTGAAACTACCAGAAGTAGAGCGGAAGGAAAGGCTCCAGTGCCATTATACTCTATATTTCGCAGTACCATTTTTCCCCAAACCCCAATATCTTACTGATATTGGGATTCTGGAATATCGGTATATATTTTTCCAGTTTGGTTTACCTGAACCTGAAAAATACTGATTTCTTTTTTGTGTACACCCCTAAGGCAGTGTTTTGTGACATGCTTTTCAACCTCACATTGGTTGAATAGGGCTCCCTCTGTTCTTCAAGGAGTGAGGCGATCCAACTTAGCCAAACTGAGGAGAGGAAAGCTGCAGTCTGCTTGAGAAGTGTGGAAGAAGATCACTCAGTGCATAGGAGCATCAGTGATTATGAACACATGAACACTCAGGAAGTATACTGTTCCATCAACGTCAGTACTGTGTAAGACTGTCAGTGGCTCTCCAGGGTCTCAAGTGACAGTCTTTCACATCACCTACCACCAGATCCTTTTAGCTGGAGATGCCAGGGATTGAGCCCAGGACTTTCTGTATGCCACACCATTGAGCCATAGCCCCTCCCCAATCAGCATGGAAGTAGGGGAACTCTGGTTTGCCTGGAGTGACGTTTCTCCTCTCTTTACCAGCAGCAAAGGCTCAATTCCATTCTTTGATCATCCTCCAGGCAGGTTAATACAAAATTCCCTGGCCAATGCCTAGAAAGGGAAGTAAATCTTGGGGTGTCCTCACAGCTCTCACATTGAGATATAACTGGGCAAAAAATAAAGGACAGCTGCTCCGATTTCTATGCTCTGGCAATTTTAACTCCCACATCAAATCCTGGGAATTGTGGGCAGACACATAAACACAGTACATATGCACCACTGCTTTATTCGCTTTTCTCACCTATTAATCTTGCAGCCCAAATCACCTCCATTTCACAAACTGACAATGCATGCAGAGGACAACAGAAAAATAGGACACAATTACAGTAACTGAGTTGTCCGTGGTGGCTTGACTAGACCATGACCCTGCTTGTATCAACCTCACATGGGTGGCAAGTGTGGCTTTCTCTTCCTTTTGCCTGTCCACGTATTTAAACTACCAGAGTTGGTCTATCAGGATAACCACATCCAAAGGGAGTCTGATTGCTGGAACTCCATCTACCTAACCGCATTCAGCATTTCATTTTAACTGTTGCTGCTTTTAAGCAGTTATTCTTCATGTAACTATGGGAACAATGTATTTGGCAATTGTCTTTACCACCCTAACCATCAGCTGTAATTGGTTAACTGTAGTTTTATTAAATGTACCACTTTTTTGACAGATAATATTGAAAATGAGGTTAATTAAATCCTATTTTAGAAAATGTTTGTACTTTTTTTGGAAGCAAGGGAGATCAAAAGCAGATCAACATTAATGCTGAAAAATGTACAATGGATAAAAATCTGCTATTGATCAATATTTGCATTGGACTTCCCTCTCAGTCAAATTATATTAGAAATCAAAAGAAAAGAAGAGCCTCTTCCCCAAGGTAAAATAAATAAAAATCATGGAGACATGCTAAAATACATTTGGAATAAAAGGATATGTTAATTAATTTGCAGATTTAATATTCTCCAAGATATTATCTGGTAATTTCATAATAAAAGGAGATAACATTGAAGAAATCACTATTATAATAGCTCAGTAATATGCATAAAATACACAATACAAAAAATAAAATCTGCCAAGGCTTTCTTTGCCTATTAATACTTACTTTTTCATGAGCTCCGCAATTCTTTGGCATTCTTCCTTATCATAAAACCAAATTCCATAAATGGACACTGAAAATATACATTAAACACAAACCATGAACCATTCTCAGCATGGTGTTATTCTTACCAAAGGAAGGTCAGAGTATTTTGTTTTTTACATTGTGCGGCCTTAAACAGTTACATTTTTACTTTATCTCCTGGTTCTCCAGCAATCATTTCCTACATTTTTAACTTGTTTATTGTACCAGATGCATGAAGTGGAAACTCCAGCCATATATAAACAGGCGACACACACATACACAAAAAGTGGAGTCAAAAGGCCATGAGTTATGAGTTATAGTCTCTGATATTTCTATGCAAAATTCAAAGGCAAACAAGATTGGCACACTCACAGCCTCTGTTTATTGTAACCATGGAAACTATATTATCACCAATTAGAGTTGTTATAAGTGGTCACTTGCGTAGAAAAGTCACACATTGTATTTCTTAGATTTCATGACCTATTAATTCCACTTTCTAGAATTTCCCCCCTTTCCTGTGTGTATACCCACTAACTGAGGCTTCATCAATCTGTGCATCTCTAGCTTACCAAAGTTTATGTTACAAGTTGTTAATGTGCAATGAAGTTCCTTTTTTGTTTTTGAGATAACAGATGAATTCAGCTGCGCCCTCTCAAATTTCCTACACCATTTGGATTAGGATTAGGATTTTCTACACTACAATTTGGATTAGGACTTTCCAATCTGATGCTCCTGAACAGCCCTTTTGATGCACCTTATAGCCACTGGGTTGTCAACCACAGACTGATCAGAAAACTATAATTGGGTAATTAATACTGTAGTCTGAAAAGCCGGTAAATGCCAGATTCTACCAGGATCCACCCCTCATGCACCAACCCTAGTTATGTCACACCCTGGAATTCCAGATTCCTTCCCAGTTCCACCTTGACCAACAAAGTTCTGCTTGCCCTGGTTTTTACCCCATGGCCCCATCCAAGGGTCCTGTCTTTTTGAAGTCAACATCTGGAAACTACATAATTTCTACCTCGGTTGCTACAATCTAGCCTAGAGCTTTTTATGAATAAGCAACCTCTACCTACCTAGCGTTTTAACATTTTAATTATCTATTGTATTAACGAAATGTTGCTTTTATTGTTATCGATGGAGCTTGCGAGAAGGGCGGGCTATAAATATGAAGAAATAAATAAATAAAATGAAGGAGCTGGGGATACTTTCAGAGCACCTGTGTTGTCTGATAGACATATTTTGCCTTCTGTAGGGTCCTTGCAAAGAAAAGCTAGCAGAACAGTATCTTGTATTAAGGGAATGAACCATAGAGCTACAGATCCATAGGATCCAATACACGTTTTTATTATTGGATATTTCTCCAGCTTTTCTGCAGTCCACTGCTGGAAACTGGAGATTGTTCTTGGTGAAACTGAGAATCAGTTAACAGGTCTTTTTAAAGCAGAGTTACATCCTTCAAAGCCCATTGACTTCAATGCACGTAAAAGGGTATAACTCTGCTTAGAATTGCACTGTAACTCTAACCGATGTGCTTGGAACATGTAAAAAAAAAAGTAATCCTCATTTCAACCAGACAAATAGCAGCAATGTTTAAAATGCTTTACCCATTTTTGTAATGCATTTCCTAATAACCTCCACGATTTGATATTACTTGTCTAAATAAAGTATTTAACACAATAGGTTGTAATAGCTCCAGAATTCCTGTATACATAATTCAGAAAGCACTGTTGGTTTAGATTGTGCAAATACGTCTACATTTTATACAGGGGGGGAAAAGGAAATTAAACCTTGAAGTACAGTGAATATTACACAACCCAACAAACCCTAGTCCAGAAACATTTAACAGAGAATCTACTAAAAGGAATAATGACTGTTATTGTAGGACCTAAATTACGAATCTGTATTTGCAAACAGAATGTGGAAATACAGTTCATCCAACCACAGCTTGAAGATACTGTGAATAGTGGCACCAAGGCCCTGATTGCAATCATGTTTACTCAGAGAAAAGTCCATTGAATTCAACAGTTCTTACTCATAAGTGTGAATACAGGTCAGCAGCCTTTGATAGACTCTCATTTTAGGTGCATTCCATAACAAAAATTTGTCAATGCCCAGAGCATAAACACATTCATTACACTGATTCCAATGGGACCTACTCCCACAGAAGAAAGCCCCATGTGTTTACTAGTAATTGTAAATGAAGCATGCAGAGCTTTTGCCTGCTGCACCGCAATACACTGGAGCATGTGCGGAAGTGCGAGTGGTCCTGGCCCGGAAATGGAATCGCTACAGCCGGAAGAAGGGAACCTCAAAGACCGGCACCAGAAAGGATGCCGCCGACTACTGCCCGCAAGAACAAGACAACAACTGAAGATCCACTGCAAAAAGGGTGCCTGGTAGGGTAGTCACCACCCCTATATGTCTGTGGCCCTAGGTTAGATTCTGTAAAATGTGATTAGCACCCTCTGTAAGCCGCCCAGAGACCCTTAGGGGTTAGGGCAGGATAGTAAATCGAATAAATAAATAAATAAATAAATAAATACCTAGCAGTATGGTCAGAGTGGATCTCCAGCCTCCTTATGAACCTCTCAGCTGGGCAGTAAAGAAACACTTTCACACATGCTGTTGGGACTCTCATACCTGCAGGACCACCTCTCCCCCTAACTTTTGCCATGACGGCCTTGCCCATCAGAGCAGAGCCTTCTAACCATACATATCTGCAAAATCAACAATTTCCTCTACATGTGCATTATCTGTTGTGGTCCCCATTTTATGGAATGGCTTGAGTGCCTGATGAGGTCAGGAAGGCTCCCACAAACTGTGCAAAACTGAATTGTTACATATGTAATAGGGCTATACTATAATGAAATGATTTGGAATGATGCTTGAACATAGGGATAGGGAATGTGGACGACATTACTGTGTATAGTATGTACTATCTGTTGATGTATATATGAGCCTACTATGTCTGCATGTCATGTTAATACTTCAGATTTCTGCAATCCTAACCCTATCCCATTGCTCACTGGATGTCCCATCCTGTCTTACACTGTGTAATCCACCTCGCATCTCAGAGGAAAACATGGATTATAAAAAACATAAATTTAAAAAATCTCTACAGAAGAAGTTTTCCCGCAAACCTTCCCCATTTCTCCTTTTTGATGATCTCTGCTGTCACTTAGCTGTACCCACCAATTAACAATGATCACTGATACCTTGTTACCTCCGTGTTTGTTGATCGCGTGCTTTCTTGGATTTTCTCTCTGATGTTTTATCGGTTTTACTCTTGCAAGTTATTTTGAATACTTACTTTAGATACGATGGGAGATAATCTTTCTAGGTATTCTTTATGTAACATATACCATGTACGGTTTCCCCTTTTAAGGATGTGCCAGATCATGTTTTTGAGGATTATTACTGTAAAATGTGTCTTTTGTGGCACAAACAACTTTATCAACAAACCCTCTCACAAAGCAGATGGCCAAAGAGTTGGCAACGCTCTTGCATAAGGGCCTCTTTACCATCTGCTTATTCCTGGCTGGAATTTGTCCCTACAAGTGAGATCTTTCAGTTCCATGTGAGGCTGAAGTCCAATCTGCAGAACGTCGGATTCACCTCTTTTCTGCTTCACAAACACTAAGCAAAAGAAGAAGACCAATAGCAGGGGAACGGGACAGCCACTACTTTCACTCGCAAGAAATGGAGTAGGGTTCCCCAGGTTTTTTAAGCCTACAGGCACATCTGGAATTCTAACACAGTGTGCTCGGTACAGCCACAAAATGGCTGCCACAGGAGGCAAGGCCAACTAAAAATGGCTACTGCAGTCACACAGTGAGGACTAGGAATGCCAGCCTCCAGGTGGGACACGGGGATCCCCCAGAACTGCAGCTCACCTCTACACTACAGAGATCAGTTCCCTTGGAGAAAATGGATGCTTTGGAGGGTGGACTCTATGGCACTGTACTCCACTGAGGTCCCTGTCCTCCCCAGGCTCCACCCCCAAATCTTCAGGAGTTTCCCAACCTAGATCTGGCAATCCTACCCACCCACCCGCCCCCTGCTGGTGGTCAGGGGGGATCTGGCAACCCTAGTGGGATCCTTGTGCTGTGGCAGCAACATTTTAAAAAATCTACACAGCCAATCAAATTTCCAATGGCCAATCAGAAGCCTTGCTGAGCAAAAGCCCCACCTGGCTCTGCCCACTTTCTAAAAACAACTGACGGCACCAGGAAAGGTGTCAGAGAGCACCATGGCACCCACGGGCATTACGGTGGTGACTGCTGGAAGAGACAAACCTGAATGAACTGATTGGGTCTATGCTAATCTAAACACCAGTTTCTGAACACAAAGAAGGCATGACTTAAATTCAAGATTAACCACCTCCCGCTACTCACAGCATTAAGATATCTGAGTGCTAGTTAACACTGCCTGAATTTCTCATGATTGTATATGGGTTCACCAAATGGGGGCTCACTTACAAGAATGAATTATCTAGGGTGAAATTACAGGAAAATGTGATGATATAAACTCACTGTTGTTCTCAAAGAGGCTGTAAGATCAACAGTAAACCATATGCTGTGCGTATATGAAATCACAACTGAAAATCTGCTATCTAAAGGCGAGAACAGTTTTATCCCCTATCTTTGTACCAATTTTTTTTTAATGTTTACTATGAACCTCCTGCTCCTGAGAACTGCAACTCAGTTTTTGATAGTCTTCCTTTTCTTTCATAAATGCTGGATTTGTGCAATCGTATCCATGCACATTCTGAAAAACCTGATAAGTGTATCAACCCTGGGAGTGAGGAACAGATGCTATACCCGAACATGGAATTGTAAACATCCAAGTTCCTGGACTTAGTATCTCTGGCTGGGAGGGCGGGGTATAAATCTGATAAATAAACAGTGAAAAATTGTAATTAAAACCTTCTTTAAGAACACCTTCCAGTAAGGAAGACATTGCAATGGTTGAGGAAGACCAAGAGGAAAAGGAAAAGGCAGTGTGAGGCTTTGTTCAGATGAGTCGCAGCAAAGTATATATATATTTTAGTGAAGTACAGGCTTTTCATGCAATGAAAATGGAAATGGAAGAAGGACTGCATCATGTGAAACATCATGGAATGCAGTAAGAACAGTGCCACCCTCTCACGCAAGTCCTGCTGCTAATTCCTACCAATACTCAGCTAGATGAACTGCTTATCTAGAAGAGTTCTTTATCTGTCAGCACTGACCATGAGCGCATTTCATTTTACTGACCTAACCAAACTTTCTTTAGACTACTTAGACAATCTATTTCCTCTGCTTGAACAAGTCCTTTCCCCCCAGAAGACAGAATCTATTCTCCTGAAAGTAAAGAATCCAAGTTTAAACATCTGAAACTGGGTGTTCTGTTCCAGATTTATAACACAAGGGTGTTTTCAGCAATCCCCCCCCCCCAAATCAGGACCTTTATTGTCTGAGACAAATACAGCAATGAACTATATGAAATGTGCTGAATTTACTGTGTTAAAGGCCTGTTACCTGTTCCTGAGTCGGAGCGGACAGGGGTGGGATTCCCGTTCCTGACCTTCAGTGGGGCACCATTGCTGCCAGCGCCGGAGGTTAGGAGTTTGGGAGTGCTCCTGGATGCCTCCTTAACAATGGAGGCCCAGGTAGCAGCCAGTGCAAAGTCGGCCTTTTACCATCTTCAGCTGATTCGGCAGTTGCCTCTCTTCCTCAGCCGTGACGACCTGGCTATAGTGATCCATGTGATGATTACCTCGAGGCTAGACTACTGTAACGCTCTCTACATGGGGCTGCCCTTGTCGCAAATCTGGAGGCTGCAGTTAGTGCAGAATGCCGTGGCCAGGCTGGTGACGGGCCTCCCTAAATGGGAGCACATCCAGCCTGTGTTGAAGGCACTGCACTGGCTGCCAATAGCATACCGAATCTGCTTCAAGGTGCTGGTATTGACCTTTAAAGTCCTATATGGCCAGGGTCCGACATACCTGCATGACCGCCTTTCCCCATATATACCCCAGCAAGCACTACGGTCAGGAACACAACATCGACTGACCATTACTGGCCCTAAGGACGCCAGGCTTGCGGCCACCAGGGCCAGGGCCTTTTCAGTGGCAGCTCCACACTGGTGAAATGAGCTCCCGGAAGAGATCAGGGTCCTGCGGGACCTTTTGCAGTTCCACAGGGCCTGTAAGATGGAGCTCTTTCAATTATGAGTCGCCACTCCACCACCACCAACATCTGTGCTTTTGGGTCGGCTCTGGTCCGGGGATGTGTGTTGCGTTATATCATCACACCAAGCTGAAGATCACCAATGCCGATGAAAATTGTTAGTACACTATCTGAATAATTCAAAGATTACCATCAAAAGCCATCATCACTAGCACTTTAAATGTTATTTGTTGGATTGCTTTTAATGTTTAATGTTGTTGTAAGTTGTTTAAATTTTGTACATGGTTTTATGGTACAGGATACCAATTAGTGTAAGCAGCCCTGAGCCTGCTTGCGGGGAGGGCGGGGTATAAATTAAAATAATAAATAAATAAACAAATAACCTTATTTTTAACCTGATTTTTAAAGAGAATTTTAGTTTTGCATTTCATCACCCAATTTTCTTGGGTTTTACCACTGTGGGAAGTTTCTTAGGTTGCTAATTCAATGAGCAACAAAGAATATATTTACTACTGTGTACTGGATTGGGAGTCTTCAAACACCATATCGCAGTTTGGTATCACACGGTTCAAAACCGAGCAATCAAGTATGACATGTATACTCAGTGGTTTCTTGTTAAACAATTTTTGTTCACAGGCTGTTGCCTATCATGGTTGATGTTGGGCCCCAACTGTACACCCAGTTCATTGAATTAGTCTAAAATTCCGATATACTTACACTGCTTCATGTCTCGTATCCTCCAGGAAGTCAAGAGGACTAAAGGGAAGTGAGCAGCCTGAAGACTACATCTCACAGTAACTAACTTTGTACTACTGAGTACAACAAGTGTTTTTAAAGGCCTTTCCATCTTAGGGCTATTTCCAGAAAAATGGCTTGCGTTTATGGATTAATTTTGGGAAAATATTGCATGAGGCCCTATTGACACATGGAAACGAAACCGGGCGCGGGGGGGGGGGG
>NW_015173673.1:1802323-1813377 GCF_001447785.1 Gekko japonicus
TCTGTTCCCTACACAGTTGCTCAAACTATGTCTTGAAAAAGGGCAGAACGCATCTTGTCTCCCAGTTGTCCAAACAGTTCCTACAGGAAAAAGGATGACTGTACCATGACCCTGCCGCTTTTCTCAATAACTCTGGCCCTCCTCTTTTTGCTGAACAATTGTTAATTAAAACAGCATAAAGAGAACAAGGGTAGCACAGCATCTACACGTCTGACCTGGGAACAGGAAGTCTTCAGTTTAAATTGGCACCAGCCAGGGTGTCATCAGATGGCTGTAGGCAGGCCACTATGCCTCAGCCCCATCACCCCTAATTGCAAAATAATGACAAGCCATGAAGTAGCATGAGGCAAACCCATCCAAAATGAAGAGTGATTACCATCTGCACAAAACTCTGAAATGACAGAGCTGCCTATGATAAGTTTTCTGGTATATTACCTAAAATCTTCTACCAGAAACTTTTTTTAAATGTACGATACATTAATTCCTCTCCTTTCCATCAGCATACTAAAACGATACAAAATAAGGATCCAACCATTTTTTTAAAAGCCAGAACAAATCATGACACCCCACTGTTTATGGTAAACAAGACTAGTGGTACCAAATGAGAAGTCTTGACATCTGAAAATACAGCTGGAATGGACATGACTAACTCAAGAAAGAGCTAGAATTAGGTATTCCACAAAATCTGCATGGAACAGGGAGCAGAACACAGTGGGTTCTTTATCCTGTCACCAAATGATGCGCTTTGGATGAGGATGCTGTGAAGGCAAAGGAGCAAGACAAAGGTGAAAATTTTCTGCAGATAGTATGAGCTTTATTGCCCAAAGCAAGAAGGAAGCCTGAAGCTTCTGCCTTTATAGCCCTTTAGGGAAGGGCTGTGGCTCAGTGGCAGAGCACCTGCTTGGTATGCAGAACGTCCCAGGTTCAATCTCCAGCATCTCCAGTTAAAAGGACCAGGCAGTAGGTGATGTGAAAGACCTCTGCCTGAGACCCTGGAGAAAAGAAGAACAGACTGGATTTATACCCTGCCCTTCACTACCCAAAGTAGTCTCAGAGTGGCTTACAATCCCTTCCCCTTCCCACAACAGACACCCTGTGAGGTAGGTGGGGCTGAGAGAGTACTCTCAAGAACTGCCCTTGAGAGAACAGCTCTGAAAGAACTTATGACTGACCCAAGGTCACACCAGCAGCTGCATGTGGAGGAGTGGGGAATCAAACCCAGTTCTCCCAGATTAGAGTCTGTGCTCTTAACCACTACACCAAACTGGCTGCTGCCAGTCTGAGTAGACAATATTGACTTTGACAGACCAAGGGTCTGATTCACTGTAAGGCAGCTTCATTTGTTCATGAGTCAAGGTATATCACCCAACCTACTCTAGTCAATTGGTACAAGGAAGCAACTTTGGCTAATGTAGCCAATTTCCTTGCAGTTACTCTTTGACCAGACAAGGGTGGTGGCATTCCTCAGCTCAGCACTGCAAAACTCCTAACGTCGTGCATTACTCAGTTGAAGAACAAAAGCAAACATTTTGAACAGGCTTTCATCTTTTCACAATGTGTTAAGTCTGCCAACATGGCCCATTTCAAGGCAGTCCTACATGATTCCTAATTGGGCAAGCACACAAACTTAGCTGGATTGGTGTTACCTGTACAAAAGTAATGTGTGCAAAACCAGAGCTACATATTCAACATGACAAGTTACTCATTAATATTAAGACAGCGGAAATCGTTCTTTAATCCAGGAAATCTGTTTCGACTTCTGATTTAAAGTACGAAGATGTAAAAGTCCCTGTAACAGTGTTTATCTTGTCTAACTGAGTCCTGGCTGCTTGCATAAAACAGAAATGATGATCCAAATGACAACACGATCATAGGCTTAGAAAGCCAAAGCCACGCTTTAATCAAATGCATTAATAATGGAAGCAACCTGGATCTTCAGCAGTATCTTGAGCACTAAGGCAGCATTTGACACTCTAGTTAGGAACGCACGTTTACAGGAAGGCAGTCTCCTGGCTGAACAAGACACTAATCAGATCTAAGCTCTAAAGATTAAATGTATTAATGTTTTGCATAAAACCTGAATATAAAGCAAAGGCAACAAAGTCGCTGACACATGCTGCTTCTGAAAGATTCATAACTCCAGGCACACAAAAAAACCCCCAGCAGTTTCACCCATCCTCCTGAGATCAGTTTGTGAAGCCATTTGCAATCTTAGATTAATTTCACTGGAAAGGTTGCATAGTTAAAGGGTAGACTGCATTCCTTTCCTTTTAAGGGGATGCTATCCTGCACTTATTTTTTAATTGCTGGGAAATATCTGAAGCTTGCTTTCAGCCCTTTCACCAGAACAGACACTTTTTAAGGGGATCACACTGGATACAGATGAAAGCACCTAAATATGCATTGCGTGGTCTGAGCTTCCATATATCTAGTGCTGATCTGTAACAATACTGAACTGGTCCTCATTAAAAAATATATCCTTCGTGTCTTTGGAAAAGAAGTTTTCAGACTGGGCGAAGGCCATCCATCCAAGCGCCCCTTGGAAGCCCATCTTCCGGCAAACATGAAGGGACGTTATCAGAAACTGCGGGGGTGGTGATGAATGAAAACCAGAGACCTCTGTGACTCGGGAGGTGATGAACTGACAGGCAGATGGAGCCCATTATCTTCACTGCTCAAGCCAAGTTTTCCTGTAAAACTATTGGGGGTGGAGGGAGCTTTTGAGCAAACGCAGGGCAGAGACAGCAAGAAAAAGGCTGTGAGGAAGAATGGGAAAGGGAAAGGGTAATGAAAGAGCCACTGCCTGGACTTCAAGGCAGTAAGAAATAAGTTTCCTAAAAAGTTCACACTTTAAGGATTCGGCTGCTGAAGTTTATTGCCTCCCCTGGCTATTCGGCTCAATTTCTTCTAAAGCTACGGTGCAGCTGACAAGCAAGCGTTCTGCTATTTTAATCTGAGTTCTGCAACATTCTTTGGAAGGACAGGATGTTTCAGACGATTGTTCGACAAGCAACTTCAGCGTATCGCCCCCTCCCTACGCACCTGGCGGCGGAACCCAGTGTGAAGTATACTGGCAAGATGGTCCATGAAACCCAGCTCAATTGCTTCTACATTCCACCTGGAGGTAAGGACCCAAAGCTATGATATGTACACACAACTGTTCTAAAAAAGGAGAACACCAATATTTTGTGGCGTCTGTGAAAAGGGTTGGTTTTTTTTTTTAAACTGCTGGTGAAGTATTACAAAAATCTGGTTTCTAACTATATAAGAAAGAGATTTATAGAACAGAGAATTCCAAAAGAGATGTGCCATTTCAGCAAGTGTTTCAAGCACCTAATTAATATTAAGGCACTTCCATTTAGCAAACATGTACACTAAATTTAAGGGGGAAAGTTATTACTCTAAAAAGGGCTGCCAAAGCTGAAAAGAGTATACTAAAATAAATGCTCGCAAAAATGCTGTGGCATTTCAGAAAAAGAATGGACTGACTAGGGCTCAGAGCCAACTTTGTATATATGTTTTAGATTCTTTAATTACCCTAACTTTCTTAGCACTGTGCCAATCGTTGGGGAGTTGGTATTTTTCACTGCCACAAGGTAGCTTGGCTGTTATTTTGGAATCTGCCAAACCTGAAGCACTTCTGTTTTCTAAGAGCCAGTTTGGTATAGTGGTTAAGTGTGCGGACTCTAATCTGGGAGAACCGGGTTTGATTCCCCACTCCTCCACTTGCACCTGCTGATGTGACCTTGGGTCAGTCACAAGCTCTGGCACAGCTGTTCCGGAAAGAGCAGTTGGTGTCAGAGTTCTCTCGGCCCCACCCACCTCACAGGGTGTCTGTTGTGGGGAGGGGAAGGGAAATGAGTTTGTAAGCCGCTCTGAGACTCCAAGTGAAGGGCGGGGTATAAATCCAATCTCTTCTTCTTCTTCTTCTCTTCAAACCAGCTTTAAGGCTGCAATTCTGAATCCCGTTACGTGTCTTTTTAGAGCCTCTCTGAAATCAGGAGCACCCCATCATGAGTCCTTTGGCAGAGGACTGCAGTTTTGCCATTTCAGATTGTGGTAGCGAGATGGACGTGTGTGCAACTTTTGTTTTCTGGTCTCTCGCTTTTATAAATTCTGAACAGACACACAATTAAACATCTTGAGGGTCTCTGCCTGTTTTCACACAGTTAGAATAGACAGCCTCTGTTAAAGGGTATGCCGTAGCGGGGTGGAGCCGGAGGAGTTATCTACTTGAAATGCTTCTGTTTTTATCTCTCCCCAGCTTCCACTAATACGTTTTCTATCAAGTATGGCCTATCTTATCTTGAAAAGATATCCAGAATTCCCACAGTTGACAGTGTGCTATCTGCACATCCGTTGCTGAAAGCCTAGTGTGTTACTCGTGTCAAAACCCATAAATGGGACTCTCTGGTGCAGCATTATGAAATGCAGTAATTGGTTTCTGAAATCCCACTGACACCCGGAAGCTCAACAGGTATCCATTATAACTAGGGTTGCCAACCTCCAGGTGGCACCTGGAAATCTCCCACAATTACAGTTGATCTCCAGACAAACCACGTTCAGTTCCACAAGACAAAATGACTGCTTTGGAGGCTGCACTGTATGATATTATCCCCTGCTGAGGTCCCTTCCCAAACCCCACCCTTTCCAGGTGCCACCCCCCCCCCCAAATCTCCAGGTATTTCTCAACTCAGACTTGGCAACCCTAATTATAAGGTTCTTCTCATATACATCAGGGTCTTTCTCCCAAACAGGAGAACTGCTCAATGTAAAATCAGCAGCAGCCGCTGCCAAGTCACATAGTGTTGTTATCTTAGGCCCTTCAGCCCCCCTCTTCTCACATTGCATAGTTTTACTCTGATATAATATCGAACATTAACACAGATGTACACTGAACCCATTACCAGACTGAATTACAGGGTTAATGGGCTACTGAAATTATTTTTGCCTACAGTTATGACATGAAAAATATGAAGACATTTTTGGTTAACTCTGCAAGAAAAATCCAAATAGCACATTAGTCTATGAAGCTTATAGAGTCAAACCCATTGGTCCATCTAGCTCAATACTGTGTCTATAGCCCTCCAGGAAATACTTCCAGGCCCTGCTCCCTGGGATACTTTATCCAGACATGCTGGGTGTTGAACCTGGGGTCTTCTGCATGCAAAGCATGTGCCCTGCCACTGAGTTACACCCCTTCTCCATTAAGGCTAACTCTTTGTTAGTGACTATATTCGGCAATGACGAGTTTGCTGCAAAGGATGTGGTATGGACATGGCACATGCATTATGTACATTGATTTCGGTATTAATCTCAATGTACAGCTTGTTTTTGTAAAAAAGAGAAGACGAGGAGGAGCTAAAGGCTGTGCGTGCAGACTGTACAAACTGCTGCTTAGGAGGAGTCTTTTCATCTATTAACATTAGTCAGTCCTGTGTCTCCTGAGACCGATATAGGAATCTTGTAAAGGGAAGCAGGCTGAAAAGTCTCCAGAATCAAACAAGGAAAAGAACATACACATCACACCAGTTCCAAGGCATGAATTAGGAAACCCTACTATTCTATATATAAGTGCCAGAATTGTGGCAGCTACTTTGGATCAATCGTAAAAGTGTGGAAGTCAATAAAGTTGGGCACGACAGGTGTGCTGGATCAGCTTTATTAATCCTGAATGTCTAATAGATGCAGTTAATTTGTAAAGCATATAGAATGGAGGTTGATATATGTTTTACGAGTTATGTAGAGCTGTTTTCTAAGAATATAAGAGAAGCCATGTTGGATCAGGCCAATGGCTTATCCAGTTCAATACACAGCATCACTGCCCTAGACATAGTGTTCCATCTATACCTGGTGGCTAATAGCCACTAGTGGACCTCTGCTCCATATGTTTATCCAATCCCCTCTTGAAGATGTCTATGCTTGTAGCTGCCACCACTTCCTGCGGCAGTGAATTCCGCATGTTAATTACTCTTAGGGTGAAGAAGTACTTATCTATTCTAAAACTACTGCTCATCAATTTCATTGCAAGCCCACCAGTTCTTGTACTGTGAGAAAGGGAGAAAAGTACTTCTTTCTCTACCTTCTCTGTCCCATGCATAATATTGTAAACCTCTTTAACCTTTCTTCATAGGAAAAGTGTTCCATCCCCTTAATCATTTTAGTTGTTCTTTCTTGCACCTTTTCCAATGCCATAATATCTTTGCTTGAAGTGCAGTGACCAAACCTGTACACATTATTCCTAATGAGGCCACACCATAGATTTATACAGGGGCATTATGATACTGGCTGATTTGTTTTCAGTTCCCTTCCTAATAATCCCCAGTATTGCATTTGCCTTTTTTATTGCAGTCGCACACTGTGTGGACATTTTCAGCTGAGTTATCTGCCATGACTCCAAGATCTCTCTCTTAGTCAATTACCGTCAGTTCGGACCCCATCAACATGTATTTATAGTTGGGATTTTTAGCTCCAATGTGGATTTCTTTGCACTTGCCCACATTGAACCTCATTTGCCATGTTGATGCCTTGACAGCCTTGACAGATCCCTCTGGAGCACCTCGCAGTCCTCCCTGGTTTTCACTGCCCCTGAACAACTTAGTGTCATTCACAAACTTAGCCACTTCACTGCTTACTCCCAACTCCAAATCATTAATGGACAAGTTAAAAAGCAACATACCTAGTACTGAGCCCTGTGGTACCCCACTGCTTAACCAACTTCCACTGTGAAAACTGCCCATTTATATTCACTCTGTTTCCTGTTAATTAACCAGTTTTTAATCCACAAGAGGACTTGTCCTCTTATCCTATGACTGCTGAGTTTACTTAGGAGCCTTTGATGAGGAACTTTATCAAAAGCTTTCTGGAAGCCTAGGTAAAGACTGTTTCTTCTGCTAAGTTTCTTCTCAGACCTTTGACTCCCCAGCAAACCAACTGGTTTTAGAACGCTATTCAAAGTCAAAAATATTTATTGTTGTAGCCACAGGCCATAACAACGAAACAGATAACCCCCTACACACAATTCACATCTAGACAGAGAATTAAAACATTCCGGCATAGCAAAATAAACAGAATTTAAAATATATAAAGTAATAATTAGTACAATAAAAATACTGAATGCTAAAATATGAAATAATTATAATAGTTTGACTAATATTCTGGTAGGAGCAGATGAAATTAATTTCTTCCTTATAAATGATGACAGGAAAATAAAAGTAGCCACCTTAAGAGTAACGTCTGGGATAGCATCAGCCAACAAAAATGTAATACATTTCTCCTCTGAACCAGAAAAATTTGTAAGGAACTGGTTCAACTGTTTATTTCGAATGGGCTCATAATGAGAATATTCTAACTACAACCAGAGTAACTTAATTTGGATGATGTACATGGTGGTGGAAAATGCAGTTGATTTACGATGACCCCATAGGGTTTTCAAATGTGGCAAATGTACACAGATTTTGGGGCAAATGATGCAGAAAGGCGTCCCTTAAAAGAAACCTACAGGTCTGCAATATTTAAACTCTACAATTCCACAACACAATCCACCCAATAAAGCCATGCTGTTTGAATGAATGGGGTGAAAGAGATTTCCTATGCAGAGAAATTATACTGGTGACCCATTCTGCGATACAGAATGGTTTGTCTCCCAAACGGAAAACTCCCTTATTGTTAAAAATAATAATTTAAGTTTCCTTGGGTAGCTATTGACGTACACATACCATGAAATCAAACTGCTTTCAAGTATTGCTTAACTGAACATTGTGGTTATCAACACACTTAAAGGATTTTATTTAGTTGATCATTCTTCCTACTTGAATTTCAAAATTCTCTTACAGCTGGAATTGTGTTTAAACACAACAAGTGCTCATTTTTATATTATACAGAATAGCAACCAGGCAGCTTAACCAGCATTATAATGTAGTCAGCAATGTGTTGCTCAAAATAATATATAATAGAAAACAGTTTATAGTTATTTGAGTAACTTAAGTACTAGCCAATTTAATAAAAGTGCTGAAAAAGGTAATTTTCTTTCAGTAAGCGCTAATTTTACTTTTAGACTGTGGTTGGCTAGACCAAGCAAATTGCTATTATTGAATCTACTCTTGATTGCAGATGGGGGGCCATGAAGTGTGTTTGCCCTGACAATGGAGCTACTTCTGACTAAAAATTTGAGTTTGAGAGGAAAAAGCATTCACTCTATGGAAATCTGGAAATAACATATGAAACTGAAGGAGCTGTGGCTCAGTGGTAAAGTGTCTGCTTTGCATGCAGAAGGTCCCAGGTTTAATTCCTGGTATCTCCAGTTCAAAGAATAACATAAAAGACCTCTACCCCAAACCCTTGAGAGCCCCTGTCAGACAGAGTAGAGAATACTGACCTTGATAGACCATTGGTCTGATTCAGTGTAAGACAGTATAATGTAGCTTCAACACATGAAGCTCCAGTATACTGAATCAGACCACTGGTTTCTCAAAGTCACTATTCTCTGCTCTGACTAGTAACAGCTCTACAGACTCTCAAACAGAGACCTTTCACATCATTTACTACCTGATCATCTTAACTGGAGATGTCAGGGATCGAACCTGGGACCTTGCGCATGTTCTATCACTAGGCCATGGTGGTGGAAAGTGCACTCAAGTCACAGCTGACGTATGGCAACCCCATGAGGTTTTCAAAGCAAGAGACATTCAGGGGTGGTTTAGCATTGCCTGCCTTTGCATCACAATCCTGGTATTCCTTGGAGGTCTCCCGCCCAAATACTAGCCAAGGACAACTCTGCTTAGGAAATCAGGCTAGCTTGGGCTATCCAGGTCAGGGCTAATGGCTCCACCCCAAAAATGTTAAGTATTTAACTCCACATACCCCAAAAAACTATGTGAGGATGAATAAACCCATGTTAGAAAGTATTTATAAAGACTGCATCACATTTTCTAATTTGTGGTCCCCTTTCTTGCTATGATGAAATGCTCTCTTAGCAACCTTTCACAGCCCAGTACAAATAAATCTAGAGAAGGCAAAGAGTTAAGAGGCAGATTAAAAATATTGATGAGCTCTATGTGGTTAAGTTTAGCATATTGCCCAGGCTTGTCAGGTGTTGGAGAAGCAGTAAAGAGCTTTTTGTACAGTATACTGGATTGACCAAGGAAGGGCAGGGGAGGGAATTTGCTACTTCCTGTTCTTTGTCAATCACAGCATCAATTTTGCTCTCACTGGTCATAATCTTAGAAATCCTGGAAGAAACATCAAGATTTATTCAAGGCAGCAGCACATGCATAGAGGAAAACGTATCAAGATATCAGGTTAACAATGATAGGTCAAGTTATCATGATCAATGAAGCTATGCAAACAGGGCTTCATTTGAGCCAAATCCTACATGTCTCTCCATCATGTGGTTTTAGTTCCTGGTTCAATAGGAATTACCTAATGTGACCTGTGCTTAAGGTCAGTGTTCACATTCTCCTTCATCATTACAGTCTGGTGATGGTTAAGGTGGGGGAGGGGAATCTGCACCCAAGAGTAGTAGAGTGATAGAAATAAGCCTGCAATCAGGGCAGGAGTGGGAGATCCCACAACGCCAGCTGTCGTGTCACATCACTTCGTCTTAAAAACTGGAAATGACATAAGGCAGCTCTAGGAATCAGCAGAAACTCTGTGGCAAAACCACAGAGTTTCTTGCAATTCCTACAGCTACCTATTTCACTTCCTTTTTTAAAACCTGAAATAACACGATGCCACAGCCAGTGTTACGGGCCTTCGTCCTCATCCCTGCCCACAGCCCTGCCACCAGTTGCCACACAGTGCAACCCTTCCTGCCTGGAGCCCCTAGCTGCAGCTGACTTCCCATGTTTTAACTTCAGTTAACAGGGAATCAGATTTACATCTGCACTGACTTGGAATCCCAAGGTGTCATTATACCCATGAGTAATGGATCTAGACTGTAGGCTCTACCAGGGGTCTTTTGGTAGAAAAAGAGCTGCCGTAGCTCATTAGCATAACTAATTAGCATATGCCACACCCCCTGACATCACTGGAAGTGTGTCATAAGGCCACACCCCCTGACATCACCGGAACCTCTTGATGACTGTTTTTTGTTTCTTGTCCTTAGCCCTTTCGGTCTGTTGGTTATGGTCCAGCTCCCCCTCTTCCTGTCACATGACTCTGATATCACATCCCGGGGTGCTCCTTTGTTTTTTTAAAATAAATGATTTATTCCCTCTCCTAAAAAGGAGAGATATTTCGCTTAAAGTTCAGAAAGGGGCGAGGGTATATAGAGGGGTAAAGGAAAGATGAGTGGTGTTAAAGTATTAGTATATTAATCTTTTAGTATTAAAAGTAAACAGTCCATAATATCTTCTACCGTCGGGCGTTCTTCTTTTCTTCTGTTTCTGTTGAATAAGGCAATTAATATATTAGTAATGTCCTTCTGAGATTAATTTCTCTTTCAAAGTGTAATCCGAAAAATAAAAAAAAGAAAGTTTTTAAACTTTGGGGTCTTTTCCTTTCTTTTCTCTCAAGTTGTATTTCAATCCCGTCGCTTCTCCGGCTTCTTCGTCCTTCACCTCTCCCTCCGAGCTGCTGTCTTCCACGCTTAGTGATGACATCCACTTGGCCAGTTCTGCTCCTTCTCCTTTACTGACGTGCCTTTTCAAGAAATCTTGAGCCTTAAAGATAGAGTCTATTTTTTCTCTTTTCTCTTTGAACTTGAAAACCAGTCCTTCGGGCACCAGCCATTTATAACTCGTTTGATGTTTTTGCAAGAAGGTGGTCAAGCCTTTATATTCCTTTCTTTTCATTCTGATTTCAAATGGAACATCTTTCAAAATCCTGATCATTTGATCTCCAATTTTCAGGGGTGACGCTGATGTAACCTTTAAAATCTGGTCCCTGAGACGCTGTTTTGAGAATTTCACAACCACTTCTGCCGGCAACTTGTTTTTTCTTGTGAAATTGGAGTAGGCCCTATAGACCAAATCCATTTCTTCTTTTATTTTTTCCGCTTCGTTGCCAGTTAGTGGTGCTAAAGCCACTGCCAAAATATCTCTCAGGTCCTCTCC
>NW_015173673.1:1814179-1860379 GCF_001447785.1 Gekko japonicus
CTTGGGCGATCCGGCTCCGGGAAACGTCCCGAGACCCGGTCGCCATTTGCGCCACCGCGGCCGGAAGTTCCCGGGATGCTCCTTTGTGAGCAACTGGCATTAAAGCTATGAGTGAGCAATTTGGCTACTGCATAAATTAGTTTGCTCTGGAGGCATCTTTCCTGAATTAAGACAAAAATGTATGAGCCAGAGGCTAAAAAACTGTTAGCTACCTTGCACTTAGATGAAACACTGGACAAAGCCCAGGTGCCCTCAGGAGGTCCACCAGCAGGGCCGAAACTCCAGGAGCCCTCCCACTCTTGCCCCCCCAAGCACCAAGAATGCAGAGCATCACTGTGCCAGACATAAGAACATAAGAGAAGCCATGCTGGATCAGGCCAGTTGCTCATCCAGTCCAACACACTGTGTCACACATCAGCCAAAAATACCAGGGGCCCTCCGGAAGTCCACCAGCGAGACCTGAAATCCAGAAGCCCTCCCACTCTTGCCCCCCCAAGCACCAAGAACACAGAGCATCACTGTGCCAGACATAAGAACATAAGAGAAGCCATGCTGGATCAGGCAGGTGGCCCATCCAGTCCAACACACTGTGTCACACATCGGCCTAAAATAACAGGTGCCCTCCGGAGGTCCACCAGCGGGTGGGGGCTTCGTTCTAGCCACTCCAAGCGGCTAGAATCCAACCCCCTCTCCGGCTTTGCCGTGATCTTTGCCAAAGCTTCACAGCAAAGTGGGATAGAGGAGCAGAGAAAAGCGGGTGTCTGTGTGGGAGGGGGGTGCGCGGTGGCACTGGAGGCGCACGAGACACTGTGGGGGCCTCGGGGGCAACGACACAGTCCTCAGCATCAAAAACAGGGCAAATAACCCCTGTAGGAATACTGAGGGGGGAGCGATGCCAGTGTATTTTAAAAAGGTGTGTGGGGGAGATGGTTTTATTCCAGTTTGTTTCCCGCTAGGAGTTGCATCTCACTAGAGCGGCTGGCTTCCTATTCCCTCCGCGCTTCTCCTCTCCAGGTGGGTGGCGCCTCCGCACCCGGACTCCTTTTCCCACACCGCACCTCCCGCCCTCTGGTGGGTCTCCATCCCACCTGGTAGGGACCCGACAAACGGAGCCTTGACTCCTCTGGGAAGCTCGAACTCTACCAGGTGCCGCTGGACTCACGTCGAGTTGGTTGGCGGCGGCCAGGGAAGCTTTGTGCGGGCTGTGGAAACCTCTCGGCGGCTGGGGAAGCTTTGCGTGAGCGCCCGCCTGCCCCCGGCTCTTTCTGGGAGCACGACGCGGCTGACTCCTTCCGGTGTCGGGGTTTGATGCGAGGAGGTGGGTCCGCTGGGAAGATGAGAAGCCAAAGCTCGGAGCCTCTGGGAAATGGCCGTGGCCTAGAGAGCAGCTCAGTCTTCCGCAGAAGAGGAGGAGGAGAGGCCAAGCGCCACCTGGCCTGGCCTGGCTTCCCTCCCTCCCCTCCCTGGGCTCGCCATGTGGCTGGAGTGGAGGCTGAGGGCGGGCGGCGGGCCACAACGGCCGCCCCAGTCGTAGCAGGCGCTTGGAGGCCGAGCCGGGCCTCCGGGCGCTCCCTCGCCGGCTCCGGCATTCCCCCGGCGGGGGCGGGCGCAGGGGTTGGGCCGACCCCCGGCGGGGCGGGGTTGCCCCATCCATGCCGTCCTGGCTTGGCCTGGCCTGACTGGTCCGCGACTCCGGTGGGAGAGCTGCTGCTGTTGATGCTGTGGTGGCGGCCGCCGCTGGGTGGGAGCCGAGTGGGCTCCGGCAGCGCTCCTGGAAGCTGCCGGGCCAGCGGGTAAGCGCTACCCTTCGTTCGTGGGCCCCAGAATGCCCGCCTGGGTAGTCCTGCCTTCAGCATCCCTGGCATGTGGATTGTGTGAGTAGCGCGCCCTCCCTCTACCCCCCCGGCAAGGAGGGGCCGGCCGGCCTGAAGAAGGGGGCGGGGCTTCACCATGTGACCGCCCCCCCTGCGTCTCCCCCGGACTGACGTACTGGGGAGCTCCGGCGCAATGAGAGGCCTGGGCTCTACACTTCCTTGAAGCCAATAGGTAGCCCCAAAACCAAAACTTGTATATTGTGCTCTGAGCAAAGAATGCTGTCATATCTTGAAGAAGGATTGTTTATTAATCTGCATTTGTGAAATCCCTAGCATACTGGGGCTCAACAAGCTGTTAAATCGGGTTGCCAACCTCCAGGGGTCTGGAGATCTCCAACTATTTCAACTGATCTCCAGACAATGAAGAACAGTTTGCCTGGAAAAAATGGTTGCATTGCAGGGTGGACTCTATGGCATTCTACCCAGCTGAGGTCCCTCCCCATTCCAAACCCTGCCCCTCTCCAGGCTCCACCCCGAAATCTCTTCCCAACCCCTGCTGCTGAAGGTCTTCAGATTTACTTGAAAGGGAGACAGCTCTGAATATAATATGAGACAATGCCCCCCCAATGTTATGCACACACAAAAATTAATATTGGACATAACTGTAACTTGCATGCAAATTGTAAGATGAAATGTTTTGGGTTTAAATTTTTTTTTTTTAAGTAATCAGCAGAAAATACAGTTTTACTTTAAAACTGAGTAAAAAAAAAACTGAGTCAAAACCATAATGAAAATACTCACATCTGGCATTTCGGTAAAGTAGGAAAGGGTCCTGCAACTGGAAATCTAGGTCTTTAGTTATTGGCTCTGTACGATTCTCCATGCTCAGCCTATTCATAATGGTGAAACCGTATTTTGGTGAAGCTGATCTGAAAATGATCAAAGCAGGAACAATTCAGACAGTTTAAAAAATCTCCATCGTTTGCATGTTTTATACTATTTAAAATATTGTTGTATGCATACTACTGTCATGTGGAAAAGTAACTTCTGCAAGCCCGAGAAAATACTTGGTTTCTTTTTTAGATTGCCATACAGAGAGGTTCATTGAGAGCCAGTGTAATGTAGAGAACAGAGTGCTGGACTAGGATCTGGGAACACCCCGGGTTCAAATCCCCACTCTGCCATGGAAGCTGGCTGAGTCACCCTGGACCAGTCACATTCTCTCAGCCTAACAAACCTCACAGTGTTGTTGTGATAATAAAAAGAAGAAAAGGGGAACAATGTAAGCCCTTTGGGTCCCATGGGGGAGAAAGGAAGGGCATAAATTAAGTAAACAAGTAAATAAAATAAAATAATACTATCTCTTCATTATGCTGCATTCATATCATTAACTCCTATGCAACAAACTCATTAGCTTAACAGCTCTCAATAATAAACCCCTATTCTGTGCATAAACCTCCATCTGACTGCCTTGTGCTTCTCACCAGTCTCTCTGAAGGGAGGGAATCCTCCCCGTCCTGCCATCTCTGTGCCGGGATAGTAACAAGGGGCAGGGCTGATCTAACAACAACAACAATTTGAATTAAATTGGAATAAACCCACTATAAACCCTAGTTTGAAATCCTGGTTTAGCACCAACCAACAAACCTCGGTTTGTTGGACCACTGGCATTGAGGCATTACAAACAACTGGAGTTCAATCAAACAATGATGTCTAAACTAGTGTTTATTAAGAGGTATAAATGCACCCTTTTGATCAATGGCTGCCTTCAGACATAATAACAAATCAGAAACAAGCCTTGTAAATCCTTGGACTTGCACATACCCCTATCCCTGTTCTCTGTGTTTATAGCTTGGCAGCAACAGATTTCCTAATTCCTAATAAATCATACTTGATTGCTTCATGGGAACTGGATGAAACAGCAAACTATGTTTTATACTTTTGCCTAGACTGGGGGTTGAAACTCTGTTCATAGGCAAGACAACAAACCACAGTTGGTTACTACAACCACTATGGCTAATTTTATTGTTTCTGAAGTTCTTTTAAAATATTTGAATATTCATTGATTTTATCCTTAATAATAACTTTGGTGTATTATATTTTATCAGTGATTAAGAAGGGATCAGTGGATTCCTATTTGCGGGCATCTGTTCTGGCCACGCTAATCTATGCTTCAGTAATCTCAAAGCTAGATTACTGTAAAACGCTCTTCATGGGGCTGCCGCTGAAGGCAATCCAAAAGCTGCAGCTGGTGCAAAATGCAGCAGCTTGTCTGTTACCTGGCATTAGCCAACAGGACCATGTCACTCCTATTCTGAGATCCTTTCACTGGCTGTCTATTAATTTCCAGGTCTAATTAAAGGTATTAGTGCTCATCTTTAAAGCCCTTCATGAACTGGGGCCCCCTCATTTGAAGGATCATCTCTCCCTGCACGTTCCCATGCAACAGCTCTGCTCTTCCCACCAAGACCTATTATCAACTCCTCCATTGTCTACGTCACTTTCTGCCATGGTCCAAGCTTTGGCTTTTTCAGTTGTTGCCCCGTGCCTCTGGAACAGCACCCAGGAAGGGATCACAGGGATTCCCTCACTCCCGGCTTTCCAGCAAGGATACAAAACAGAGCTGTTCTGGAGAGCTTGTGGGGCAGTCAGAGAGCCTGGGCAAAGGGCGGGAATACCCTGCTAGTTTGGGCATGTTTTCGCTTTGCTTTACATTGCTTTACATTGCATTGCTTTGTACTGTTTTCACATTGTTGTACTTCTTTCACGTTGTTTTAATGCTGCCTTGGGCCTTGAGATGCCTGGGAGAAAGGTGGGGATATAAATACTGTAAATAAACAAAACCACAATCTTTTCCGTTTGCTAATGATCTTGTTGTTGTTGTTAACTGCCTCAAGTTATTTGGTGAAGAGAAGTATATAAATATTTCAAATAAAACTCCCAAGCAGTGTACTAGAGGGCTTGAGCCCTAGGACTTGTAAAGTTTGTTCCCATAATGAGAAACTGTGTTTTGTTTACATATGAATGCAGCCAATATATTTCCCTGCTGCTTTTGAATCATCTCTTAGTTTATTTTGTCTTACAATTAATGATTTAATCCTTCAGAAGAAGTCCTTTATTTTAGCTATCCAGACAGAGTTTCTGGCTATTATAACAGCTAAGACAGAGGTCGCAAGAGGTCCTTTACAGATTAAGCATTAACACTAGCAAGAGCAGTTTTTCAAACTTATCAGAATGTAAAGTACATACATCTCAAAACATTAGGAAGAATTTCCTGACAGAGGTTCCTCAGTGGAACAGGCTTCCTCGGGAGGTGGTGGGCTCTCCTTCTTTGGAGGTTTTTAAACAGAGGCTAGATGGCCATCTGATAGCAATGTAGATTCTCTGAATTTAGGCAGATCATGAGAGGGAGGGCTGCATCAGTGCTTGGTTCTTGTGGCCTTTTCTTACATGCCCAGGGAAACGGTGATCACCACGTTGGGGTCAGGAAGCAATTTTTCTCCAGGCCAGGCCAGTTTAGCTGTATATCCTGGAGGTTTTTGCCATCTTCTGGGCATGGAGCAGGGGCCACTGGGTGTGTGGGGGGGGGGAGGTATTTGTGAATTTCCTGCATTGTTCAGGGGGTTGGACTAGATGATCCTAGAGGCCCCTTCCAACTCTATGATTCTGAGTATTGTTCCCACACCCGCACTGTTCCCAATCTACTGGTGTTACATTAACTGAAACTGCCCTAGCTTGCTGTGCTAAAAGTAAGCACTGAATAAACTTACCGCTTGAAAGCTCTTCACTGGCTACTGAAACTAGTACATATAGGATATGCTATTTTTAACTAGGATTGACACTGGGGAGAAAGCATTGGCTAGGTAGCTGAGAGATATGCCAGGTATCATAACCCTCAGAGGACATTTCCATACCTTGAGCCTCTAGAATGTGCCTTAGAGAAGGGAAGGTAACAGAATACAAAGAAAAGGGCAGAAGTAAAGGAAAGAATACAAGACGGCAATCACAGAATTATCAGAGGAAGAGTCCATTCAGTTTGTCTTTTGGTTATTCCCTTTAGGAGGTTTTGTTTTTGACATTATTTGAATTATTTCCCCTGCAATTTTCAACAACAGCAGGCTATTAAAAATCACTATCAAAATTATTCAAATATCTTCTCCACAAGTAGCTTTATTATTAGGAAGACAAACTCTTTCACCGCTGTTCCTCGTTGTACTTTTTTAATGATCCGACAGGCTGATTTCTGATTATGGAATGACCTCCCAGCCTAACATACCTCACAGGACTGCTGTGAAGATAAAATGGAGGAGAGGAGAATGCTGAAAGCTACCTTGGGTCCTCATTGAGGAGAAAGGCAGTATACAGATTATTATTATTTATTATTTCAATGAAGTCAATACATGAAAAATAATTTGTATGATACTTGTTGATTCTCAAAACACTACCTACAAATGCTTCTTCTTCTTCACATTTATATTTCCAAAGCAGAGGAAAGGAAAGTCATATTCACCAAAAAGCAGTAAAACAAGTGGGGAAAAAAATTAAATTTAGTTTAGACTGCAAATGGTTTGGTTAGAAACTGTAAGAACATTTCCACACAGGGTATCTGGAGTCTTAATAAGAAGTGGAATTTTTTCCCCTGCCTCCACACAACATTGTGATGTTCTCATGCAGTTTCCAGATTGTCCTTAGCTCTTCTGTGAGCATTCCTATGATGGACTGCACTTTTTAAGAGGCTTAGAAGTGCTGTACCAACAACTAAAGGGTTGTGAAGAGTTAATTCCAGAGAGCCTTGAGTGATAGGCTGCTCTGCTTGGTTAGCATCAGCTGAACACAGAAAGTCTTGAGAGAGCTGGATGCTGAGGAAAGTCAGTCAGATTCCTGCCTTTACTGTGAAGAGCCGTGTACGGAGACCATCTACGAATAGCCCTATCAAAAAAGGGTTTAGTGCTGACAGAGTCAGATTTCTACCTTGACAGAATGCAATCTGTGTATGTGGGGTGGGGTGGGGGAGTTTGGCAAGGAAGTTTGGCTGTGGAGAAGATTCATATTCAGGCCAAAGGAAAGGGGATAGATCTTCTAGAGAGAGAAGAAGATTCCCTACCCAGTCAAACAGGGAGAGTTATCTCTGAGGAGTACAGAGATCCCTGGTCTGGTGTGATTAGGAACTGCCTTTAGAAATCTAAAAAGTCAGTCAAGCACTCAAGAAGCATACTGGTGTTCCAAAGAGAAGGGGTTTGGGTACTGGGAAGAGGGTACCAGCCTTCTGGGCACCAAAAAGCATCAGCGATTATAAAGTGAACCAGAGAGTTTGGGAGAACACTGGAACAAAAGCCTCTCAACATAAAGATCTAAGTAACTGAATAATTTAAGAATCTCTCATTAGCCTGATACAAAAGAACAAAAGTCTGTGCTTGTAATTGCTTTACCTCAGTAATTTCAATGCCTGATTTCACCTGACCTTTCCCTTTGATGTTAAAATAAAACCTTTAATTATTTTTGAATGTTAAAAGCGTCTCAAGTGCCATTTTCAAGGGTTTAAGTTAAAGGGCAGTTCTATCCCTTCCCTCAAGTTCCTGGGCTGAGCAAATAGCCAAAATATACTTTACTGACAGGGTGGGACAGACAAGGTTTCTTCAAGGGAAGAATAAACATGCTGCCAGGGCTGCTCAGTCACTGAAGGGAAACAGAAATGGAGGGAAAATCTTGCCTGAGTGAGGGAAGTGGATGGGGTCTGTCATAATTCCAAAACCTGCTTTTGGAAAATGGGGGGGAAGGGGGGGGCCTGCTCTGTGAACATGAAAGTCCAGACCTTTCCCTGTCCCACCCACATTGCTGCCATTAAGTTAAAGTCAGTCCTATCCCTTCCCTAGAGTTCCTGGGCTGGGCAAATAGCAAAAATATACCTTACTGACAGGGTGGGACAGACAAGGTTTCTTCAAAGGAAGTGTTTTTATTTTTTTAAACAAAATCTTCTGGTTTTGATGATTTTTTTGTTGGATTAAGAACACTATAGAGAGAAGGCATCATTTCAGTTCTCTGCACTTCCAGGGGAAAAAATTACGGCCCTGCTTGACTTTGAAAAAAGACAGGTCCAAGCAATACAAAAACTGAAGTATGATTGGTTTATCCAAGCTGGGACAAAAATTATGGAATAACATCCAAATTGGAGGGCAACATAAGCAAACTGCAAATGCTTTCCATAATCCTGTCCAAGAAATTGTTAAATTGCAGGTATGCACATCCCCTTACCCTTAAATGAGCAGTACTGCTTAGACCAACAGTTTTTACATATTTGGGCACTGTCAGGGACTTCCCATCACACAGACACGCATACAGTATGACTCTATTTGCAATGCCATTTGCAGCATTTCAGGCAGATGTGTTCTCCAGACGCCACTGCAAATAAATGAGTTATCTCCATTTACGCATGCACCTGTCTGCCGGCTGAACATAAACATGCAAAGCCACTCCTATTCTGACTGAATTCCACTTTTGCCATGGCAGTGCAGTTTGCTTCAATGAACATTAACCAGTGAGACAAGAAGATGCAGGGATGTAACCATGCGCACAGTTTACACATTTAACAGGGCAAACATGATTGCTGAATAAGACATCAATCAGTCCTTTGTCACTGAGGCATTCTGTTGTAAAAGGTAAACATTAAATTGTATTTTAAACAGAACATAATCACGTTTATCAGGCTCATTCATACGAAGGATTAAACTGCATTATCATGCCCTATGCATCTTCAAGTTCACGAAATACCACTCATCAGGTATTTCAGTATAACCTTCAACTTTTTCAAATCAGCATCTGCTGTTCCTCTTCTCTTAGGAATAAGACAGAAATGAAGCCAGTCACTTTCAACGAACACAATGGGACAGCTGAGACAGAAAGTCAAGCCACAGTTTAGCTCAGGGGTCCCCCAATGTGGTGCCTGTTGGCATCACGGCACCTGTCAACACCTGTCCGGAGTGTTTTTAGAAAGTGGGTGGCACACTTGCCCAGCAGGGCTTCGGATTTGCCACTGGAGATCTGATTATTTGTTTCAGTGGTAGCTACCACCACTGTGTTGGTTTCAGTCTCTCTTACTCCGCTTCCTGAGTGTATTCTATAAATGACTCCCATTCTCCCCTCTACTGGGGCTCTACTGGGGCTTCCTCTATGTGTGTGGCTCCCCCCTTGCATGGCATCCATTTTGTGGTGGATTCTGCCTCCTGTGGCAGCCATTTTGTGGTTGCACCCGCCACCCTCTGTCAGAATTCTAAAGGTGCCCACAGGCTCAAAAAGGTTGGGCACCCCTGGGTTGGCCTAATCTGCTTATACAAATGCACCTTCTAGAACACTATGGTTTTGTTCTTGCTTCCTTTCCAAATCAGCAGTACAAATCAGCTTCATATTATGGTTAGCAATTCTTCTTTGGAGGGGAAGCAGGTTTTTCTGGTTCAGATAAATGGCATGCTCTGGTTTGCACTAAATCAGAAATCATTAATCAGTGCCAGTGACACAAGGGAGGAGAGAAAATGTAAGCATGGGATTAACTTGCGTAGTGCCGAACTATGGTTTGGTATCATGTCTGTGTAGTACCAGTGTTTCTCAAACAGGGATGGAAAGGAATAGGACACCAACAGGAGGAAGAAATGGTGATAGAGAGTGAGGGTGAAGTAGGATAGCAGGGTATAGGAATGGATGCCTGGGAAAGAAGAGGCACAGAGCAATTAGAAACTGGGTGGTTATACCAAGTGCTTGGGGGGTGGCAGTGAGGAGATTTAAGAAGTTCAGAACATTCAGAAAATACCTATCAGGATTCTTTGCTGACAGTGGCATAGCTGTATTAATCTGCTGCAGCAAAACACACACACACGAAAAGGAGCCTTTTGGCCCTTTTATACTTTAACAGATTTATCAAAGCATATGTTTTTGTAAGCTTAGAGCTCATTTTGTCAGATGCATGGCACTGATTCTTATTTTGTAGAATACAGACATGGCACTGGAAAGGTGTGTGTGGGGGGGGAAATCTGGGCACACTGGGGATTAAAAGGCCATGAAATAGAGGACGTATAGCTTCTGACATTTCTGGACAAAATTCAACAATATATAGGACAAACACAGTGACCAAAGAGTTGTAATTTGTGATAACAAGTTCAGCTACTTAGATTTTTAGCACCTGTAGCACCCAAGAATGGTTTAATCCCCAGTTGACACCATCAAACCCAGGGACAAATTTGAATACAGCAGTTTCTCAATGAACCTTTGAAGATCATTTGCTGAAGAACTGAGACGTTCAAGTCAGCAGAACAATGTCCTAGTAGACGGAGATGGGCTCGCACCAGTTTCTGAATGCTGCCAATTTTATGGCAAATTTATGACCTTTTTTATTTTATTTTCTTTTTTGGCATAGTGAATAGCCTGCTTGTCCTAGATAGGGTCGGAAGGCATTGTTGACGAGGACATGGATCCGACAAAGCAAGCTCTGTCATGAAAGCTTATGCCCCAAGATTCCTTTGCTTTGCTGAAAAAATGTTTCCACCTGTTTTAAACTGCAATTTCTCCTGACTGGATTGTGTGACATAACTCCTTCAGTAAGGAGTAGTCAGCAATCTGCCATTCAAAGGGAAAAATTTTCCTTATGTATCATGTTAAAATTGGATTGAGTATCTTTTCCTCAGATTTCCACTTTAATCACCCATACCCAATTAACAGTTTCACATGATTTGAAAATTCGTATTTCTCACATTAATTCAGTACCAGACACAGCCTCAGTTGCTTCAGTTCTGGCCTCGCATAGAAAGGACATGACTGTAAGGGTATAATCTTAAAATATATTATCTCACCTGGTATAAACAAACAGTGTCCCTTCCACATCAGTCTTCTCCTAAAATCAAATAAATACGCAGATTGAAAGACAGTCACAAGCAAGCAGTGAAAGCCAAAGTAACATGCGTGCAGTACTGTGATTATGGCAGAAATCAGGAGCATACAGGTACAAATATTAACAAAAAGACTATAGCAGCTTTGCAGGCCTTGTTCATTTGACATACACTGTAGACTGCTGTCATCTGCAGAAGTCTCTGGACTGATGGGCAGGCTCCTCCTCCCCCTGGAGATGGAAAGTGCCAGGGATTGTGGGAAGAGGAACCCACTCTCCCTCAAGATGGAGAGACAGTTTATTTTAACACAGATAACTGGTTCCAGCAGTCTTAATCAGCAGGAGATTAGGTTAGGGTGTGTGTGTGTGTGTGTTTGTGTGTGTGTGTGTGTGTTAAGTGCCGTCAAGTTGCTTCGGACTTATGACGTCTCTTTGAATTAATGACCTCCAAAACATCCTATCATTAACAGCCCTGCTCAGGTCCTGCAAACTGAGGGCCTTTGTGGCTTCCTTGATATGAGTCAATCCATCTCAGTGCTGGGTCTTCCTCTTTCCTGCTGCCTTCAACTTTTCCTAGCATTGCCTTCTCGTAATGTGACCAAAGTACAATAGCCTCAGTTTAGTCATTTTAGCTTCTAGGGAGTTTGATTTGATCTAGAATCCACTTTGCCTTAGTGGCAAAGTCCATGCTTAAAGCAAGTTTAATTTGAGCTGAGTAGAACCTAAAACAGCACTAGGTAGGCAATGAAAAAAAGAGTTACTTTTGCAGGATACCTTCTGGGTTAGAATCAGCAGCTGAGATCTTGCAGAGAACAGGGTATTGAAGGTATCTAACTACAGAGCAATGATGTCTGTGAATGGATAAAAACAGGAATGTAACCTGATTAAACTGCTCTGGAAAGGGCCAGAGCAACAGATGTAAAACTAAACAAGCAAAAATGAGAATTCAGAATTCAGGACATAGCAGATTTAGATTTTACATGAAAGACTAACTGGAAAAAATGATGTATTATCAATCATTCGGTTGGCCTGTACTTCACACATAGACTCCACCAAAAAGATAAACAGGGAGGGACTCCAAAAAGTGATTAGGAATGGTGAGTTTTGTGGGAAAATTCATGCCAAGCTTGACAACTCCCACACAGTAAGCCTACAAGTCTTCTTAGAAAATATCGAACCATGACTATAGCTAAGAAAAAGCCTGGCAAATCTTCCTTCAAGGATCTAGAGACTCCTTTTTATAGCTTTAGCTATATTTCCTTACTATTGCAAAAAGCCAGGAAAAGCAGTAACAGGCACATTACCCTACCAGGATATCTGACAGGACTATTAGGGGAACTGATGATGAATTTGACATTATCTGTGTCAACCGATAAAGAAAAGCTGTCCGGTATCAGAAAAATGTGTGCCTTCTGTAAACTCCTGCCACAACAAATGACATCACTCTGCAGCAAATGATCAATATATCACTCTAGATCAGTGAGACATTCAAACCTGCCCCATATTTTCAATTTAATGTGGTGCTTTTGTTCACAGATTGACAGTCCCCAAAGTACTGCAAAATGACATGCCTCAGATACATGAAGCACATCTGGGCTCTGAAAAAAGCATGAAAGGCAGAGCCAGAGATGTGCTCCATAGGCCTCAGAACCATCTGCATATTGAGACAGAAAAATAACGTGACTCATGCCAAAAAATACTAGCCCAGGCAACGGAAGGAACCTCTTGAATCAACAGTGGCGGAGCACATGCTTTGCATGCGGAAGATGCCACAAACAATCCTTGGCATCTCCACTTTAAAAGATTTCTGGTTGCTAGTGTTAGGAAAGAAAATTGTGTCCCCGGGACCCTGGAAAGCCACTGACGGTCAGAGTACACAGTGCTGAGCTTGACAGACTACTTTGTTTATGTTGGATATGTAACAATGGAAAGTAAGGGAGATAGCACAAACATTACCAGAACAAAGGCAGTGAGTACCTGTTGGTCTTAGGATGCATCGAAATTGCAACAGTTTTCTGAGTAGCCCTCACTGTGCTTCCACATGGGAGTTTTCTGCACACTTTCCTTGCCTCAGCCCAAGATTGCTTGTCATTTCCCCCCCATGCCACTGGAGGGTTCTTTGCTTGTTTAAATCAATAATACGAAGATAACAATTACCACTTTTTAGAGCTCTGCAGTGGTAATGGGGGGAGATGGCAGCCATAGGGGGCAGAGACAAGTAACATGGTGCTGCTGTGGGCAGGTGCTTAATAATGCACACTTTCTCATCCACATGTGTTTGGACTGTGATCACTACCAGCAGATCGTATCAAACCAGGTTTGGGAAAGATGGTAGCAAAGTGCATTACTAGAGGACAGCTCTGAGGGCTGTCCACTTACAGGTAGGGGAAGGAGTTCTTGCAGAATTACAACTGATCTCCAGAAGCTGCCATTTCCTCCAGGGGAACTAATCACTGTAGTCTGGAAATCAGCTCTAATTCCAGAACTCTGGGCCTTGAGTTTGGTAACCCTAAGACCAGTATCTGGGGAAAAAATGGGGTACAAACTGAGTATTTTGCTGTACAGATGTTAAATGTACAGAAAGAATTGCCCAACTTGCGTTCAAAGAGAAATCATTTGCACACTGTGCATGGACTGCATGCACATCCACAGTAAATGAGCACATGCACTCATGGGGCTGATCTCAAACCCACTGTATGCCAGTTTGTTGTCTGAATAGGGCTTTTCTTTCTTGCACTTCTGGACACTGAACTCCCTTTATTTCCAGGTAGTTCAATTTCTTTAAAAGCCTTGGCTGAAGTTGAGGGAGAGATACACACACACCCAATTTTGCCAGGGCACTAGTTGCAGATCTCTAGTAAAGCGCAGATGCAGAAGATCAACTAAAAAGCACAGCAAGAGACTCCAACCGAGATCACTGGGATGTACCATTTACATGTACAATGGAAGGATGAAAACCCCCCCCCATATGCCCTTACACTACAAAATTTACGGCAAGAGAATGACGTTCCTAATTTAAAGAGACAGCCACATTATTCCATCCTCTCCCATTTCAACAGCACCCCCAACACCACCCCGGGATGACACTCGATCACGCACCCACTCGTTGGCTCGGTGCCCAAAAGTGTAGAGCGCCACCTGGCTGGCCACGTCCAGGATACCGCTGATATAGGGGTCGTGTCGCTGCAGAGCCGCCAGGCTGATGTCCAACCCCTTGCCCAGTGGGGCGGCCCCAGCCACCACCGCAGCCATCTTGCCTCGGAGAAAACAACACTGGAGATTGGGGCAGGCATGGCTAATCCACAGCCGAAGGGAAGATTGGGCGTGCCTACCTCCTTTCCTGTACTCACCGCGGAGCATAAAAGCGGGAAAGAGGCAGTCATCCTAATCGAATACCGAGTCGAGAGAGAGAGAGCGAGGAGCGGTTGCTATGGGCGACAGGTCAGCTCCCGGAGCAACGGCCAGCTTTCTAGTTCCCCTCGCTTGTGCTGCCGCGTTAAAATAAGTGAGGGGATGTAAAGAGCAGGAATATATACGGGACGTACTCAAAACAAGACTCCAAGCTTGCCCACAACACAGGTTTTCTGCAGTCGACAAAATACATCAAGAGCATGTGTAAAAATACCACAAAGCAATTGTGTTTTTATATTGCAGAGTTCGCTAATCACTGACACGTCGACATTTAGAAATGCAGAGGAAGAAGTCGGACTTACATTTTTTCTTTACATTAGGAATCAGATGATTTAAGTACTTGTGAAGCAAGTTTATAAAAATCACGATAGGAAGACTCAGCGCTGGCTTCAACCCTCCTACTGCTGCATCTAGGCTTGCCAGCCTCCAGGTGGGACCTGGAGATCTCCTGCTTTTACAACTGATCTCCAGCTGACAGAGATCAGCTCCCCTGGAGAACATGGCTGCTTTGAATGGTGAGCTCTATGGCATGGTACCATGCTGAGGCCCCTCCCCAAACCCCGCCCTCTCCTGGATCCACCCCCAGAGTCTCCTGGTATTTTCCAACCCAGACCTGGCATCCCTAGCTGCAGCGCATATATTCCCACACTGATTTGGCAGCTTTATTTCAAGTGAAAGTTCTAACTCAACTGTATTAGCAGACTCCACCCAGCAGCTTCCTTTTCTAACCGCCTTGGCAAAGGGGCATGGCATAATGTAAGGTTGCCAACCTCCAGGTGGTGGCTGGAGATCTCTCAGAATTCTGTAGGATCTCCAAACTATAGAGAGATCCCTTGGAGAAAACAGCTGATTTGGGAAGTGGACTCTATGGCAATATACCCGGCTAGGGTTGCCACCCCACCAGCCACTGATGGGGATTGAGGGGTTGCCAACCTCCAGGTGGTTGCTGGAGATCTCCTGGGATTACAACTGATCTCCAGGCAACAGAGATTGGTTTACCTGGAGAAAATGGCAGCTTTGGAAAGTGGGCTCTATGGCATTATATCCCATTGAAGTCCCTCCCCTCCCCAAACCCTGCCCTCCTCAGGCTCCATCTCCAAAATCTCTAGGTATTTCCCAACCTGGAGCTGGCAACCTTACCCTTGGCCCTACTCCCTGGACATTGGCTCAAATCGGGGTTCAGCCCCACCACTTCCTGAACACGATGAAAGCCTCCTGCCTGGGCTTTAAAGGTGGGCCCAGCCTCCCTCCTCCATCTCCTTCTAACCCTGGCCCTTACTGGCTGTTGGCCTGTCCATGTTTTCCTCTCTAGAGTGGTGAGGCCACTACCTACTTGGGGGCTGTCACTGCCTGCCCTGCTGGGCTGGCCACTATTGATGGATACCCTGTTGCCTCTTGGTGTAGTGGTTAAGTGTACGGACTCTAATCTGGGAGAACTGGGTTTGATTCCCCATTTGCAGCTGCTGGATTACTTTCGGCAAGCCATAGTTCTGTCAGAGCTGTTCTCTCAAGGACAGTTCTCTCAGAGCTCTCTCAGCCCCACCTACCTCACAGGGTGTCTGTTGTGGGGAGAGGAAGGGAAGGAGATTGTAAACTGCTCTAAGACTCTGAGTGAAGGGTGGGGTATAAATCCAATCTCCCCCCACCCACCATGGATGAAATGTAGGGTTGCCAGGTCTGGGTTGGAAAATATCTGGAGATTTGGAGGGTAGATCCAGGAGAGGGCGGGATTTTGGGAGAGGAGGGGCCTCAGCATGGTGCAATGCCATAGAGTCTACCCTTCCAAGTAGCCATTTTCTCCAGGTAGACTGGAGTCCCATAGCACCTTAGAAACCAACAAGATTTCCAGGGCATAACCTTTCAAGAGTCAAAGCTGCCCTCATCAGAGAGCTCTGACTCTTGAAGGGTTATACCCTGAAACCTTGTTGGTCTCTAAAGTGCTGCTGGACTTGAATCTGACTGTTCTACAGCAATATGGCTACCCTCTGAAACGATTTTCTCCAGGGGAACTGATCTCTGTCACTTAGAGATCAGTTCTAATTCTGGGAGATCTCCAGGCCCCACCTGTTTTAAAAAAAATATTCACCAAGTCCCTCAGGCTGGACAGTGTGTCCCACTTCACCAGTCACACCCTCCCTTTATCCTTTCCAGGAGTTTCAAATGAATAGCGGAGATACATTCTTGGGATCATGTTTTGCTCACAGATAATATAATCACCAGGGTAGCTTTACTAATGTTTATAGATCATGGATAGCCCAGGCTAGCCTGATCTCATCAAATCTCAGAAGCTAAGTGTTGCCCCTGGTTAGAACTTGGATGGGAGACCACCAAGGAAGTCCAGGGGCTGCCGGCCACACAGAGGAGGAGGAGATTAGATTCATACCCCACCCTTCACTACCCAAAGATGTCTCAGAGCGGCTTACAAACCCCTTCCCCTCCCCACTAGGGTTGCCAGGTCTGGGTTGGAAAATACCTGGAGACTTTGGGGGGTGGAGCCAGGAGAGGGCGGGGTTTGGGGATGGGAAGGGCCTCAGCATAGTACCATGCCATAGAGTCCACCCTTCAAAGCAGCCATTTTCTCCAGGTTAGCTGATCTCTGTCAGCTGGAGAGCAGTTGAAAAAGCGGGAGATCCTCAGGCCCCACCGGGAGGTTGGCAACCCTACTCCCCACAACAGACACCCTGAGGTAGGTGGGGCTGAGAGAGCTCTTGACAGAAACTGCTCTTTTTTTTCCAAGAACAGCTCGTATCAGAACTACGGCTTGCCCAAGGTCATCCAGCCAGGTGCAAGTGGAGGAGTGGGGGATCAAACCTGGTTCTCCCAGATTAGAGTCCATGCACTTAACCACCACACCAAACTGGCTCTCTGGAGAACAGGCCTACCCACCCTATTCCACTATGAAGAACAGGCCTACCCACCCCATTCCACTATATTGGTAGACCTGGCCTGTGGAGGTCTACCCACCTCATTCCAGAGGCAGGCAATGGCAAACCACCTCTGTTTGTCTCTTGAACTAAAAACCTATGCAATTGCCATAGATCAACTGTGACTTGATGGCACTTTTCACCATTCTATGATCCCCAGACAGATTTTAATACAGAAGATAAACTCACAGGGATCCAAGAGAAACCCCCCCACACACACACACACCCCATACACAGACAAAATAACAAATTTACTGAACCGGTAAGCGTGACTGGGTCTTCCCCAACGCTGTTCAGAGCTTAAGGTTGGGAAGAGAGGTGGGTCTTGAGAGCAAGCGTGTTTAAAATTCAATATCGTTGATAGGTTCAGTCTTGTAAACATAGAAAAGATAGACTCTTGACTGTTTTTGAGAGGAACAGTACTCAGACCCTGCCTGTCTATCAAACGCCTAGTCCCTTCTGGACTCCCTGTTTGTAGATCTTGATTGGAAATGGCAAGCTTGGGTAGCCTTAGAATGAAAAAAAAAAAAAGTGGTCATTTTGCTGCGTTGTCCAACTCACTGCGTGCTGCCCTGAGTAGAGTGGCCAGCGAAACAAGCAGAAGACTGCCTCATCAATTGTAGAGGTTATTTCAACCCACATCTGGGCACGGGACAGATTTCAAGTGAATTGATTCCCTGACGCAGCTTGTGATCACCTTTCAGACTGGAGGTCCTTCCCTTAGTCCCTCTCCTTCTGTCACTTGAATTAAACAGTTAACGGATAATGTCATATAATGATAATGGGTCAAGCTACAGTACTGCAGTTAATGAGCAGCCACTCCTCCAGAGGTGGGGGGGAGGAATTCAGAGGGAATACATACGTTAGATTATTTGCATGTAGATGTGTAACAGTGCCCTCTGGTGGGATGTTCCCAACTGTTCTGACTTCTTCTTTTATGCTGCTATATATGCTGCAGTCCTGCCTGTCAAAAACGTCTGCTTGCTGCTTTTGTGTACTTCTGTTTGCCAAAGATGTTTGCTGACCAGTTAACTACATTCATCATAAACTGCCATAGCACTGTTGTAATTTATATTTGTTATATGAAGTTTTGCTAGGCCCAAACAATAAGAACCACAAAAGACCACTGTAAGTGATTATAATGATACCTTTAGCAGGACTGAACAGCTTCACCCTACCATGCCAAGCACAGTCTACCTATGGCAAATCCATCAGGTGTTCAATCAGATTCTGATTTTTGCCCCCCGCTTGTGACTGCACAGAGAGGTCGTCTCTTGAAAAGTCAGGCAAAAGATAACTCAGGCTGAGTCACTTAAGCAAACGTGGGTCACCTGCTGTGCAAATAGCCGTGCAATCCTAAAATGAGCTACACCTTTCTAACTCAGTTGAAATCAATGGGCTTAGACAGTGTAACTCTGTTTAGGATTGCACTGTAGGTTCTAGTAAACCTTAGGTATGCAACACTGCCGTCAAAAGCAGAGCTACATCTTTCTACACCCGTTGCTTTCAATGGACTTAGAAGGATATAACTCCGCATAGCGAGGCACTGTAAAACCCTGTTTTCAAAAAGTAGAGAAACACTCTTGTAGCTCTGCAGAGCACATGCTGGCTATGATCCAAAGAACTGTTTTAGGTTAATGCAAGCACCTGTGTATGCCCAGTGAAATTTTGGTTAGATCACAGATCATGTTTAAACTTTATTTCCATCTCAAAAAGCATTTTGTCAGCTCCCAAGTGCGGAGTATTAGTTGCATGATTATTCTGACTGTGGCTATTATCTTTGTTGTCTATTGCACTCTGGTTACTGTCAAGCCATTTCTTCAGGGTTTTGTGCATGAAAAAAGCCTCAACCACTCTTCTAGAAGCAGAACAGCACAACCATGATAATGGCGCAACTGTCACAGGCACTTTTTTGGAAAATGTCACATAATTGATTACAAAGGGACACTGGGACACGAGCTCTCTTGTGCCCAGGAGTTTAGAACATTTTTTTAAAAAATTAATTCTGTAAAGGGTATCTGTTTACCTATTGTACCACGAGAATGTTTATTCAGCCCATTACTAATATTTCACTCACAATAATGCACAGCTGTTTTTGTTTGTTTTTCTCTGAGAGTTGTGTGACCTCCCTCCATTTCACAATGACAGTACACCTCATTTAAAAAACAGGGGTGGGTAGATAGAATATTCCAGTCACCACACTGCTGAGTTATCTAGGGGAGGGGCCAGTGCTCAGGGGGGTTTTCTAGGGGAGGGGCAGAGCATCTTCTGGGCATGCAGAAGGTCCCAGGTTCTATCCCTGACATCTCCAGTTAAATGGGCCAGATTGGAAGTGATGTGAAAGACCTCTACCTAAAACTCTGGAGAGATTCTGACAGGCCGCTAAAAGGCCAGACGAGGCTATAAATAAGTATATGGTTGCAGCTTTTTGTGCTCCCACAAGTGTGAGCTGATCTGGTGACAAGGGAAGCCACAAAGCTTAGAGACCAATTAGTAGGTAAAGCCTTCCCTTGCTTATTCTGCACTTCACATGGAAACGAAAGTGTTGGAGAGAAGGGCTCAGAGGCAGAGCATCTCCTTGGCATGCAGAAGGTCCCAGGTTCAGTCCCCAGCATCTCTGGTTAAAGGATCTGGCAGTAGGTGATGTGTGAAAGACCTCTTTGCCTTAGATCCTAGAGAGCCACTGCCAGTCTGAGTAGACAATACAGATTGTGATGGATCAGTGGTCTGATTTAGTACGTCAGCTTCATCCATTCATGTGGTTAATATCACATAGGAAACAATGAGTCCCTAGTCAAACCACTTTCAGTTACGGTTCCCCGAGAGTGGCAGATATTTTCTGGACCTGAAATGGCAGCCCCCAGAATGGAGTGACATTCCTTGGGAGTAGGAGAAGTGCTCTGGAACTGGAGTGACACCCCCTAGAGTGGAATGACAGCCCCTGGAAGTAGTGGAAGTGTTCTGTGTCTGAACAGGTCTCAGAGTGGAATGACAGCCCCCACTGATATATTTATTTATTTCACTGGTACCCCGTCTTTCTTCCCAGCAGGGACTCAAAGTGGAAAGGGCCCCCAGTTATACTCTCTTGCCCGGGGCCTACAAAAACCTGGAACTGTGTTTGGATCGCATAGTAGTTAGAGTGTTGTACTGGAACCATGGAGTAGGGATGCCAGCCTCCATATGGGACTGGGTGTGTGTGTGCAAATCCCCAGAAATTACAGTCCATCTCCAGACTACAGAGATCAGTTCCCTTGGAGACAACGGATGCTTTGGAGGGTGGACTTTATGGCATTGTACCCCACCGAGGTCCCTCCCCAGGCTCCACTCCCAAATGTCCAGGAGTTTCCCAACCTGGAGCTGGCAACTCTATCCCCCCATCCCCCACCAGTGGCCGGGGGGACCTGGCCACCCTACTGTGGAGTCTTGAGTTCAAACCCCCAGTCTGCCTTAAGTGACGCTTGGATCAGATACTAACCTACCCTATAGGGTGAGGAGTGGAAGTGTAACTGCCTCTGCTGCGTTGAGCTCCTTGGAGGATAAAAATAAAGGAAATACTGCAACTACTTATTGACCGTCCCAGCAACAAATTGTCTTGCAATGGGCCTGGGGGCTTTCAAAGCAAAGTATTGTAGCTTTCAGTGAAAGCATCTACATTCTTCTGTGATTGTGGTCCATCACCTTACTATATGACATTGCTTTATAACATTGCTACAAAAGAGCCTCCTAGATAGGCTTGCCAGGTCCCCTCGCTGTTGCACTGGGGGGATTTGGGGTGTGTTCCTGGGGTGGGCAGCACATTGTGTGCTACGCTCTGATTTTGGGGCAAAACTCTATGGGGTTTTTGCCTTCAAAACCATAGAGTTTGCCCAAAAACCAGAGCATCGCTATGCAACGTCCCTGTTTGGTGGTGTGGTTTCCCCTGCTGGCCACCTGGCTGGTGGCGGATCGAAGCCCCCAAAAGCGGTGGACCGGGGGGCTGGCAACCCTACTCTTGGAACAAACATACTTCTGCAGCTGAGTGCTGCTAGTGATGCAACGGAAACCAGATCCCAAGAAAACTCTGGTTGTAAAATTCTTTTTCAGCTGGGCATTTCTACGAACCTTTTCTATCTTCCTGGATGTTGCACTGTCTTGGAGCAAAATTAATCTTGTGCCATATTTTTTTGCTTGATCTCTGGTTTCTGGGTAGTAGGGTTTTCCCACATCACCATCACAGTCTGGCCTTGTAAAAGAAGTGTAGTATATAAAAAATGCATGAAGACGACTATGTTTCCAGAAAAAACGAAGCTGCGCTAGTCAAGGGTTCAGAAAAGAAAATGGAACAAGAAATATTACATCCATCTTAAGTGGCAAAGAGATACATGTAGACAAAAAGTTGACTTGCTACTATGCTTCATTCATTATGTTCTTATGATGTTCAGGTAGGGGAGACCTAACTATATGTGGAAAGTACATTCAAATGGACATCATTTATGTCAGGGGTCCCCAACCTTTTTTTAGCTCACGGGCGCCTTTGGAATTCTGACACTGAACGGTGGGCACAGCCACAAAATGGCTGCCACAAACTGACTACTGCAAGAGGCAGAGCCAGTCATAAAATGGCTGCTGCACACCAAAACCTACCCTTTGCCACTTGACTCAAACTTTGTTCTGCTGCTTCTGACCAGCATGGCTACCCACCTGGATTTATCTTCAATTACATAGTGAAAATCATTGTGCTCTGCTGGCTGGCAGCTGCTGTTAAAGCAACATTTAAAAAAATCTGCATAGCCAATCAAATCTCTAACGGCCAGTCAGAAACCTTCCTGGGCATTTTGCTTTTTTTTGAAAACGTGGATTTATTCTCGATGCTTGGGGATCCAACAAGCTGGCAACTCTATCCCCCCATCCCCCACCAGTGGCCGGGGGGACCTGGCCACCCTACTGTGGAGTCTTGAGTTCAAACCCCCAGTCTGCCTTAAGTGACGCTTGGATCAGATACTAACCTACCCTATAGGGTGAGGAGTGGAAGTGTAACTGCCTCTGCTGCGTTGAGCTCCTTGGAGGATAAAAATAAAGGAAATACTGCAACTACTTATTGACCGTCCCAGCAACAAATTGTCTTGCAATGGGCCTGGGGGCTTTCAAAGCAAAGTATTGTAGCTTTCAGTGAAAGCATCTACATTCTTCTGTGATTGTGGTCCATCACCTTACTATATGACATTGCTTTATAACATTGCTACAAAAGAGCCTCCTAGATAGGCTTGCCAGGTCCCCTCGCTGTTGCACTGGGGGGATTTGGGGTGTGTTCCTGGGGTGGGCAGCACATTGTGTGCTACGCTCTGATTTTGGGGCAAAACTCTATGGGGTTTTTGCCTTCAAAACCATAGAGTTTGCCCAAAAACCAGAGCATCGCTATGCAACGTCCCTGTTTGGTGGTGTGGTTTCCCCTGCTGGCCACCTGGCTGGTGGCGGATCGAAGCCCCCAAAAGCGGTGGACCGGGGGGCTGGCAACCCTACTCTTGGAACAAACATACTTCTGCAGCTGAGTGCTGCTAGTGATGCAACGGAAACCAGATCCCAAGAAAACTCTGGTTGTAAAATTCTTTTTCAGCTGGGCATTTCTACGAACCTTTTCTATCTTCCTGGATGTTGCACTGTCTTGGAGCAAAATTAATCTTGTGCCATATTTTTTTGCTTGATCTCTGGTTTCTGGGTAGTAGGGTTTTCCCACATCACCATCACAGTCTGGCCTTGTAAAAGAAGTGTAGTATATAAAAAATGCATGAAGACGACTATGTTTCCAGAAAAAACGAAGCTGCGCTAGTCAAGGGTTCAGAAAAGAAAATGGAACAAGAAATATTACATCCATCTTAAGTGGCAAAGAGATACATGTAGACAAAAAGTTGACTTGCTACTATGCTTCATTCATTATGTTCTTATGATGTTCAGGTAGGGGAGACCTAACTATATGTGGAAAGTACATTCAAATGGACATCATTTATGTCAGGGGTCCCCAACCTTTTTTTAGCTCACGGGCGCCTTTGGAATTCTGACACTGAACGGTGGGCACAGCCACAAAATGGCTGCCACAAACTGACTACTGCAAGAGGCAGAGCCAGTCATAAAATGGCTGCTGCACACCAAAACCTACCCTTTGCCACTTGACTCAAACTTTGTTCTGCTGCTTCTGACCAGCATGGCTACCCACCTGGATTTATCTTCAATTACATAGTGAAAATCATTGTGCTCTGCTGGCTGGCAGCTGCTGTTAAAGCAACATTTAAAAAAATCTGCATAGCCAATCAAATCTCTAACGGCCAGTCAGAAACCTTCCTGGGCAGAAGTCTCACCCACTTTCTAACAACACTTGGCGGGTACCAGGAAAGGTGTTGGCAGGCACCGTGGCCCCTCGTTGGGGATCCTTGGTTTATATAGTCATACAACTATAAGGATATTATTGTATGTTTGGAAACTGTGCATTCTCTTCTCAGTGGAACCAATTCACGTACACACTGCCTCTGGAACCACTCTCGCCACTCAGAGAAATGGAGAGCATGTAACTTTATTAAAACAAGAATGGTTTTGAGACCACCTAAATTACTCCAGGTGATGCCTGGAGATCTCCTGGAAGTACCGCTGATCTCCAGACTACAGAGATCAGTTGCCCCGGAGAAAGGGGCTCCCTTGGCGAGTGAACTCTATGGTATTATATCCTGATGAGGTTTCTCTCCATCCCAGTCCCTGCCCTCCCCAGGCTCCACCACCAAATCTCCAGGAATTTACCAATCTGGAGTTAAGAACATAAGAGACACCAATGTTGGATCAGGCCAAAGGCCCATCCAGCCCAACACTCTGTGCCACACAGTGGCCAGAAATACCAGTGCCATCAGGAGGTCCACCAGTGGGGCCAGGACATTAGAAGCCCTCCCACTGTTGACCCCCCCAAGCACCAAGAAGACAGAGCATCACTTGCCCCAGAGCCCCTATCTATACCTTGTGGTTAATAGCCACCGATGGACCTCTGCTTCATATGCTTATCTAATTCCCTTTTGAAGCCGTCCATGCTTGTAGCCGCCACCACTTCCTGTGGCAGTGAATTCCATGTGTTAATCATTATTTGGGTGGAGAAGTACTTCCTTTTATCCATTCTAACCCAACCGCTTAGCAATTTCATTGAGTGCCCACGAGTTCTTGTATTGTGAGAAAGGGAGAAAAGTACCTCTTTCTCTACCTGCTCTATCCCATGCATAATCTTATAAACCTCAATCATGTCTCTCCTCAGTCATCGTTTCTCCAAGCTAAAGAGCCCTAAGCGCTTTAACCTTTCCTCATAGGTCAAGTGTTCCAACCCTTTTATCATTCGAGTTGCCCTTTTCTGCACTTTTTCCAAAGCTATAATATCCTTTTTAAGGTGTGGTGACCAGAACTGCACACAGTATTCCAAATGAGGTGGCACCATTGATTTATACAGGGGCATTATGATATTGGCTGATCTGTTTTCAATACCCTTCCTAATAATCCCCAGCATAGCATTGGCCTTCTTTATTGCAGTCACACACTGTCTCAACATTTTCAGTGAGTTATCTACTACAACTCCAAGATCTCTCTCTTGATCAGTCTCTGCCAGTTCAGACCCCATCAATGTGTATTTATATTTAGGATTTTTGGCTCCAATGTGCATCACCTTGCACTTGGCCACATTGAACCCCATTTGCCATGTTGACACCCACTCGCCCATCTTTGACAGATCCCTTTGGAGTGCCTCACCACCCTGAACAACTTCGTATCATCCGCAAATTTAGCCACTTCACTGCTTACTCCCAACTCCAAATCATTAATGAACAAGTTAAAAAGCAGTGGACCAAGTACTGATCCCTGCGGTACCCCACTGCTTACCACCCTCCACTGAGAAAATTGCCCATTTATACTCACTCTCTGTTTTCTATTAATTAGCCAGTTTTTGATCCATAAAAGGACTTGTCCTTTTATCCCATGATTTTTGAGCTTACTTAGGAGCCTTTGATCAGGAACTTTATCAAAAGCTTTCTGGAAGTCAAGGTAAACAATATCTATTGGATCCCCCTTGTCCACATGTTTGTTCACCCCCTCAAAGAACACTAACAGGTTAGTGAGACAAGATATTCCCTTACAGAACCCATGCTGAGTCTGCCTCAATAGGTTTTGTTCATCTATGTGCCTGCTAATTCTTTCCTTAATAATGGTTTCCACCAATTTACCCGGTATCGACGTCAGACTGACTGGCCTGTAATTTCCCGGATCTCCTCTGGAACCCTTTTAAAAAATGGGAGTGACATTAGCTACCTTCCAGTCCTCAGGAATGGAGGCAGATTTTAAGGAAAGATTACATATTTTTGTCAGGAGATCCACAAGTACACATTTGAGTTCTTTCAGAACTCTCGGATGTATGCCATCTGGGCCTGGTGATTTATCAGTTTTTAAGTTGTCTATCAGTTTTAGGACCTCCTATCAGTTTTAGGAGTTGGCAACTGGTGGGCTTTTGAGACAAACCTGGTCCCCTATTTGTCCCTTTTTAACTCTCTACGTCAAGGGCAAAGTTGGGGTGTAGACAAGAAGCATCTTTGGTAATGGAATTTGACAGGCTCCTTTTGGAGCAGGACTTTGGCCTGTCAACCCCATTCTCTTGCCAAAGAGGCGTTTGGGCTTACCAGGGTCCTACCACTACAGTTTTCGAAACACGGAGGGAGCCTTTTGAAGGCGATAGGAGCACTGGCTAAAGAAAGAGCAAGCTTGCTTCCCTTTCCTGGCCCATTTTTGTGCGAGTGCTGATATCTGGACAAACAAGACTATTATCCTCTTCTCTCCCCTACAATTCAGCACCACTTGGCTTGATTCTATGGGCCATATGCCAGTTGCTGGGTTGATTAATGATCCTTGAAGCCAGTGAAGCAACCAATTAAAAAATTGGCTTGTGTGTGGTGCCATATTTGAAAAATTCAAACTTTTTGAAGTAGCCCCTAATCCTTTCTCGTTCCCTTCATTATCCTGGACCCATGGCGGGGGGAGAAAGTGTACTTACCAAACAAATTGTTTTTCCTTTATTCTGTCACAGTGCCACGAAGACATCCCATTTAGCAACATTTTGTGGCCACAGCAATGGATAAACCCCACTATCCAAAGAACTTATTTGCCGGAGCAGGAAGCCTGTAGTGAGGAGATGAAAACCATCATCACCATTTTTGCACCTTTGATTTAGAAAGGTTCCTATTGCTACAGGTAGGCTTGCCAACTGCCAGCTGGGGCCTGGAGATCTCCCAGAATTACATCTGATCTCCGGACTACAGTGATCGGTTCCCCCGGAGGAAATGGCAGTTTCAGAGGGCAGACCCTATAGCAGCAGTCCCTCCCCTCCCCAAAGTTTATCCTCCCCAGGGCTGCCATGCTGCAGCTAGCAACTGCTGGGAGAAATTTGGGGACGGTGCCTGGCATGCCAACATCATGCTGGCATGCTGACATCACTTTCAGCAAAAACTCAGAAATGATGTCTTTAGACACTCTAGCATTTACACCAACTTGTATGGTTTAGCCATAGAGTTTTTGCAAATGCTAGAGTGTCTACTATATGACTTTCAGGTTTTGCTTGAAATTACATCAGTGTGCTGCTGCAATAATGGCATGTGCTCCATCCCCCCCCCCACGCACACACCTGAGGTGCTGGCAGGCAAACAGCAGGGATGCCAGGAGGTCTCCCGCTATACCAGAAGGCCTACCAGGCACCATCCCTATAAAGTACGGAGACTGAGGCATAGCGTAGTGATTTCAGCTCATACTTTATTCGTACTTGGAGAACTTGAGATGGAGTAGCCGGGCCAGAGGCCAGCTTATATCCCCATAGCAAACCACACCCAAACACCCACCCACACCCATGATAGGATTATTTACAGTGCACCCAAGTCCCATAGGTCAATTCTCGGATCCTAGCCGTCCGATAGGTGTGCCCTAGGATCCGTTCAGGCTATTGTCTCTGGAAGCGAAGCTTGGGCCATTCGCATGGCCATGTGCGAACCTGACCGCGTGCGCTGTTTCTTTGGGTACAGAACACCCCCAAAATCTCCAGGAATTTCCCAAGCTGGAGTTGGGAACCCTAAACAACAGTGCTCCCATCGTACAGCTACTTTCCCTCAATCAGTAGTCAATCAAAGCAGCACCCTAAAGCAAGCAAAACAATCTTTAATCAATTGGTAGCCTTACTAAAAATACCCATAGGCTATCGTTTTTTTAGCTTCACTTCCTTTTCAAGTTGACAATGGACACTTTGTTACATCTTGGTGAGTATTGCAACAGTGATTCATAAGCATGTATTGCCATGAATACTGATAAGGGGCATGTTGCAAACCCTTAGGGGGAAGAGACTGAGTGGGAGCAGATCTACCTTTAAAAACAAATTGTGTAAAAATTTATACTTCCAACTATGGGTGTATCCTTCTAACATGTCTCGTGATATTTGGCCAGCCCTGTATTCTTCCACTTTGCAAAGAAACAAACAACAGAATAGAATAATTGCTGATACCCCCCCTTTTTTTGCTTTCAAGTCACAGCTGAGTTATGACGACCCTGTAGGGTTTTCAAGGCAAGAGACATTCAGAGATGGTTTGCCATTACCTACTTCTGTGCAGCACCCCCAGTCTTCATTCAAGGTCTCCCATCCAAATATTAACCAGGGTCAATTCTGCTTAGCTGCCAGGATCTGACAAGACTGCACTAGCCTGCGGTATCCAGGTCAGGGTGCTGACCGTCCTGCCTCCCAGGACAGTTAATAATAGTGATCTACTCAAACTGGGTGATTTGCCCTACAGTTATTTTTTTTTTTACTGCAAACTGTGATCCATTTGAGTTCCTCAAGGATCAAAAAAGTGGCAGAATGCCTTGAGGTTTTCTTCACACATTTTTTATTTGTATACATAAATGTTTTATGTGTATACCTAAAAGTATAATTCATGCATGCCTGCAACCCATTTTTGAAACAAATACATGTACCAGGGCGCTGTGATTGGCTGAGGTACACTCTTACATGGGTGTATGATGGCAAACACAGAATTCCTGTTATACAATGCATGAAATTGCTCTCGCACTATTCTCGACATTATACAGATGGTAGACTAAAGCGATAAGTTTCTGAACTGTATCACATTAGACTTCGGGAAGTCATATTTTTTGTAGGCTCCCCACGCAAAAAGTTCCCCGCATACAGTAAACTGGCAGATTAGCATAGCTGAGATCGACTGCATACAGGAAGCATATTATATGGGAAGAAGCAATAAAAAATATGACCCTCAACCGGCCTTCTTAAGAGGTCTACTCCAGAACGACCCTCTCAGGCATCCAACTCATTTTGCATAATCCCTAGCTCTGTCCCAGAGTTTAACCCCAGCTACCATTCAGGAGTATTGGCACAGATGGCATTTCCCTCAATTAATACAAAAGAGAAAATTACATAGTCTACATATACCATTGTCCTGACCTGAATAGCCCAGGCTAGCCTAATCTCATCAGATCTCAGATGCTAAACCATGTTGGACCTGGTCGGTATTGGATGGGAGACCACCAAGGAAGTGAAGGGTTGCTACACAGAGGCAGGCCATGGTAAACCACCTCTAAACATCTCTTGCCTTGAACACCCTATGAGCAGGGCTATTTTTGGGCAGGAACGCACAGGAACGGAGTTCCGGCTGGCTCCCAAGTTGGGCACACCCAGCAGGAACTCATTAGCATAATAGGCCACACCCAACAGCAGAAACTCATTAGGATTGGCTACATTAGGGGTGTGTGGCCTAACATGCAAAGAAGTTCCTGCTACAAAAAAAGCTCTGGGTAACACGTGGGTGCAGCCTAATATACTAATGAGTGGTGCTGTCAGGGGTGTGGCCTAATATGTTAATGACTTTCTGCTATTGGGTGTGGCCTATTATTTATTTATTTATTTTATTTATTTATCCTTCGGCTTGATATACCGCCCTAACCCCCGTAGGGGTCTCTGGGCAGTTTACAGTTCTTGGGTGCTAATCACCTATATCGACCCTAACTACGGCCACACACATTGGTACAAGGGGGGGGGGGAATTCCATGTCCTTTTCGGCTCCGCGCGCCTCCGGATGACATCACTCAGCCTCTGTCGACGGCAGCCGCCTTGTTCTTTCACTGCTGGCCACCAGGGATCAGCCAGGCTCTGCTCGCCGCCGCTTGCCGCCTCTCAGCGTTGCGCTGCGTCCTCCAATCGCCACCGCCATTGCTCCGCTGCCGCCGCTGTTCTCGCCGTCGCTATCGCCGCCATTGCTGCCAGTGCCGCTTCTTCTCCACACACCTCCGTAGACGGAGGAGGGTGCCCCCCACCCTACTAAGGGTGGGTACCCATTTATCTACTCGCCGATAGATAGTTACTTGGCTTTCGAACCGCTGGGTGCTAATGAGTTCCTGCTGGGCTTTTTCTACAAAAAAAAGTCCTGCCTATGAGGTTGCCATAAATTGGCTGCAACTGGATGGTGCTTTAAACAAAAGCTGGATTTGGCCCAGGCTAGCCTGATACCGTCAGATCAAAGCTAAGCAGAGCTGGCCCTGGTTATTATTTGGAAGGGAGACCGCCAAGGAATTCCAGGGTCACTACGCAGAGGCAGGCAATGGCAAATCACCTCTGAATATTTCTTGCCTTGAAAACCCGACGGGGTTACCATAAGTAAGCTGTGACTTGATGCCCCTTTACATGCACACATACACCATTCTTGGCATGTGTGCTGGTACAGCCTACCACACACTCCATGCATGAGTTAATGGGGCAAAATAAATACTTGTGTCTACAGATTTTTCCTCTATGCCTGGGTACGTTTGTGTCAGAAAATATCACATATGAAGTGCAGTGGACCTCAATGAGCAATCAGTGGGAGGACTGAACACTTATGGAAAAGTTTTTTTAAAATAAAAAAAAATCAAGAACTAGGGATCTTAACAGCCAGCGGTTTTCAACAGGCAGCTGACAGCAAAAGTCTCATCTTAATCTTTTTGTGAGAATTTATTTTCCCTGGTGTGCCTTGGGTGCCTCTGGAGTGTTTGTCAGTCACTCCTCTGCAGTCTGATTTTTTTTTTCTTTGTCATTTTCAAGGGAGACTGTGTGGCTTTAAGATGTTTACTGTCAGATGGAATTTGCAGGCACATCACCCTGCCTGATGGCTGCAGCCAGACACAAGGATTTCCTAAGGAGAAACTTCTACCTAAAATGAGCAAGGCTTCTCTCCCCCCCCCGCCCCTTTTTGGCTGCTCCCTGGCACACTGCCAACCCTGTTGAGTTTCATTATCACTGCAATTTAATCTTGCAAAAATAACTTTCACTGGAAATGCAGACAGCCTCTGGTGTCTTGACTGCAGAATAACTCAGGGTTTGGGGGGGGGGACAAACGGTTTGGGAAGATCTCATTGATGCCTCTGTAATATGGGTGTGTGTGTGGGGGGGTTCAATCGAAATAACAGAATAAAAACATTCAGAATACACTCTAGGGTTGCCAGCTCCAGGTTGGGAAATACCTGGAGATTTTTGGGGTGGAGTTTGAGGAGGGCAGGGTTTGGGGAAGGGAGGAACGTCACTGGGGTATATAGCCATAGAGTCCACCTTGCAAAGCAGCCATTTTCTCCAGGTGAACTGAGCTCTGTCACCTGGGGATCAGTTGTAATCCCAGACGATCTCCAGCTTCCACCTGGAGGTTGGCAACCCTAACTATCATAGCCTTTCTGTGCCACTGATGCCATCCATGATGAGCTTACAACAATTAAAGGAAACCGATGAATAGTGTAGACCATATATGAAATTTAGCAACAAATAAAGCTCCAAGATATTCCAGTTCTTCAACAATTCTTGTTATTTAAATATTCTTATTTCAATCTACTATTCAACACAATTGGTACACAGACGAGTTAAGAACTTAAAGGAAACTAAACATTCCCAGAATAAACCTCACTGTTCCAAAATGGGGGAAAGGAGAGCTGTCAGTTGGCCAATGCCATCCTGTTAAGTCACTAAATGGTGCCTTTTAACTGTGGCCAACTTTTTTTAACAGTTGGGTTCAACAGCCTTCCACCCAGGGCAGGCAGCACATACATATTCAGACAGGTGGGGGGGGGGGAACAGAGCACAGGATGAGACTGGGCCCTTCGGTTCTCTTTGATGGACAGGCTCCTATGGGGACATTTTGTTCTCTGCAGCCTCCGTCATAGATAGGATGGAATCAGCAGCACTCATTGAGTAGTCCATGTGACCCAAGAACTGATGTCAGCACTCAAGAATTCTGGGGGGGGAACGGTTCCTGGCTTTTGTTTTTGTTTTTTGTGGGAAATTTCAAGTATTGTCTGTTCAGGGCTAAAGTGCTAAAGTCAGAGCCACTGCGCTGGACTTGAATCTGTGAGCGCTGCATTCATGATGCAACCCTGCAGTGCACCCTTGGGAAGTCACTGTCATTGGGTTGCCGACCTCCAGGTGAGGACTGGAGATCTCCTGGAATTACTGCTGATCTCCAGACCAGAGAGAGGAGTACCCCTGTAGAAAGTGACAGCTTAAGAAGGTGGCCTGTGTGACCTCACATCCCAGCTCAGCTCTTTCCTCTCCCCAAACTGCACCCTCCCCAGGCTCTACCCCCAAACCTCCAGGAACTTCCCAAACCAGAGGTGGCAACCGCACACTGTGAGATGGTTCTCTTGCCCCTTGATAACTACCAGCCCGATATGTGAACTCTCTGTATTAGGCAGTAGTTTGCAAGTTTATCTCAGGAATGAGGGGATAAGTTCTGTCTATAGTGGTCAGTATGTAATAGCTCACTCTTGTACACACAGAGAAGTTGCCTGTTGATGAAACAGGCATTATGTAATGAACGCACATCCACTAACAGGCTCTGTAGTCACACTTCCACATTGGCAAATCAGAGTGGTACTAAGCTAGTGCATAGGGTTGTTATGAACAAACCTGTTATGAAAAGAGTGTGCCTTGACATGAAAGCTCATACCTTGAATAAACCTTTGTTGGTCTTAAAGGTGCCCCTGGACTCTAAATGTGTTCTACAATAAAGTACTGTATGGGAAATGATGTGTGTCTTAAGAGCTCTTTCCAACATTTCATTCGCCCCCCCCTCCCCATTTGTGCTTTGAAGCAAGGAGAAATTGGCTGCAGACGTGCAAGGAGTAATTGGCAGCAGATGAGACATAAGCAAAGAAACTCTCTGGAGTTTTGCAGGGAATATATGACATGCCGTATCTCTCTGACCAGTCCTCCAGACAAAGATGTATGCCTCTGTACCCCTTGTTAGCAGCTTCCCACGCAAGGGTTTTCACAACATGGAAGGAAACAGAATGCGGCAAGTATCCCTAACTCAAGCAAATAGATGGCTTGTTTTGTTGGGTTTCAGTTTTAAAAATGGATAACGCTAATATACCAAGTCCCACAATACCCTGCCAGAGAAGCATGATGAACTTGGTTGCCATGGAAATGGTTCTGAGTAGAAGAGCAATTCAAAGCTGTCTAAGAAGAACATTTAGGCTGCAATCCTGTACACACTTACCTGGGAGTATGCCCTATTGAACACAGTGGGGCTTATTTCTGAGTAAACATACACAAGGTTGCGCCGTTGGTATAGTGCATTGATATAGTTGATATCGTGCATATATAGCATAGTTAACGTACCAGATGCAATGTGAGAAATTTGTGATGTATCATGTTGAATCGCAAGGTACAGTTACGTAAGCTTGCTATCGTGTGCCCAAGATATCTCCCCCTCACCACCACCATGTTTCATAAATGCTTTAATGGTCTGAGGAGACCAAAGAACAAAAGGGCAACTATAAAGTGTAGTGGCAACTATAAAGTGTCAGAGGTCATCAGTTGTCCCCAAATAAAGTTTCATTAGCAAAGTATAAAGTACTGAGGCTGATGCGTTGCAGAGTGATTACAGCTCATACTTTATGAGTTCCGTTCAAATCTTGAGATGTTTTAGCCGGCTCGCAGGCCGGCTTATATTCCCAAATCACACACACACACCCACACACCCCTGATAGGGTATTTACAATGCACCCCTAGACCCATAGGTCCCTTCTAGGATCCTAGCCTCCCGATAGGTGTGCGCTAGGATCCGTTCTTGGTATTGTCTTAGGAGACGAAGCTTGGGCCCTTCGCCTGACCACGTGCTGACCCGACCGTGTGCGCGGACTTCCCTGGGTATACAACACAAAGCGAACCTGCAAAGGTTCTGAAACTTCTAAGGAACCAATGCATTTCTGAAATTACTTCTTTCTTTTTGACTTCTAGGGTTGCCAGCTCTGGGCTGGGAAGTCCCTGGAGATTTTGGGGGTGGAGCAGGAGGAGGGCGGGGTTTGGGGAGGGGATGGGACTTCAATGGGGTATAATGCCACAGAGTCCAACTTCCAAAGCAGCCATTTTCTCCAGGCAAATTGATCTTTGGCAGTGTTCACACATGCGAGATAATGCTTGCGGGGGGGAGCAAGTCTATTTGCTCTGCAGGAATTTGACCTGCATTTGCGTGATCACACAGTCCCTGGGAGATGTGGGGGCGGCCTGCCACTGTGTGATCAGATGCAACCGCAAGTGAGTCGGGGGGGGGGTTGGCTGCGTATTTCCGGTGCGCTTCAACGAGGGATCGATGATTCGCATCTCCACACCGAGTGCTCCCTATGTCATGTGCGATGATGCGCATACCAAAACGGGGGGGGGGGGCAAAGAAAAGGAGGCGGGATGGGCTATCGACGCCATGGAAGCACGCTGGTGTGATCACACTGGGAAAAGTCTGTTCCTGCCCCATAGCAAATCTGTTTGCTACTGGGTTTTCCCCGGTGTCTTTTTACTTTGCTTCTGCAGCAGAGCAAAACAGGTTGCCGACGGGAGCAGGACGCTTGGCAGATGTTGGCGTCTGATCGTGCCTTTAAAATCTAAATGGAATTCACATCTATGGCACAGCTAATTCTGCATGTGATCGCACCCCTAGTCACCTGGAGATCAATTGTAATCCCAGGAGACCTCCAGCCTGCACCTGGAGGATGGCAACCCTATGAACGTGGCTCATGGAACTGAATGGTGGGCCCTAAAAAAGAGGAATAGGTAAAAGCATAAAGGAGAGGGAAGAGACACAAGTAGGCTAGGACACATTTCTCAGCTACGTGCTATAGTCCTATTTGTGGATGTAGAACTCTACTTGGTTTTTTAAAAAGATACTTAAATCTTGACTTAGAAAGAATTGGCAGAGCGTACATGGCGGTCACTAGCTATAGTCAAGCAATGTATGGAGTCCAGCTTGAAAGGCATTTTGGAGTTCCTGATGCGGCTGAGGTTATTGCCGTACTTCCAGCCAAAACCTCACACGTGGTGCACTGTAAATTTTACTGCTCTGAACAGCCACGCTCCAAAGGTCGTTCAGACTGTTAAACTAACACCTGCCTTCTGTCCCGTCTGGGTTCAGGAAGGAACAAGAGCCTGCAGAGTTCACGCCTACCATGCTGTTGCTGGCTATGCATGAGGGGTGGTGGGAAACAGTGATGTGGCGCATGAGGCAGAAAATCCAAGACACCCCCTCCCATGCAGCTGACTACAATGTGCTGCTCTTTAATGGCTCCCGTTCAGGGAATCCTGGCTCTCTCACAGAAGCCTCGATACAGCCCCGGGAAGATGTTTGAGATTATCTCAAGAGGTTTCCTTAGGCAGCATGGGAGAAAGAGTAAGGGGAGGAGGGGACACGGCACTGGGAAGTCATGTTAAGTAGAAAAAGAAACCCATTTCAAGTACTCTAGAAGCTAAGTGTGCCCCTTTTGCACCAACCCTCCTGTCCGTCGCCATTCTCCTTCAAAAAGATGGCATAAAACTGTACCATAAAGTAAGAACATAAGAGATGCCAATGTTGGATCAGGCCAAAGGCCCATCCAGTCCAACACTCTGTATCGCACAGTGGCCAGAAATACCAGGTGCCATCAGGAGGTCCACCAGTGGGGCCAGGACATTAGAAGCCCTCCCACTGTTGACCCCCCCCCAAGCACCAAGAGGACAGAGCATCACTTGCCCCAGAGTCCCTAGCCATACCTCAGAACTTAGACATAAGAGTACTTCCCCATTGCCTCTGCTGTATAACTGCTTCCTGGTCAGAGTTAAGGCGTGTGGCTTCTTTCCGGCATTGGTTCCCACACAAGCCACGTGACCTCAGATACCTTTCACTTAAAAAAACAGTCTGTGCCCCACTTCCTTTGACCACACTTTTTGAAAAGCTCACAGATGCGTATGGCAGTAACCTCGAATCATAAGTAAACATTCTTGCCAGTTTTCCAGATCATAGCATAGCCAAGCTTCTTTCTTTACGTTGTATTGATTTCAGTGAGATAATATTAAGGTTGCAATCCCATGCACTATTTCCTGAGAGTAGACTGCATTGAGCCCTGACCTGGATGGTCCAGGCTAGCCGATCTGTTCAGATCTCAGGAGCTAAGCAGGGTCAGCCCTGGTGAGTATTTGGATGGGAGACTCCCAAGAAAGTCCAGGGCCCTGTTCACACGCGGAATTTGCGGTGGGAGAGGCACAAATGTCAGGCGGAGTATACGGGCGCGATCACAAGAACACATCTGGCAAGCATAACACACCCAGGGCTAATTTTGGGCAGGAATGCACAGGAACAGAGTTCCAGCTGGCTTCAGAGTTGGCCACGCCCACTACAGCCAAAACCTCTGCGTGCGTGGCTACAGAGGGAAGGCCTGGAGAGCGACCCCCTGGCGACTCCAAGGCGGGCGGGCCAGGCCCCCCCCTGGAAGGATCGGGGAAGCATTTAAATGCCTCCCCATGCCTTCCCCAGCCTCTCCAAGGACCGGCTTGCCTGGGCTCCCCACAGCCACGGGGTGCCCGGGCAAGCCAAGGGAAGGGATGGGGGTGTGGGCTAATATACTAATGAGCTGTGCTGTCAGGGGTGTGGCCTAATAGGCTATTGAGTTTCTGCTGTTGGGTGTGGCCTATTATGCTAATGAGTTCCTGCTGGGCTTTTTCTACAAATAAATCCCTGAGCACACCCATTGCCGACCCGTAGCATCTGCCCAAAGATCCGAAGTTAAAAAATACCCGGGAAAGCCTACTAGCAAACGGTTTGCTATGGGCCGTCGATGGAATACTTACGTGTGATCAGTCAAGCACGCTCTTGATGTGCGCCGAAAACACGCACTGACAAACAAAACCCCACTTTGCCACGGCGGCGTCTGATCGCATTCTGGTGCGTTAAATTGCGCCGGTGCAAAAAGCCACGCCCCCCCCCACATTATCTGGTTCGTGTGACCGGGGCCCAGGGCTGCAATGCAGAGGAAGGCAATGGCAAACCACCTCTATTAGTCTCCTCTTGCCTTGAAACCCCTACTGGGTCGGTTGCGACTTCAGACACACACACAGACTACATTGAACGGAGTGGAAATGGCTCCCATGTAAACAGGGTAGGGCATTTTCAGTAGCGGCCTTTTGACTTTTGAATGCCCTTGTCCTTGCTACTTTGTCTTTCTAGTTTAAGGATGGGCAGGAAGGGTTGCATCAGTGTTTAGTTCTTGTGGACCTTTCTTACATGCCCAGGGAAATGCTGATCACCACTTTGGGGTCAGGAAGCAATTTTTCTCCAGGCCAGTTTGGCTGCAGATCCTGGCAGTTTTTGTCATCTTCCAGGCGTGGAACAGAGGTCACTGCGGGTGTGGAGGGGGAGGTATTCGTGAATTTCCTGCATTGTGCAGGGGGTTGGACTAGATGACCCTGGAGATCCCTTCTAACTCTATGATTCGATGATTCGATGAAGACCATTCAGTTTTGCTCAGGTCATTTGTTGATTTTTCTGACTTTCCCCCCTCTTTTCTCTTTTGTGTTTGCGATTGATTTTTTAGATGTTACTGCCATTGATTTTGCTGCTAGCAATTGTAACTTTTGCAAGCTAATATACATTGTAATGTTTTTTTGGTTATTTATTGTGATTTTTATTAGTTGATTTGATTTTATGTTAGCGATTCTGGAAGCTTTATCTAAAGACTATTGGGGGAAATTTTGTAATAAAGAAATTAAATGAACATTTATAAGATCAGGTTGTAAATCTCCTATTGAAATCAATAGGCTCTAAAAGAACTTAATGTCTGGTTTTGGCACTTGAGATTCAGTGGAAGTCCACTATTAGGTCATTGGCATGAGAATAGGAGTGCCTGCGGTTTTTGCTTCCTGGTGTATAACATCACACAAAGGTCTTTTTACAACCGTCTTATTGTCTTAATCACATCCAAACCCATAGCCAGAAAATGTTTTGGGGGTGGGACCAGGGGCACAACATCACTTTTTTTGTGACATCACAAAAATAATAAAATAATTTTAAAAATAAATAAAAATAAAATAAAAGGGCGACAAGAGCTGGTGAAAGGGCCCCCTCCCCCCACAGAAACCTACAGTCTACCTTCCAGGGGTGTCACGATGGTTACTGAGATAACGCACAGGGCACCCTTTAAGTATTCTGCCATGAGTGTTCTCCAGGTTGCCCGGCCTGGATGCCCCTTCAGCACAAAGGGAGGAGGACACAACCCCCCACAGGAGGTGCAGCTGGTCAGGGACCCTGGAGGCCTTCTGGAGGGAGGGGCCTGTCCCACCTCCAATCCCTCCTGCAGATGTCCGAGCATGGGGGACACAACTCCACTGCCACCACAGCTCTGGCTCGAGCTGCTGCAAGACCTTGGGCTTGCCCACTGGTTCAGGCAGCCGCTGTCTCTCACAGCTCCTTCATCACCCCTACGACCAATGATGCAGGGAAGAGCGTAGCCCAGAGAGACAAGGAGATAGAAAAGGAGACCAAGAAAAGGAGTCTGGGAAAAGAAGCTGAGGAACCGGTCACAGCAGCACCTGGGCAGGCCTGCCCTGGTGCCTCACTGTACCTGCACCTGTGCAGCCAGGAGAGAATGGCGCACCTGTGCAGTCAGTCTTCTGCCCCTCTCTGCTCCATTTTGGAGAGCCAGACGGATGGAAAAGAGACACAACAGCTCATGTGGGCTCAGGAGGGATGGGGAGGGGAGAGGGGGGACTGGGAGGGACGGACAGTGAGCGGGCAGGGCTAATTTGCTGAGGGCATCACTCTCATATGCCCCCCATGGCTACAGGCCTGATCACATCTATTCTTAATAAAAATGTGAATAGTTTAAAGTGTTCAGACTGAGAAATATAAAACACATATTTGAGACATTCAGACAAGAACAGGGTAAAACAGTTAAAACGCCAATAAAATACAGCAACATTCATCTGGTACAAGTTATAGTTAAAGCCTCACAGATGCCATCTCTTTCAAGTTTCAGTCCTTAAATGGTAATACAGTTCATTTATAAAAAAATGTTCATCCTGATTCTTAAGTGTGTGTAACCCTCTCATCTGGACCCTCCCACACCATACCCTACCTGGTGATTCCAGTGTTTATTTATTTAGGGTTGCCAGCCTCCAGGTGGGGCCTGGAAATCTCCCAGAATTACAACTGATCTCCAGATGACAGAGATCAAGTCCCCTGGAGAAAATGGCTGCTTTGGACGGGTGGACTTTATGTCATTATACCCTACTAAGGTCCCTCCCTTCCCCAAACCCCATCCTCCCTAGGCTCCACCCCCAAATATCCAGGAATTTCCTAACTCAGAGTTGGCAACCCTAACTTCTATCCTGCCCTTCTTCAAGGAACAGAACTCTAGGTGGTGTACAACATAGATTATAGCCACAGTGCAAAAAAAGAGGAAAAAAACAAAACCATTTAAAGAAAATCAATAACAATCACAGTCATCTGGCTCTTCAGCTTAAATACCTTCAAATGCTGTCTTGGATAATTCAGTCTTGAAGCATTTGCTGAAAATCAGAAAGGTAGGCACACCTAAGTGAACTGAGAAAAAAAAAAAGAACTGCAGTAATAACAGGTAATTTGCTTTCAGCACCAAGATTTTGGAGAAGAAAAGGGGGAAACGATCAGCAAACGCATTAAATATATTTTATGGCCATTTCTGTGTCTCCCATGAGAACCTTATGCAGCTGTGGGATGAAGAAGCATCATTTTTAGGTATTATTGTAGCTAAAGTGCATCCCACGCACCTGGGGGAGACTGTTTATGATCGGGGCCAACTGGGGGGCAGCAGTTTCCTGACTCACCAGCCAGCTGCCTGGCAGTGATACACTCCAATCAGGGGGAAAGGCAAGAAACGTAGCAAACTTCTATTTCTTGAAAACACTCCAAACAGAACTGACAACATCTTCAGGACGAAAGCCACATCAGTGAAAGAGTCTGCTTCTTCCCTTCCTTTTCCCAGAGTGCCACTTGATTACGTATGCTGCTTGGCAGTAAGATATAAACAATCCAACTCCAGACCTACAGCAACTGTTACTACCTTTACTAGCTGCTCCCCAGGGCATTCCTAAAAACAGCTTGGCAGCCTGCATATGCTAGTTTCCAAACTCTCAGGCCTGGAATTCTGCTTATATAGGAAACAAGCAATCTGGAAAGAGTTTGAGAAGTCTTAAAAAACATACGTGACTTGGAGTTGGGTATATTCTGAATCCTGCTCAGGTCTATTCAATGGAGCTTATTTATTCCCAGGAAGACAGTGTTCTCAGGCTTGCACTGCTGGCCTGTTATTTCTGAAGGCACCAAGTAAAGGGTTAGGAGGGTGGTCACATGATGAATATATTATTTGTTTATTATTTCTTTTACAAAATTTGTACCCTGCCTTTCCGCCCTTTCAAGGGTCACCAAGGCAGGCCTGAAGCTACAGTGGTGCATTTTGAGGCCCTGTCCCTTTAGTTAAAAGGCCCGCCCCACAAATAGCCATGCCAGAAACCTTCCTTTTGAGGAGAAACCCCCCTCTGCCTGCTGCTGGAAGTGGCCAGGATGAGAGTGCTGCAGCTTCCCCCTTGGGCTTCCCTCTCCTTCTCACTGTGGAATTTTGGGGGGGCATCATGGGATCCAGGAAAAGACAGTTCAGGGGACATTTAATCTTCAGAAAACATTTAAATGCCTTTTGAGTTCCCTTCCACAGGGCAAGACAGTCTAGAAGGGCACTCAAGAGTGGCACCTTCAATACAGTCCCCGTTTCTGCTAGCCCAGTCCAGCCCTAGGTCATGGTGAGTCTTTCAAAAGACTTCCCATGAGCCTTTAGGAAACATGAAAGCCCTTCTAAGCCTTCTTGCCCTGTGGAAGGAAACTCAAAAGGCATTTGAATGCCTTCTGAAGGCAATCAAATGCTGTCTGAGCTGGTTTTTCCCTAGGAACTGATGCGCTCACTGCCCTGTCCCTTGAAAGGGCTAGAAACAGGCTTGGAGCCTCTCCCTTTAAAGACAGGAGTTCAGATTAACTTAATTATCTGTAATTTAACTGCCCCCTTAAAATTTAAATGCCACCCAAACAAAAAAATCCTGGCTACGGGCCTGCTCATAACTCTCTCAGCCCCACCTACCTCACAGGGTGTCTGTTGTGGGGAGAGGAAGGGAAGGTGATTGTTAGCTGCTTTGAGACTCCACTACGTTGTACACCACCAAAAGACCTGGGTAGAGAAAAGCGAGGTATAAAAATCTCCTCCTCCTCCTCCACTAAAATACATACAAAGACATAAAAACAACAATTAAAACATGGGGGCAGGAAGGAGTGATCACTGAGAGAATGCCAAACGAAACAAAAAAGCCTTCACCTGCTGGTGGAAGATGACAAGAGAGGGGGACAGAAAAATGTTTTGGGGAGAGAGTTCCAGAGTTTTAGTGCCATGACTGAGAAGGCCCTCTCCTGAGTTGCTACCACCTAATCTCAGAAGGTGCGGGCATCCAAAGGAGGGCCTTCCAAGATTACTGTAGTGGGTGGGACCATCGGGGATTAATCAGTCCTTCAGGTATGCTGGTCCTAAAACATATAGGGCCTTGAAGGTCAACACCAGTAAATCCTGTTAAGTCGTGCGCTTAACAAAGAAGTCGGAGAGTGATTCAGCAAGAATGCGGTTTATTCTTCAGCTCTGTTACTTCTCCGAACTCGGTACAACGATCGCCAGCCAGGACCATCATTCGAACCAAAGACATGCACTGGCTGCTCTATATTTAAACACTCCCGGCTAATGTAGCCACACCCACTGTACAATCAGGCAACCTATGAGGTTGAAGTAATAACGACCAATCACAAGCGATCCCGCTCTGCACGGTGATTGGCAGACACTTTCTGGGCTAGGGCTCCTATTGGTTACATTAGGATCCTAGCCCAGGATGAAGCTCAACATGGCATCTCAATCAGGCGATTCACACATCAGTATTTACATTCAAATCTCAATGTCACAGTTCACATAGCAGTTATATACAATGCAATACATAACAAATCCCTCCCCCCTAAGCAAAAACACTATGTACAATCATAATCGCTTAGGTACATTGGCGCTCTGCACCTTCCATTCTGGGGAGTATTGTACGACTCTGGGACCTCAGAGTCAGGAGCACTTCCATCACTAGCAATGGGTCTTTGAGTAGGGGTCTGCCCTGGCTCGCGGACAGTACTTGGGCCCTCGGGCACATCAGAACTCACCTCCGGAAGAGGTTGTGGAAGGTCCTCGGAATCAGGTAGCTCGGCAGGTTGCGAGGTGGGGCGGCCAGTCGCCCACCGCTGCCTCAACTGGTCCACATGTCGCCTCCATTTGCGCCCGTCCGCAAGCTGGACTACATACATGCGGGAACCCACTACCTCAGTTACAGTGGCTGGAAGCCACGAATGTCCCCCAGCATAGTTCTTGGCGAACACAGTATCTCCGCACTCGTATGTGCGGACCTTATTGGGAACACTCTGCTGCTGGGGCCTCAAGTCGTTGAGGTCTGGATGCAGCCTATCCAGCAAAGACGCTAGGCGTCGCCCCATCAATAGTTCGGCCGGGCTGCGGCCTGTGGCAGAGCACGGCGTTACGTGTTGCCGTAGAAGGAATGACGCTAGTTTCACTCCCCAATCCCCGGATGTTAGCTTGGCAAGCGCATCCTTGGTCGTGCGGACCATTCGCTCTGCCTGCCCGTTCGATGCTGGGTGGAACGGGGCAGACGTAATTTGCCTGATGCCATTGTTAGCCAGGAATTGAGCAAACTCTTGCGACACGAACTGAGCGCCGTTATCGCTTACCAGGACATCAGGCAACCCATGCGTGGCAATTAAGCGGCGCAACACATTTATAACAGCAGTGGAAGTGGTGGTAGACATTGGCGCCACTTCCAACCATTTCGAAAAAGAGTCCACCACAATCAAAAACATTTGACCCTGTACTGGGCCCGCCAAATCTATGTGCAGCCTCGACCAAGGCTTTCCCGCCGATTCCCATTTCTGTGGGAAGGCGGTTGGCGGTTCGGGTCTCGCCTGCTGGCATGGCGTACACCCCCGTACCCACTCTTCAATGTCAGCATCCATCCCAGGCCACCATACATATCCCCGGGCCAGAGCCTTCATATGCACCATGCCGGGATGGCCCTCGTGTAGTGATTTCAGCACTTTTTCGCGCCAGCGTTGCGGTACAATCACTCTGTTCCCCCACAGCAAACAGCCCTTTGATACCGACATTTCGCTTTCCCGCGTTTTGTACGGTTTGAACTCCGGCTCCAACGTTCCTGCCGGCCACCCCCTCCACACCCAGTTAATAACACGACTGAGCACAGAGTCTTTTGCTGTCGCAGCAGCAATGTCCTTAGCAGACACAGGTGCCTCCGGCAGTTCCTCGATAGCTAGAATGGAGCAAGTAGGAGCAGGGTCCAAGTCCTGGCCGGGCAGAGGGCAGCGGCTGAGCGCATCAGCGTGTCCAATGGCCTTACCCGGCCTGTGCTCCAGGTCGAACTCGTAGGCTGAGAGGAACAAAGCCCACCGCAACATGCGTGCGGACATAACATCAGGGAGTTGCCGGTCCTGGGCAAAAATCCCTAGCAGGGGCTTGTGGTCTGTCACCAGTATGAATCTCCGTCCAAACAAAAAGTCATGAAACTTCTTAACAGCGGAAACTAGCGCCAAAGCCTCTTTGTCAATCTGCGCGTAGTTTCTTTCCGCTGCTGTTAGCGACTTGGAATAAAAGGCGATAGGGGCTTCCCGCCCGTCGGGCATTACGTGGCTCAGCACAGCTCCCACCCCAAATGGGGACGCATCAGCAGCTAACACAAGCAGTTTGTCCTCATCATAATGTGTTAACACTGCATCAGACGACAACAATTTTTTCACCCCATCGAATGCCCGCTCATGCTCTGGACCCCACCTCCATTTTGTGTCTTTATGCAGCAGGTTGTGCAATGGGGCCGCAATCGACGCCTTGTGGGGCAAGAAGGCGTGATAAAAATTAAGGAGTCCTAGGAAGGACTGTAACTCCTTCTTCCCTTGTGGCCGTGGGGCATTCTGGATTGCGGAGACCTTATCGTTAGTAGGATGGACCCCAAACTCATCCACCCGGAACCCCAAGAACTCCACACTCGGGACTCCCACCAGGCACTTCGACTTTTTTACCTTCAGGCCCGCATCAGAAAAACGTTTGAGCACCTCCCGCACTCGGCACAGCAGCTCGTCATCAGATTTGCCCGCTATTAAGACATCGTCAAAATAGGGCACCGTGCCCGGCACCCCCCTCAACAACCCCTCCATGAGGCTCTGAAAAATCCCCGGCGCAACATTCACTCCGAATTGGAGTCGATTTACTCTAAACGCCCCCCTATGCGTTACGATGGTCTGGGCGTCAGCCGCCTCTTTGGTCACGGGGAGTTGTTGGTACGCTTGGGCCAGGTCGAGTTTGGCGAATACCTTCCCTCCTCCCAGTGATGCCAGTACGTGGCTAATGACTGGTACAGGGTACGAATGCTGCTGCAAGGCTTTGTTAATCGTGCACTTGTAGTCAGCGCAAATTCGTATTGACCCATCGGGTTTAATTGGAGTAACAATGGGGGTTTCCCATTTACTACAAGGAACTGGTTCCAACACCCCTTGTTCAAGTAGCTTATCGAGTTCAGCCTCGATCTTTGCCTTGAACGGAATGGGCACTTTCCTGTATTTTAGGCGTATAGGGCGTATAGCAGGATCCAACTCAAAAGACACTGGGGGACCATTATACTTTCCCAATCCGCCCCCAAACACTTCAGGAAATTCAGCATATAATACAGCCCATTTATTTTCCACAACGTTATTAACTCCCACAACAGCAATACCCAGAGGCTCAAACCAGTCCAACCCGAGCAGGTTGGTACGGTTTCCCTCAGCGATCAAACATGAAAGCACAGCACCTTTCCCTTTGAAATTAACTGTGAACGTATCCCTCCCCGCCAGAGGGATTCGATTTCCCTGAAAATCGGACAATCGGATGTCCGCAGCTCGCAACCTCCGCCGACTTCGTGTTGGGAACAGCTTGTGCCACGTCTGCGTAGACAAAACGGTTACCGCCGACCCGGAATCCACTTCCATCTCACACGGTGCGCCGTCGAGATGGAGAATGACGTGGATCTTTTTTCGGCTCTCGGTGCTTAGGACGGTGGCTGTGGCTTCTGACGACAGGCTCCCTGTCATCTGGCGGGTGTCTTCTTTCGGTGCGGCTCGGGGACGTTGGTGCCGGCGGGGAGATGAAGCTGGTGAAGACTTGTTTGCGGCTCTGCATACCCGGGCAACATGCCCCCGCTTTCCGCACTTCCGGCAGTCTAGGTCTCTCGCCCAGCAACGCTCGCGCCGATGTTTCCCGCCGCAACCGTCGCATGCTGTACACTCGGCAGGTTTCCGTTGGGTCCGCTTGGACGTTCCCGCCTTCACTTTGCAGACGTCATCATCGGAGTCGCTGCTTGCGTCGTTAGCCCTCTGCTGGTGGACGCGTTGATCAGCTGTGGCGACCCGTTGTCTCACTTCCCTGGTTGACCTGTCAGCAGCTTCCGCGGCGACAGCCTCGGCATAGGCGATGGCCCACGTTAGTGTAGTTCTTGCGAACAAGCGTTGCTGCAGTCGCTCGTCTCTCAGACCACAAACGAGGCGATCTCGGAGGGCCTCCTCCACATTCGCGAAGTTGCAAGGCCGTGCTGCCTTGCGAAGAGCTGCAACGTACTCAGCTATGGACTCATTTGCGTTCTGGCCCCGCTTGTAAAAAGCGTGCCTGCAGGCGATTTCCGACGGCTGTGGAGAGAAATGTGATTTCAGCTTGTCTGTCAAGCTTTCAAAGGATACGGTTTTGAGGTCATCTGGTGCCACCAGTGACCGGGCGATGTCAAAAACGCTCTTTCCACACGAGCTGAGTAGAGTCGCCCTCTTCTTCTCCTCCGACGTGATGTCATTCGCCTCCAGATGGAACTCAAACCTTGTGAGGTAAGAGTCCCAGTCCTCAGTAGTCGGGTCGAAGCATTCGAACTTCTGGCTGCTCGCGGCCATCGTTATGCGCACAGGCGGGGCCACCAGAGCGGGTGGAGCCTGTGGCTGGCCGGCCTCGGCGATTTCCTCGTTGTCCGACATGGGGTCTGCTCTAGCGGGGCTGCCTACCCGCACTAGTATCCCATCCTCGTCGCCAATTGTTAAGTCGTGCGCTTAACAAAGAAGTCGGAGAGTGATTCAGCAAGAATGCGGTTTATTCTTCAGCTCTGTTACTTCTCCGAACTCGGTACAACGATCGCCAGCCAGGACCATCATTCGAACCAAAGACATGCACTGGCTGCTCTATATTTAAACACTCCCGGCTAATGTAGCCACACCCACTGTACAATCAGGCAACCTATGAGGTTGAAGTAATAACGACCAATCACAAGCGATCCCGCTCTGCACGGTGATTGGCAGACACTTTCTGGGCTAGGGCTCCTATTGGTTACATTAGGATCCTAGCCCAGGATGAAGCTCAACATGGCATCTCAATCAGGCGATTCACACATCAGTATTTACATTCAAATCTCAATGTCACAGTTCACATAGCAGTTATATACAATGCAATACATAACAAATCCCACTTTTAAAATTCTCATGAGTCAGTGTAACCTTACCTCAGTTTGTGGGTTCTATAGGGCAGAACTCAGAACGGGTGTAATCACACAAGCAGTTTGGTCTAGGCTTGCAAAGTCCCCCGGGGAGCGGGAAAACCCCCGCCCCAGAGGCCCGTTCCCCACCGCCGGTGGATTGGGCCCCAGGGGGAACCCCACCCCAAAAGAACGCGACGTGACGGCCACCGGGAA